>NC_073382.1:15400803-15748912 GCF_028641065.1 Leucoraja erinaceus
AAATATATACACATTTGTAGGTTAATTTGCTCTGGTAAAAGTATAAATTGTCCCTAGTGTCCAGGATAGTGCTAGTGTACAGGGTGATTGCTGGTCAGTACGAACTTGTGGGCCGAAGGGCCTGTTTCCATGCTGTATCTCTTAAGTCTGAAGTAAAGAAAACGGGTTTGTTTTAAATTGTAGGGAGAGTGAGGAGTAGGTGGATAACTAGGTAAGAGACGATGCAAGAGAGAGGGAGAGTCAGAATTCCCATTGGAGAGTAGAGCTACCTCAAGAATCTTCCTGGGAAAGAGGTGGCTGTGTTATTTAGCAATAGTTGAAAACTGCAGATGTTTGACATCTGAAATACTACTGAAAATGCTGAAATGCTTCATATGCTGGGCAGCATCTTTAGTTTAGCTTAGAGATACAGCATGATAACAGGCCCTTCGGCCAACTGAATCCATGCTAACCTAGCTCTATCATACACAATGGGGACAATTTATAGTCTTTACCTAAGTCAATTAAACCTACAAACCTGTCTGTCTTTGGAGTGTGAGAGGAAACAGGAGCACCCAGGGAAAAGTCACGTGGTCGAACAAACTCCGTACAGACAGCACTCCTAGTCAGGATTGAACCCAGGTCCCTGCACTGCAAGACACCATGCTGCCCTTTCTGTGGAAAGTAAAACAGAGTTAACGTTCAGGATGTAGAACCTTCATCAGAGCTGGAGAAGGGAGAGAAATGTTTGCTGTTGACAGGTACTTCATGTCTGATGAAAGTGTAGCTGCCTCCTTGGATTGACTAGACTTCATTCAAGGATGAGAGCGGTCAGCAGCAAAGTTAGATGGGAGATGTTTGGGTTATTCTGCAGAGACTTAATAGTTGTCAAAGTTCATGTCTGGTTCAGATTGAAACAGATTCCCCCTTATGGCAGAAGGACGAAGGATTAAGATTAAAATTTGATAACAGCTACAACAGAGTTGTGAGGAGAGAATTTTGCACAGAGCATAATCTTCTGAAACTCCCTCCCGACCTAATATCTGGTGGAAACAGAATCCGTCTTCATAAAGGAGTTGGATAACTACGGATAACTTTGTCAGAAGCTCCCACACAGGATAGTAGAGGTTGATGAATGGATCCTCGCTGTGGGAAATACTCCACGAGGAGCCAGCATGGACTTGATGGGCCAACTGGCCTCCTCCAGTGCTGCAGCAATTCTGTGAACGTTCATGGAAACATTCACTCCCTCCACCACCAGTGCAGCACAGTGGCTGCAGGGTACACAGTCTACAAAATGCAGTTCCATTTCGTGCCAGTGCTGCTCAGATGGCATCTCCTAAACTTGCCACCTCTGCCCTGAAGAAGGACAAGAGCAGAGGTTGGATGTTTCCACTAGTGGGAGAGTCCAGGACCAGATTGCCACAGATTGGCTGTGGAGGCCACGTCAATGGATATTTTTATGACAGAGATTGACAGATTCTTGATTAGTAACGGTGACGGGGGTTATGGGGAGAAGGCAGGAGAATGGGGTTGAGAGGAGAAACAGCCATGATTGAATAGTGGAGTCGACTTAATGGGCCGAATGGCCTAATTCTGCTCCTATAACTTATGAACTTAACCAACTGCATTATCCCCTCGTGCCTCAAACAATCTTAACTTGGAACTATATCGCTGTTCTTTCATTATCACAAGGTCTAAATCCTAGAACAAGGTTGACATCTTTATGCAGGAAAGAACTGCAGATGCTGGTTTAAATCGAAGGTAGACACAAAATGCTGGAGTAACTCAGCGGGACAGGCAGCATCTCTGGAGAGAAGGAATGGGTGGCATTTCGGGACGAGACCCTTCTTCAGACTGATAGCCAGAGAAGATTAATTTATTATCGTCGCCTGTACCTATGTACAGTGGTACCTTTCACTTATAATTGTCCTGATACCTGGTAGTTGTGTGCTATCCAGTCAGCAGAAAGACTATATCTGGCTCCAATCAAGCTCCAATCAAGCCTTCCACAGTGTACAGATATAGGATAAAGGGAATTCTGATGCTGTTTGGAACTTAAATGGTAAAATTATCTTTGATCTCCTTGCCACCAGCAAGTGTCATCACTGAGGCAAATTATTCGACCGTTATCGTCGTTGTGTTTGTGGGACTTTGTATTTGCATATTGGCTCCCACATTCTAACGGCGATCACCCAGAGAGTTGTGAATCTGTGGAATTCTCTGCCACAGAGGGCAGTGGAGGCCAACTCACTGGATGTTTTCAAGAGAGAGTTAGGTTTAGCTCTTTGGGCTAAAGGAATCAAGGGATATGGGGAAAAAGCAGGAACGGGTACTGATTTTAGATGATCAGCCATGATCATATTGAATGGCGGTGCTGGCTTGAAGGGCTGAATGGCCTACTCCTGCACCTATTTTTCTATGTTTCTATTATTCTTCATAGTGCAGTTCATTCGCTGTCGAAACACTTTGGGGGGGGGGGTCCTGAGGTCACGGGAGGTGCTTTTCAATGTGACAAACATATGAGCCAGTAGTGTTTTATTTCCCGCGTCATATTGCAAGAACATGTTCCAATCGTTGATGACCTGTCGGCCAATGAACTTTATAATCATGGTAATATTCACAATCGTCTCAATTTTGGTTCATTAAAAGTAAATTGTTTTTAACCTATTTTCTTCGCCCAACACTTCTTCCTCTTTCCCTCTCTGTTCAGTTTATTACTCCGTTTACATATTATTGCACTTGCTTTCTGCTCTTTTTTTGAGCAGTCTTAAATTAATAATGCGCCCTTTTGTTTTGGAAGAACGTGACCTCGAACCACCTTTAAGCCCTTGATTTCCTTTGCAAAGTTGGTAGTGACATTTAGATGAAAATGCATTAATTTAAAAAAACTCAGATAAGAAAGGCGTAAAAGATGAAATAAAAAATTCCTCTCTCGTATGTTTATGCCAATTCACTTTAAACCCATCTCTGCTCTAAACCCACCTCTACTCTTCAGTTTGACCCCCCCCCCCCCCCCCCCCCCCCCCCCTGGTGGGAGCGAGTTTCACATTTTCTACGCTTCTGATTGAGCAGGTTTCACCTGAATTCCCAGCAGTGTTTATTTGTGCCCGTCTTAGATTGGTGGCTGCATCACGAGTAGAAACATTTTCTCTCTGTTTTGCCCAAATCTTGATGTAAAACATCTTCATGGAACATAGAAACATAGAAACATAGAAATTAGGTGCAGGAGTAGGCCATTCGGCCCTTCGAGCCTGCACCGCCATTCAATATGATCATGGCTGATCATCCAACTCAGTATCCCGTACTTGCCTTCTCTCCCCCCTCAGCATATGCTCAGCACCCCCTTTTCCAGCGCAGTCTTCAAGCCTTAGCATAATTTTGGTGATAGCTCTAACCTTTCTGTATGTAGATCTTTTTTTTGCTCCCTCTACTGTGTCTCTTTGTAACGGACCATTTAACATTGACTGATCTACATGATTGAGTATGTTCTAGTGGCAGTCAAGAGCCAAGACGTGTATGTGTCGAATGCATCAAGAACTGAACAATGAAATTCTTACTTACAAAATCGAGGTGTTGTTAAACCGTGACCGTCTTTGGTTCGGTGTTGACAGTGAGAGGTCTTGCCCTTGAAATTGAGCGTTGAAACGCACAAAAGAAAACTTAGGTTTGATGGATCTTGCAAGGATAGACCATACAGCTGGATCGTGTTACGTGTCTTCACGCTTCTTTTGGCCCTCATGTCATGCAGTCAACCCCATAGGCATAATCTCCTATTCTTACTTTTGATTTGTACTGGAATATCCCTTTGCGTCTCCCGAGTACTTTACAAGATTTCGAAGTGTAGTAACTGGTGCTGAGTGGGTCAGTTTCCACAAGACTAGCGAGCATGTGTAAAGACAGACACAAAAGGCTGGAGTAACTCAGCAGGTCAGGCAGCATCTATGGAGACGTTTTGGGTCAAGACCCTTCTTCAGACTTGCATTACCTATTCCTTTTCTGCAGAGAAACCCGCTGAGTTACTCCAGCCTTTTGTGTCTGTCTTCGGTTTAAACCAGCATATGCAGTTCCTCCTTACACATAGCATGTGTAAATACCTGTTTGCGTAATTGGCTCTGGGGCACATGTTGGCGACTGGACTAAGGCAACCTCCCCTCTGCTACATATTTTTCATCCATCACAAAATGCTGGAGTAGGCCAGTGGGACTGGACTTTGACGTAACATTATACCAAAAGTGCAGCACTCCTTCAATACTGCACCAGTGTGCAACCTTGAGCTAGTGCATTGTAATCATGTATTTGTCTTTCCACTGACTGGTTAGCACGCCACAAAAGCTTTTCATTGTACCTCGGTACATGTGACAATAAGCTAATCAAAACTAAATCTCTGGTGTGAGACTTGAACTCGCAACTGTCGCTGACAGTCAAAATACTAGAAAATAGGAGCAGGAACAGCCCCTCAAACTTGTCCTGCTATTCAATATGATCATTCATGGCTAATATCCTGGCCTTAACTCCTCTTCTGTTCCAGAGGAACAGTGAGGGAATGACAATTGATTTATTGAACAATTAATTTCTTTATCAGAGATGAATTCTGCATTGTTCAAGTCTTGGGCTAATATAGAATGCAATCACATGCATCATTTATACCCTGTCTTGTAAGGTTCTGCTCAAGGAACCTTTTGAATAAATGGCTTGTACTGCAAAAGCTTATTTCTGCTGCAGGAGAGTTTATAGTGCAGTCGTAGCTGTATAAAGGACATCACTATTTTAGAAAATGATTTTTTTTTGAGTTCCAATTTTGCTCTCTTGGACTTTGTTCTATTTACCTCCATTATCCAGTTCCAAGAAATAGGTTCATTCAGATGAATGAATTCACTACAGAGGTCTTATTTATTTTGCTTCCATGGTTATTTGGCAGGATGCTTGTACACTGAGCAGTGCACGATGCAGATATCTGTATTTCATTCGTAGCATGTCAAGGCATTATGTAGTTCCTGACCTCTCGCACAGAGTCTTCGGCAGCTGTCGACATTCCATTGGTCGTGTTACTTTCTGAGCCAAGTGGTAATGAAGTACTGACTTACTTTGCTGATTTTCTTTCTGTTTTTGCCACATTACATTGTCACTGCACTTTCACCACCCCCTCCACTGCTTGTGAGTTTGTAATTCAGGGTCTGATAAATGGGCAGTTGGAGCAGAAGGAGTTTTGCCGTCGAGTCATCCGGGAACAACGAACAAACTGCTGGAAGAATTTGAAGGTTGACGCAAAGTGCTGGAGGGACTCAGCGGGTCAGGCAACTTCTTAATCTAAGATAGACACAAAACGCTGGAGTAACCCAGTGGGACAGGCAGCATCTCTGGAGAGAAGGAATGGGTGACGTTTCGGGTCCTTTCTTCAGACCATGACCTGAAACGTCTCTCCAGAGATGCTGCCTGACCCGCTGAGTTACTCCAGCATTTTGTGTCTATCTTCAATGTAAACCAGCATCTGCAGTTACTTCCTACAAATTTTGTCGGCTGGAACTCAGTGGGTCATAGATACATAGATACATAGAAAATAGGTGCAGGAGTAGGCCATTTGGCCCTTCGGGCCTGCACCGCCATTCAATATGATCATGACTGATCATCCAACTCAGTATCCCGTACCTGCCTTCTCTCCATACCCCCTGATCCCTTTAGCCACAAGGGCCACATCTAACTCACTCGTAAATGGAGCCAATGAACTGGCCTCAACTACCCTCTGTGGCAGAGAGTTCCAGAGATTCACCACTCTCTGTGTGAAGCAGGATCTGAGGGTGTGTGTGTGCGTGGGGGAGGTGGGATGGATCGTCATGTGTGGGATATTCAAATCCCACCACGTGAAATGTAAAATTCAGTGAATTTAATTAAAACTGAATTAAGTGCCGGAATCAGTAGTCGTGACTCTGAATCTGTTGGATTGTTACAAAAATATCTGATTTACAATTGCGTCTGTGTGGAGCTTCCTCCCACATGCCAAAAATGTTCTGTTTGGTGAATTGTAGACACAAGGAACCGCAGATGCTTTAAAAAAAAAAGACACAAAGTGCTGGAGCAACTTAGCGGGTCAACTGGAACAGGCTTTACTTGCAGGCTGCTCGCTGAGTTACTCTAGCAGGTTGTTGTAAATTGCCTTCCGTGTGCTGATGAGTGGGAAAGTATGGGAGGAGTGTATTGAAATGATTACCATTGTATCTCATGCTAATTTATTAATTGAAAACGCCCCCCCAAATACCGTTCTCCTTCAAATATCTGTGTGAAGTGGTTTCTCCATTAGGGCCCTATTACATAATGCACTTTGAGTGTTTTTGTTCTCTAAAAGCATTTTTTTTTTTTTGGCCAATTATTACCAGGTTACCATGGGCTTGCAGTGTTCTATTCGTCTATTACACTGTGCTGCTTCCAGGTCTGAAGACTAGATTTTGAAATTCACTTCCTGTTGTTGTAAATCTCACCTTGGCACTGCACCTTACTTCCTGTGTGATCTTCTCCAGCCCCGCCATTCTCTACAACTGTGCATTCCTACAATTCTGACCTCCTTATCACGCTCGAATTTAATCACTGGTGCCGCCTCAACAGCAACCCCCCCCCTCCCTTCTCAATCTTCTCTGAGTCCTCCCACTACTGACTAAACTTCTGATCACTGAGCACCTCCTCCTAGGGCCTTTTGGCAAACGTTGCATGATAAATCTTCAATGCCGCACTCTGTGTCAGCACTTTGTTGCTATTAACCTTCACCCCAATCAGGGAGTGTTTTGTTTAGCTTTTCTCTGCTCCATTGAGGAGCTGGAGGGGATTAGAACTATATTAGCTCACGACATGAAAGTAAGCCCGCATTTCAAAGAGTTGCTAACATTTGGATTCTTACTCCCTCTCTTCCTCCAAATCAGATGAAGGATGATTATTTAACGTTAGCCTTCTCTGGCCAAAAACTTTTTCCAATACAGATTCACTACCTTTTTGAGCATGAAGATAAAAGAAATTGCCCATGTGACTCACTCTGCTGCACTGTAACGGTTGTTGTTAATTCCTGTTTCGATAAGCTGTCTATCGTGACAGCGCTGTGTGCTGCAGACTTTACTTTAGACTGAAGCATAGAAAATAGGTACAGGAGGAGGCCATTCGGCCCTTCGAGCTAGCACCGCCATTCATTGTGATCATGGCTGATCGTCCCCAATCAATAACCCGTGCCTGCCTTCTCCCCATATCCCTTGATTCCACTAGCCTCTAGAGCTCTATCTAAAGCCCCTCTCTCGCTTACCTGTCCTTGGCACGCTAATTACACAACCTCGTGGTCGTATTGAGGCGCGAAGGTCGTGCGCGACTTCATGCGCCCGCACAGCCGTCTGGAGTGTGTGACGTAATTTGAAGATGGACACAAATTGCAGGAGTAACTCAGCGGGACCGGCAGCATCTCTGGAGAGAAGCAATGGGTGATGTTTCGGGTCGAGACCATTCTTCAGTCTATAAAGAAGGGTCTTGACCCGAAACGTCATCCATTCCTTCTCTCCAGAGATGCTGCCGGTCCTGCTGAGTTACTCCTGCTTTTTGTGTCTATCTTTCAATTTTCTTGGCCCCGCTCTGGGAGTAGAAGTGGGGGCGGATCCGGACCGCAACGGCCGTGAGCCCCAGGCCGAGCTCGGCGATCGTTTGCCTGCTTCTGCTGCTGTTGGAGGTGAGACGTTGCGTCGCGCCAGGGTCTTGGGCTTGTCCCACTTTGACCGTCAGTTATGCGACAGGCTGGTGGCGTGCAAAGATTTTGTTCGCTACAAATTTCGGAGCGCCTCGCGATACCGCGCACAACTCCATACCCCTCTGCGCTTCACAGTGGGACCGGCCCCGCGCGGCCACACGATGCC
Organism: Leucoraja erinaceus; assembly: GCF_028641065.1. Classification (NCBI taxonomy): domain Eukaryota; kingdom Metazoa; phylum Chordata; class Chondrichthyes; order Rajiformes; family Rajidae; genus Leucoraja; species Leucoraja erinaceus. The sequence goes on from NC_073382.1 coordinate 15,408,663, forward strand.
TGTGCGCCTCAACGCGACAACGAGGTCGCGTAATTTGCGCGCCAAGGACACGTAAGTGGGACAGGGCCTTAACTCTCTCTTAAATCCATCCAGTGATTTGGCCTCCACTGCCCTCTGTGGCAGGGAATTCCACAAATTCACAACTCTCTCGGGGAAAATGTTTTTCTCACCTCAGTCTTAAATGGCCTCCCCTTTATTCTAAGACTGTGACCCCTGGTTCTGGACTCGCCCAACATTGGGAACATATTTCCTACTTCTAGCTTGTTCAGTCCTTTTATAATTTTATATGTTTCTATAAGATCCCCCCCTCATTCTTCTAAACTCCAGTGAATACAAGCCTAGTCTTTTCAATCTTTCCTCATATTAGAACTATAGAGATACGGTGCGGAATTAGGGCCTTCCGCCCACCGAGTCTGCTCCGACCAGCGATCACCGCATACATCAGCGCTATCTTACACACTAGGGGCAATATTTACAATTTTACCTAAGCAAATTTGCACGTCTTTGGAGTGTTGGAGGAAACCGGAGCACCCGGAGAAAACCTACGCAATCACAGGGAGGACGTACAAAGTTCGTACAGACAGCACCCGTAGTCAAAATCAAACCCGGGTCTCTGGTGTTGTAAGGCAGCAACTCTACCGCTGTGCCACTGTGGCTGGCGCCCACTGTTAGAATGATTGGCTAATTCCCCTGGAGACAACGCTGCGGTCCGTCCGTATGTAACTCAACTTGATTTCTACTCATTGTTTGCCTGTTACCATCCTCCACTCACTGATTTTATCTATTCTTTAAAAAAACCCTCAAGCAAACGGTGTAGTTTGTGTTTCCTCTGCTCTTTGTGAAGCTTTCTTGATAAATTGGTCGATACTTTGTCTCATGTACCGTGAAGGTACAGTGAAATTTTTTTTTTTTTTTTGCATACACAAAAGAGTTGCTACATGATGCAGACAAAGTTAGAAAGTACCCTTAAATATTTTTGGTCCCTTCTTCTTCGTTCCCCCCCCCACCCCACCCCCCCTCCCCCACCACTGGTTCCTCTTGTTCTCGCCGCCCCCCCCCCCCCATGCTTGCTGGGGTCCCCTTTGTTCTTTGCGACCTCTGCCCCCATGGACTCTGACATCCTTTTCCATGTCCCTCCTCGTTCTTGGTCAATGCCGGTAGCTCGGGCCCAAGTTTGGAGTCCGCGATGTGCAAGCAGGGCCTACCACTTGACTGTTTGACTCTGTCTAAACTCTGTCAGAATCTCGTAATTCTGTCCAATTCCACCAGCTCCTGGCAGCACGTTCCAGATATCAACCGCTCTCTGTGCAAATAAAACACTTTCTCCAAGTCAAGTCAAGTCAAGTTTATTTGTCACATACACATACGAGATGTGCAGTGAAATGAAAGTGGCAATGCTCGCGGAACAACAAACAACCAAACAAATTATAAACACAATCATAACACACATATTATTTTACATAATAAATAATAGAAGGAAAAACGTTCTGTACAGTTAGTCCCTGGTGAGAAAGGCGTTTACAGTCCGAATTGCCTCTGGGAAGAAACTCCTTCTCAACCTCTCCGTTCTCACTGCGTGGCAACGGAGCCGTTTGCCTGACCGTAGTGGCTGGAACAGTCCGTTGCAGGGGTGGAAGAGGTCTCTCATGATTTTGTTTGCTCTGGAGTTGCACCTCCTGTTGTATAGTTCCTGCAGGGGGGTGAACAGATCCCCTTTAAAACCTATGCCCCACACTTTCAACCTCTGTCCTCTTGGCTTTAACAGGTTAATGGATCCTAAACTTGCCACCTTTTTGACAGAAATTTCATCTGCTAGCTGCCTCCTCCAGCGAAATGTGCCTAGGGTTGGAAACCAAAAGAAAGAAAGGGAAATCTCAGCATTCCCATTGTTTGTAGCAGTCTTATCTCTGATCCAAGCTCACGGGTTCAGTCCCCATTTTAAAAGACCGTATTCTAGGTTACACAAAGAAGTCTACTAAAGTAGCAGTCTTGCCTCCAAGTCCCAGCCTTCTCAGAACCTCATGGAACATGCCACACAGAAACACAAGCGCAAATTCAAAGCAAACACTCTGCAGAGCTGTGGGAGTGCTGTTCATCACAGGTGCTGCATCTAACTGAAATGTTTAAAGACATTCTCTCACTGCTCCCTAAGATCCCATTGTTTCAAAAATTTACAGAGCAGATTATCCAAATGCCTCTCATGAATAAACCTCCCTTGACCATCATCATTCTTCTGTGTTGCTCCTCCAGAACTTGTTGTCACATCAACATTTGGTTGTCACAACAGTGTCTATGCATTAGCTGTAAATCACTGTAGGAGGTCTGGACGTGGTTATAGGTCCTATGAAAATGCAGGACTGCTTTTGTCTTCAGTACGGTACACTTACTGTACAGTCCGAGGTGCCACTATATGGCTCAGACATTCATCTTGAGTTCCTCTTCCCCCTCCCTCGCCCCCCCCCCCCCCCCCAGTTGTCTTGCTAGTTTCACTGTTTGTATCCTTTCATTATCACCTCTTCCACAGCCAACAATGGACCATTGTGGGCTTCACCTATCTTGAGTTGTGGGTGGCAGCTCTGATTTTTTCTGTACCTTTTCATACCTCTGGTCTTCCTCTCCCCTGACTCTCAGTCAGAAGAAGGGTCTCGATCCGAAACGTCACCTATTCCTTTCCTCCAGAGATGCTGCCTGGCCCGCTGAGTTACTCCTGCATTGTGTGTCTGCATTCATCTGAGACCGTCTGCTCAAAAGGTCCTCAAAACAACATGAAAAACAGAGTGGGAATATTCTTCCAGCAACTTGCCAACACTCAGAGAGCAGACAGCACTGATTATACCTTCAAGTCTCTCCTGTACCGTACAATGGTATTGCTCCAAAAATATTGCCTGATGGTGAAGTTCTTCGAATATCTTAACTTCAAATTATTTCTTGCTTCACATCTTTTCACTTCCTACCATTCCATCGTATTGTCCTATTTACAATGTCTGGATCATGTCAAAGGAGCAGAATTAGGCCATTTGGCCCATTGAGTCTACTCTGCCATTCAATCGTGGCTGATGTATCTAAAGGTCCTGTCCCACGAGCATGCAACTGCATGCGGCAAGCGCGACCTAACGTGGTCGTTTGAGCCATACGGCCTCGCGGGGCCGGTCCCAGTTCAATTGCCGGAGCCGTATGGAGTTGTGCGGAGCTGGTCCCGACTTCGTGCGGGGCTCCGAAAATCTGAATGTGTTCAAAAATTTCGCGAGGCAACGGCCTGCCGGCCCTCAGCCGCCTCGACGCCGTACGCACTGCCTCAACAGGCATACGCAGGACTTCCCGCGGACTTCGCTCAAATTTCATGTCACTCACTCGACCTCCGTGCGGCCCCCGCTTCCGGTTTGGTCGCGCTTGCCGCATGCAGTCGCATGCTGGTGGGACCGGCCCTGTACGGGGATCACTCTACCTCCGCGCAGCTTCCGCTTCCGGTTTGGTCGCGCTTGCCGCATGCAGTCGCATGCTCGTGGGACAGGCTCTTTACCCTTTTAACAGCGTTCTCCTGCCTTCTCCCCATAACCTTTAACACCCTTACTAATTAAGATTCAATTCTGGGAAAGGTCAACCATTGTTCTTTCACCTCATTGTTCTTCGACCTCAGCACCTTGAAAGCTCTGCTGCCCACACCCTGGTTACACCAAGCCCCATTATCCAACTACCCATGACTTGACCATTAATGTTGGCACTCCCATCTTTGATGACTCATTGGTCAAATGTCGCTTGATAACACCCTCAAGCTGCTGCTTGGAATCTTTAGTTGCATTGAAGCCACTATAAAAATAGACTACAGCGTAGTTGAAATGTAAGATTGCTGTCACCCTGGTGCAGCAGTTAGTGCTGCTACCTCGCGGCTGCAGCAACCCAGCTTCGATCCTGACCTGCAGTTTGCATAGGGAGGTTGCACAGGAGGTTCCTGTAACAACATAAGTTGACTCGAGGCACTTTTTCCTCACACATCTAATGACTTGATGGTAGACTAGGTGGCTACTGTAAATTACCTCACAATGTAATGGATGGCAGGAGAATTGGGATGGAGCAGATGATCATGTTCCAGGGAAATAAAGTGGGGGAATGGAATTCATCGGGTTGTTTTGACGGCACATCCATAAAAATACTGTAAGGAAATATAAGAAACTTAAGGCACTTCTGCAACACAGCCTTAAACCAAATATTGGCATTCTTGACTAGCATATAAGCATGCAAATGTGCTCACGTGATGTTAAGGAAGAAATAAGTGCTTTGACTAAACACATTTAATACTGATCCTTGATCTGAGTAATTTGCATGGGTTCTGATTGACACCACCTCTAACCTGTGCATTAGAACAACAGGCACAACTCCAGGTGAAATTCTCCAGAGATGTTGCCTGACCCGCTGAGTTACTCTAGCACTTTGTGTCTATCTACGGTATACACCACCAGTATCTGCAGTTCCTTTCTTCACCTTCTAGGTGAAATTACTGCAACGGAAAGTCCATTCACTTGCTCTTTAACTGAACGCTGTTCATGAAATTCCATGAATTAGTTTTATGAACTAATAGTTTCTGAAGCTGGAGATTGTAGAGGAGACTGATTTTAATGTCTGTGGAGGGAAGAACATTTCCCACTTGGCAATCTCTGCTGATCATGTGAAACAAATCTTGCTCCAGGCCGGAATGGTGTTGAAAAATCTGCCATTATTAGGCAGGCAAATTAAGGTAGATTTAGCGATGCTGTGGAATTATCTATGAAAACAAGTTTAAATTGGTGTAGTGTGTATTTTAAGATTTGTTTTGTACTTGCCCTGCTGTGCTCTGCTTGATGACAATTCGTTTCAAATCTCAGATGTACCTCTCCCCTCAGTTCTTTTTTGTTTTATGTTGTTGAAAGATTTGATTGTCGCTGAACCTCTTGATGGTTTTGTGAGATAATACTGCCGTTCCTGCTGAGAACAATGGCCTGCTGTTGAATAGAGGCATTTGTTCAGCGCTCTCTGACGTGAGATTCTTACTTGCTTTGTATACTGATGTAATCCAGGTGGTTTTTAGTTCTCGCTGTGACCCATGCATGTGCTGATGTGCATTGTGTACGTGGGGGTCCCTAAGGCACCAGTAGGAAACTCAGCGACAGAGCAGAAGCAGCCCACACCCATCTATTGTCTGAGGATCCTGCAGTGTGCCTTGATGGAGTCAACAATCCTCTCTGCCCCTTCAAGTTGGTGAACAATTTGGTGACCCTTGTTATGCGAGCTCTTGGTCTGAATTAGGCCCTTAAGAAGTACATTTGATTTAAATTTCCACCAGTGAAGGGGGGGAGTTAACAGTTTTACTATCCACCCCGCTTTCACTAAGTGTTGACTCTGAGAGTGGAGAAAGAGCATGGAAATTGGGTCTTTGAGAGAGCTGTCGAACAGCGTAACTTTAGGATACACTAGTTTAGTTTACTATTGTACTGAGGTACAGTGCAAAGCTTTTGATGCATGCTGTGAAGTACAGAAAAAACTATACATGATTATGATCAAGCCATCCACGGATAATGGATAAAGGGTACAACATTTAGTGCAAGATAGAGTCCGATTAAATATAGTTGAAAGGTCTTCGATGAGGTAGATGGGAGGTCGGGACTACATTCTAGTGGTTAGAGTACAGTTCAGTTATCTGATAACAGCAGGGATGAAACTGTCCCATAATCTGGAGGGATGCGGTTTCATACTTCTGTACCTCTTGCCTGATGGGAGAGGGGAGAAGAGGGAGTGTATGGTGCGAGACTGGTCTTTTATTATACTGGTGGCTTTGCCAAGGCAGATTGAAGTGTAGATGGAGTCGATGGAAGGGAAGTTAGTTTTTGTGATGGTCTGGGTTATGTCCACAACTCTCTACAATTTCTTGTGGTCTTGGATGGAGCTGTTCCAAAACCATTCTATTATGCAACCTGATAAAATGCTTTCTACGGCGCATCTGTAGAAACATAGAAACATAGAAACATAGAAATTAGGTGCAGGAGTAGGCCATTCGGCCCTTCGAGCCTGCACCGCCATTTAATATGATCATGGCTGATCATCCAACTCAGTATCCCGTACCTGCCTTCTCCATACCCTCTGATCCCCTTGGCCACAAGGGCCACATCTAACTCCCTCTTAAATATAGCCAATGAGCTGGCCTCAACTACCCTCTGTGGCAGAGAGTTCCAGAGATTCACCACTCTCTGTGTGAAAAAAGTTCTCCTCATCTCGGTTTTAAAGGATTTCCCCCTTATCCTTAAGCTGTGACCCCTTGTCCTGGACTTCCCCAACATCGGGCAACAATCTTCCTGCATCTAGCCTGTCCAACCCCTTAAGAATTTTGTAAGCCCCTATAAGATCCCCTCTCAATCTCCTAAATTCTAGAGAGTATAAACCAAGTCTATCCAGTCTTTCTTCATAAGACTGTCCTGACATCCCAGGAATCAGTCTGGTGACCCTTCTCTGCACTCCCTCTATGGCAATAATGTCCTTCCTCAGATTTGGAGACCAAAACTGCACGCAATACTCCAGGTGTGGTCTCACCAAGACCCTATACAACTGCAGTAGACCTCCTGCTCCTATACTCAAATCCTTTTGCAATGAAAGCTAACATACCATTCGCTTTCTTTACTGCCTGCTGCACCTGCATGCCTACCTTCAATGACTGGTGTACCATGACACCCAGGTCTCGCTGCATCCCCCCCTTTCCCAATCGGCCACCGTTTAGATAATAATCTGCTTTCCCGTTTTTGCCACCAAAATGGATAACCTCACATTTATCCACATTAAACTGCATCTGCCAAACATTTGCCCACTCACCCAGCCTATCCAAGTCAGGGAGAAGTTAGGGAGGGTTGTTCAACATGCCAAACTTCATAAGCATTCTAAGGAAGTAGAGTCACAGGTGTGCTTTCTTGGCAGGGGCCAAAATCGCTATCATTACATGGAGGGGGACACAATTTCTTGGTGACCACGCGCGCGCGCGCGCGCACACACACACACACGAGGCTTCGGATGTGGGCCCTGTAGACGGTAACATCGGGAACTGATCTGGTTGGTGACCGACTCCGAACTCAAGCAACAGCAGCTTCGTCTGCCCCGAATCGTGGGGCTTGAATCGGCTCGTTCGCGGGGCTTTTCATCGCCCGCCGCGGCTTAAAATCGGCACGGGATCTTCCATCGCCCGGCGGGCACTTCAACATCGGGGGTCTCGATCGCCTCAACTGCCTCGAAGCAGCAATTTGACTGCCTGACTGCGGGGCGATGGAAGATTTTAAGTCACTCCGGATGATGAAAGGCCCCGCGAACGGGCCGATTCAGCCCTTTGAAAGCGTGTGATACCAGCTTTAATCTTTCAAAAGCTACAATATGATAAATAACACTTAAACAAATAAAACTGACGCAAATAAAGGGACACGGAACCAACCTTGGAGGGAAGGGGGGGGGGGGGAAGAGAGATTGTGTTAATACTATGTTAATAGTGACATTTAACAAGCGCTTAACAGTGACCGTTTACAGATCATTTTTGTGTCAGAGGAATCAATTGATAAACTACTCCAATCGCTCGAGTATTGTATGTCTGTGAATGGATGAGCATGGGGGGATTGTCCCCTACCTCTCAAAACATGGGGTGTTGACCCCCGCCCCCTTTGGGATTTACGCCCATGTTGGCCATAGCTTCGATGTGGCTTGTTAAGGACAAATTGCTGGTGATATTTATTCCAAGGAACTTGTAGCTTTTGACCATCTCTACTTCAGTGCCGTCAGTGTATGTACTAATATTCGAGGTGTTGGTACACTGGGCTTCATCAGTAACGGCATTCAGTTTAGACGTTGCAACATTATGTTACAGTTGTCCAAGATATCAGTGTTGGAATATTGTGTCCAATTTTGGTCAGCCTGCTATAGGAAAGATGCAATTAAGTTGAAAAGAGTGCAGAGAAGAATTTGAGGATGTTGCCAGGAATCGAGGGACAGTTATTGGGAGAGGATGGGCAGGCCACGATTATTTTCCTTGGAGCACAGGAAACTGAGGAGTGATCTCATTGAAAAATATGAAATCATGAATGGCATAGATAGGGTGAATACACAGAGTATTTTTCCAAGGATTGGGGAATCTGTAGTAGGCTGAGGGATAATCTTATTGAAGTTTACAAATTCATGAATAGCACAGATAAGGTATTAGTTAAGCCAGCCTTTATCTCAGGGTTGGGGAATCTAAAACTAGAGGGCATAAGTTTATGGTGAGAGGGGAAACATTTAATAGGAACTTAAGGGGCCACTTTTTCACATGGGGATGGTTGATTAAATGGTATGAACTGCCAGGGGAAGTGGATGAGGCAGGTACAATTACATAATTTAAAAAGACATTTGGACAGGTACAGTACATGGTGAGAAACATATAGAAACATAGAAAATAGGTGCAGGAGGAGGCCATTCAGCCCTTCGAACCAGCGCTGCCATTCATTGTGATCATGGCTGATCGTCCCGTATTAATAACCCGTGCCTGCCTTCTCCCCATATCCCTTGACTCTACTAGCCCCTAGAGCTCTATCTAACTCTATCTAAGAGCCCCTAGAGCTCTTAAATCCATCCAGTGACTTGGCCTCACTGCCCTCTGGCAGGGAATGCCATAAATTCACAACTCTCTGGGTGAAAAGGTTTTTTTCTCACCTCAGTCTTAAATGGACTCCCCTTTATTCTTAGACTGTGGCCCCTGGTTCTGGATTCGCCCAACACTGGGAACATTTTTCCTGCATCTAGCTTGTCCAGTCCTTTTATAATTTTATATGTTTCTATAAGATACCCCCTCATCCTTCTAAACTCCAGTGCATACAAGCCTAGTCTTTTCAATCTTTCCTCACATGACAGTCCCGCCATCCCAGGGAATTCCTTTCGAGGAAAGATTCAGTGGATTATAATCAAACACAGGCAAATAGGAATTGCATCCGTGGGTCTGTCAGTCGGCAGTTTAGTTTATTGTCACGTGTACCAAGGTACAGTGAAAATCTTTTGTTGCGTGCCATCCAGTCTTGGACGCGTTGGACTGAAAGTCCTATTTCTGTGCTACATGACTGTAATTTGAACTCGGGATTTGAGAGTGACGTAAGAAAACCATTTTTACACTCAAAACCTGGGTGTGCTTTATATCTCTTTGGTGTAGAAGAGAGGTCTGTAGGTTTTAAATCTGAAATGGTCAAATGTCCATTCCTACCGAGGCATTGTGGAAAAGGCAGGCAGGCGTGAGCAGTTGAGCTGAGCTCACTGGAAGTCAACAACAGGAAAGGTTGAGTGATTTGCTCCCCTCCCGCTGTTCCTATTGCGCAAAATCCAAGCTTGGGTTTAGTACATCTGCACTGCTTATTGGAAATGATTAGATCGGAAATGACTGGCTGCCTTGCACACAAGCTGCAAAGCCTGGCCCGGGTTTCTACTTTTGTCGTAGAAAGCTCAAAGATTGAATCACTCAAATTATCCGTGCAGTCAGTGCTTCACTGAACAATCTGCTGCAGAAAAATGAAACGAGAGTCCTGCCTTTATAAAGTGGTTACTCTTTCATTTTGCGCTTCACTGAATTACAATATTTTAAAATTTAAAAATAGGATTACATTTAATTTTAAAAAATGTAGTGTTTGCCTTTTTGCCTTTCTGTGGGTGGGTGTGTGCATGCTCATGTCTATGCTTGCCCATTGTGTGGATACTTATTATGTATGAGAGTGCTGGTCATTGTGCGTGTGTGTGTACACCTTTATGTATGTGTGTTTGTATGTCATGTTAATGAACGAAGCAGTTGATTGTGTAAGTTTGCTCTGGCTATAGCAGTGTTTGACTGAATAACATTGACCATTATTTGTAATGCTGACAGGTCTTTTGACCCAGGTGCACCTTGCTGAGATTTTGCGTAATGAACAAATACTGATGAGCCATACGCACCTATGGTTACTGTGCTGTGATCATGTCATCTGTGTCCTGGCAGCGTGAAGTGTTTCTGTGGGTTAGAGGTGCAAGTCTTTTATAGACGCTTTCGAGAGTTAGTAAGATCCACAATATCGGTTAGTGATTGCTTTGCTTGCCTTTTTGTGGAATGCAGAGTAGCACATCGGTGCAGCTAGTGGAGCTGCTGCTTCACACCGCCCGAGGCCCGGGTTCAATCCTGACGTCCGATGTTACCCCGGGTGACTCACTTTGCTCCCACGTCGCAAAGGCGCCAAGTTGAATTTATTGCCACATGCACAAGTACATGAGGTCCAGGTACAAATAAAAAATCTTGCTTGCAGCAGCATCATACACACACATTATACATAAAGTACACATAAATTACACACAACAGTTGTAAAAGAAAGACTGCAAGAAAAACAAGACACCCGTGCAAAAATATAATTAGAAACAAACAAGCCCATGGTAGTGCAAGAGGTGATCCATTGAGCTCTGTTGTCGAGGTAAGATTAGGGTTTTGCTGGTTGCTTCAAGAACCCTGATGGTTGTAGGAAAATAACTGTTCCTGAACCTGGTGGTGTGGGACTTCAAGCTTCTGTACCTCATGCCTGACAGTAAAGGACCTGTCCCACGAGCATGCGGCAAGCGCGACCTAACGTAGTCGCTTGAGCCGTACGGCCTCATGGGGCCGTTCCCACTTCGATCGCCGGAGCCGTACAGTTGTGCGGAGCTGGTCCCGACATCGCGCGGGGCTCCGAAAAACTGACCGTGTTCAAAAATTCCACGCGGCAACGGCCTGCTGGCCCGCAGCCGCATTGAGGCCGTACGCCCTCGGCGGGGGTGCGCACTGTCTCGACGGGCATACGCGCCGTCTCAACGTCGTACGCAATGCCTAGTGCGAACATCCCGCGGACTTCGCTCGAACGTCACGTAAGCCCCCGCTTCGGGTTTGGTCGCGCTTGCCGCATGTAGTCGCATGCTCGTCGGACAGGCCCTTAACCGTGGGAAAAGGGCATGGGCCAGATGGTGAGGTTCTGTGATGATCGATGCCTCCTTCTTGCGGCAACACTTTTAGATGTTTACTATGGAGACCAGGTCTATGACTGCTATGTGGGTTGGTAAGTTAATTGGGTGCTATAAATTACCCTCTAATATGTAGGCAGGTGGTAGCATTGATGGGAATGTGGGATGGATCGGTTACAGGAAAAATTATATGGGAATGGGGTTGTTCTTGAGTTGGTATACGTCTGACTGGCCTCCCTCCATGTTGCAGGGGTCAATGTAGGTGACAGATATTGTTACACCTGTTGCCCTAGCTGTCTTATGCAGGCTTCCAGCTCTGCAAGGCAGACGTTTTAACATGCTAATCTCTGTTTTCAAACGCGTGTGATCTCCACCCTGGCCTCTTGTGTATTGTTGATTACTGTCCCTCCACCATTGGCAGCTACCTGGATTCCAATCTCTGAGATTGCCTCCGGTGGCCCTTCTGCCTCAAAACCTCTTCTAAGAATAGCTCAGTGAGAGGATTGCATGATATGGAGTATTTGTGTTAGAGATTCTCTCACTGATATCGATCAAGGATTTTATCACTTTCTATGTATTAGAGCAGTGGCTTGTACGTTGACACGACCAAATGTTTCACAATCTGAGCACAGTTCAATGCACTTTATCTTCAACCATCTCTGTGTTTCCTTTGTAGGCTAAACCAAAGGATATTGAACCAATCGACTACGAGAATGTCTTACTGCAGAAGAAAGCACAAATTATTAGTGATCCACTACGGGATATGCTGCTTTTTCCAAATGAGGATTTCCAGGTGAGTGACATTAATCCTGGACTAAACATGGTTTTGAATTTTCTTCTCAGCATGGTTTGAGGAGAGTGATTAAGAAGGAACTGCAGACGCTGGAAAATCGAAGGTAGACAAAAGTGCTGGAGAAACTCAGTGGCTGTAGCAGCATCTATCGATCGAAGGAAATGGGCAACGTTTCAGGCCAAAACCCTTCTTCAGAGGAGAGTAATGATGGGTTTGGGCTTGGACACCAAGCCTAGAAAGGCTTTGTGCTTTGGGTGGATGCAACACAGCCTCACTTGAATGGGATAAGATTCTCCCAATAGAGCTGTACCAGCAGGGCTTGTGTTCTCTTGAGTGCTGCTTGGGGGAGCGACCTAATTGAGGTATTTAAAATGATCAAAGGTATTGATGAGGAAGAGAAAGAATGATAAAAAAATAACATTTCTTATAATGCAGGGGGAATTGGAACAGAGAAGCAAGCCCAACTAACCCAGACAATGTCAGGAAGCAAAGAACTATGAACCTGGAACTTTCCCACAGAGAGCAGCTGAGGGAAAGCGGGTCTCCTGTTATAAAAACCTCTATGATTCTACGGAAGTCTCCGTGGCGTGCATGATGAAATTTTGTGAAGTACATTTAAAGAGTTTGAATATCCACGTTGAGATTCTTTCCATAGAGGGAGTACAGAGAAGGTTCAACAGACTGATTCCTGGGATGTCAGGACTTTCATATGAAGAAAGACTGGATAGACTCGGCTTGTACTCGCTAGAATTTAGAAGATTGAGGGGGGATCTTATAGAAACTTACAAAATTCTTAAGGGGTTGGACAGGCTAGATGCAGGAAGATTGTTCCCGATGTTGGGGAAGTCCAGAACAAGGGGTCGCAGTTTAAGGATAAGGGGGAAATCTTTTAGGACCGAGATGAGGAAAACATTTTTCACGCAGAGAGTGGTGAATCTCTGGAATTCTCTGCCACAGAAAGTAGTTGAGGCCAGTTCATTGGCTATATTTAAGAGGGAGTTAGATGTGGCCCTTGTGGCTAAAGGGATCAGGGGGTATGGAGAGAAGGCAGGTACAGGATACTGAGTTGGATGATCAGCCATGATCATATTGAATGGTGGTGCAGGCTCGAAGGGCCGAATGGCCTAGTCCTGCACCTATTTTCTATGTTTCTATGTCTATGTTTCTATGAGGTGCACAGTGTGAGTGATCTGGTAGAAGGGTATAGCTAATTGGAGGGAGATAAATGACCTGCGACCAGTTTTCTATATTTCTCAAACAAACAATTTATTAATAATACATATTGTTACATGCATTGAGTGTTAGTTTAGTCTTTTTTTAGTTTCCTATTTTTATCATGTGTACCGAGGTACAGTGAAAAGCTTTTGTTGCGTGCTAACCAATTAGCGGAAAGACAATACATAATCTCAATCTCATTCCGTGTACAAATACATGATAAAGGGAATAGCGTTTAGTTATTGAGGGAGTGAAGTGCTGTAATCCAGGATTCTCACTGAGTTGGCATGGCTGTATGATGAAGCGATCAATTTGTTTTATCAGTAGTGAAACACTGTGCATGATTGAAGGGTTGTAGCTAGGCCGTTAGTTATTGGGTTTAGCTGTATGTTGGAGGGTTGTGAGCAGGTTATTTATCAACATAATTATTTCCCATTAAATCCAATATTTCTGGACTGTTTTGTTTGGCTAGATGATTCATTGTGTGTTGATGCTGCAGAGTGCTGGGGATTAGAAACATAACGGCTTGAACATTGACTTAGAAATTGGAGGAGCAGCACCTCATATTCCGCTTGGGCAGTCTGCTCCCCAGCGTCTTGAACATTGACCTCCAAATTTCGGTAGCCCGTGCTGCCTTCTCAGCTCTCCCTCAGCCCTCTGGCTCCTCCTCTTCCTTTCTTCTTCCCACCCTCCTCACCATGCATCAGTCTGAAGAAGGGTTTTGGTCTGAAACGTTGCCTATTTCCTTTGCTCCATAGATGCTGCCTCACCCGCTGAGTTTCTCCACCATTTTTGTCTACCTTATAAATATAGAAAATAGGTGCAGGAGGAAGCCATTCGGCCCTTCGAGCCAGCACTGCCATTCATTGTGATCATGGCTGATCGTCCCCAATCAATAACCGTGCCTGCCTTCTCCCCATATCCCTTGATTCCACTAGCCCCTAGATCTCTATCTAACTCTCTTAAATCGATCCAGTGACTTGGCCTCCACTGCCCTCTGTGGCAGGGAATTCCTCAAGTTCACAACTCTCTGGGTGAACACGTTTTTTCTCACCCCAGTCCTAAATAGCCTTCCCTTCATTCTAAGACTGTGGCCCCTGGTTCTGGACTCGCCCAACATTGGGAACATTTTTCCTGCATCTAGCCTGTCCAGTCCTTTTATAATTGTATATGTTTCTATAAGATGCCCCCCTCACCCTTCTAAACTCCAGTGAATACAAGCCTAGTCTTTTCAACCTTTCCTCATATGACAGTCCCGCCATCCCAGAGATCAATCTCTTGAACCTACGCTGCACTGCCTCAATCATAAGGATGTCCTTCCTCAAATTAGGAGACCAAAACTGTACACAATACTCCAGATGTGGTCTTACCAGAGCCCTATACAACTGCAGAAGAACCTCTTTACTGCTATACCGAAATCCTCTTGTTATGAAGGCCAACATTCCATTAGCTTTCTTCACTGCCTGCTGTACCTGCATGCCAACTTTCAGTGACTGGTGTACAAGGACACCCAGGTCTCGCTGTACCTCTCCTAACCTAACCCCATTGAGATAATAATCTGCCCCCTTGTTTTTGCCACCAAAGTGGATAACCTCACATTTATCTATATTATATTGCATCTGCCATGCATTTGCACACTCACTCAACCTGTCCAGGTCACCCTGCAACCTCCTAACATCCTCTTCACAGTTCACACTGTCACCCAGCTTTGTGTTATCCGCAAACTTGCTAGTGTTGCTCCTAATTCCCTCTTCCAAATCATTAATATATATGGTAAACAGTTGCGGCCCCAACACCGAGCCTTGTGGCACTCCACACGCCACTGCCTGCCATTCTGAAAAAGACCCGTTCACTCCTTCTCTTTGTTTCCTGTCTGCCAACCAATTTTCTACCCACGTCAACACCCTACCCCCAATACCATGTGCTCTAATTTTAGTCATCAGTCTCCCGTGCGGGACCTTATCAAAGGCTTTCTGAAAGTCTACATCCCCTTCATCCATTTTACTTGTCACATCCTCAAAAAATTCCAGAAGATTAAAGCATGATTTCCCTTTCATAAATCCATGCTGACTTGGACTAATCCTTTTACTGCTATCCAAAATGCCCCATTATTACCTCTTTAATAATTGACTCCAGCATCTTTCCCATCACTGAAGTCAGGCTAACTGGTCTGTAATTCCCCGTTTTCTCTCTCGCTCCTTTCTTGAAAAGTGGGATAACATTAGCTATCCTCCAATCCACAGGAACTGATCCTGAATCTATTGAACATTGGAAAATGATCACCAATGCGTCCACTATTTCTAGAGCCACCCCCCTGAGGACCCTGGGATGCAGACCATCAGGCCCAGGGGATTTATCATCCTTGAGTCCCATTAGCCTAACCAATACTATTTCTCGCCTAATGAAAATTTATTTCAGTTCCTCTACCTCCTTAGATCCTCTGTCCTCCAGTACTTCTGGGAGATTGTTTGTGTCTTCCTTAGTGAAGACAGATCTAAAGTACCTGTTCAACTCTTATGCCATTTCCTTGTTCCCCATAATAATTTCACCCGTGTCTGCCTTCAAGGGACCCACATATTGATTGAATAAAACGAGATGGGAGTGGAGTGAAACTTTTCTTTGGCCAGTTCGGGCAGGGACGAAGCTTTTCTCCTCTTCCTGATGGAAAAGTAATAGGATGTTGATATTTCCTGCTTTACAGTGTAAGTTTAGGTATTGAGCTCTTTCTGAAGGATGTCTGGTTGCCTTGTCTTTGCTATACATCCGTGATCAAGGGGTACTTAAGGCTTGGATGAATTTTAAGTTTCCCATCTGTTCTAAGTGTAAAAGGAAATTAAAAAGAATGAACTGAGACTAGCTTAGTAGCCAGCTGATGGGGTTCCTTTCATGGTTTGTTTTCATGGTCATGGAACAATTAAGGTTTGTTTGTCGGAAGGAATTGGAGAGGCAACCTGAAAATAATGTCCATGTTGTGTTGATCCACTTGCGTTGTGTTTTGGAAGGGACAGTGTGTGTGTGCTTGGCATGATAAGCCTCCGGTTCTGCAGATGTTTCCTGGTGAAGGACCTGCTCCTGTCCACACGTTAAGGGGTCAGCCATGCCTGCTGGAAGTGCTTCCATCTTAGAACCTATAGCCAGTTGATCCGCAGCCCTGTCTTTCCCTTGATCCCCAGCCCTGCCTTCCCCTCTGTAAAATTCATCGGAGCACTTTCCCCGGCATTTATCAGTGGAAGTAGATTGTGGGGTTTACCAGATTGCTGTCTGATGGGAACTTGCCACGTTTGATTGGCTGCATTGGCACTGCAAGATAGCGCTGTGGTTCTGTTTAGTTCAGCGACACAGCATGGAATCCGCCCTCTCGGCCCACTGAGGCCATGCCAATAATTGATCACTCATTCACACTCGTTCTATGTTATCCTGTAAAATACAAAACTAATTCACTGTTGGATAAACTCTTGGGGATATTTTCTGAATGGTGAAGAAACACAAGACTATCTTGAACTGCAGATGCTGGTAAAATCGAAGGTAGATACAAAATGCTGGAGTAACTCAGCGCGACAGGCAGCATCTCTGGAGAGAAGGAATCCCAGTTTCTATACTCAATACCTTGACTAATGTGGACCAATGTACCAAAAGCCTTTTTGATCACCCTATGTACCTGTAATTCCCTATCTACCTGTGAACAATTTTCCTATGGTGGAAATGAACATAGGTTGAGGATGGGAAGGGGAAAAGTTTAAAGGAGATTTACGAGGCAAGTTATTTTGCACAGAATGACAGGTATCTGGAATATGCTGCTCGGGTGGTGCTGGAAGCAGATACAGGAGCAAGACTTGAGAGGCATTTAGACCATTGCAGAAACAGGCAACGGGCAAAAGAGAGATACGGGCCATTGTAGCCAGAAGTGACTAATTAGAGAGGCATCAAGGTTAGTGTGAGTTTAGTTCAGTTTGGTTTCTTGTTACGTGTACTGAGGTATAGTGTAAAGCTTTTGTTGTGTGCTAATCAGTCAGCGGATTACAATCGAGCCATCCACAATGTATAGATTGGTTCTTTTCTTGTTGTATGACTGCAGAAACCAAATTTCGTTTGAACTTCATGTGAGGTTCAAATGACAAATAAACGGTATTGTATACATGATAACATCATAATTATAATTATCATACTGGTATAATGATACATAATTCATATAATTGCTTATTATGTGAATAACATTCAGTGCAGGATGAAACCAGTAAAGTCCGATCAAAGATAGTCCGACCGTCTCCAATGAGGTAGATAGCAACTCGGGACTGCTCTCTAGTTGTGGTAGGATGGATCCAAAGAGACAGTTCCTGTACTGTGCTATTCTGGTAATTGTGTGGCATTTTCTCACTTAATACCGGTTTCAAGGAATTGCCTCAAATCTGGAGCATGGTTACCTTTTAAACTGAACTCAAGGTGGAATGGTACACATTTAGAGTGGCAGTGTTTCCCAAAAGAGCCCAGCTTTCACCTGGCAGTTCAAGAGGTTCAAGGTTAAGGGTCTGCATCCTTGCTATTCTTCACCCTGTATGCCGACAGGATTTCTTTTTTTGGTAACTGTATTGTTGGTGTTTCAATAGGAAACTGCAAACTACTTCCCTTCTTGCCCCGAACACATGGTGAAAAGATCAAGCCCTTCACAGCTGGACCTAGTTCACACTCGCGGTTGCATCCAAGATGGGGAACAATTGTTTTCACTCGAGAAGGAGCGGAATGAAGTAATTGACAGGGTAATTAGGATGCGGGAGATAAGATTGTTTATGAAGCAGTGAGTTGCTGAGACTGGGCGAAGTTCCGGGACAAACCTCTTTCCCCAGAGATTGGGGCGAATGTCCAACCGGCTTCCTCGGGGATGTCTTGTGAAGAGCAGGAATGGGTTTCGGAGGAATAAAAAAACTGGAGTAGCTCAGCGGGACAGGCAGCATCTCTGGAGAGAAGGAATGGGCTTCTCCAGAGATGCTGCCTGTCCCTCTGAGTTACTCCAGCTTTTTGTGTCTATCTTCGGTTTAAACCAGCATCTGCAGTTTCCTCCCGCACATGGGTTTAAGAGGAAGTTTGATAAACACATGAAGTAGAGATGGATGAAAGGAGATGATGGGGGAGAGATAGAGGTGTGTGGGAGGAGGCATGCCAGGAGCAAACACCTGTGACCAAACTGACTTGGGTTTATGTGGAAACCAGGAGCTACAGATGCTGGTTTATACCAAAGATAGACACAAAGTAACTCAGTGGCTCAGGCAACATCTCTGGAGAAAGGAGATGGGTGTTGCTTTGGGTTGGGACCCTCCTGAGTGAAAGTAGGGGATGGCAAGGCTCATGGCAAGGCAAGGGGATGGAAGCGCTCAACTATGCTTTATTGTGATTATACTCTGTTAATCCTGTGTAAACTACGGTGAGGATCACCTGCAGAGGAAGGGCTGTTGTGATGGGCAGAAGCGTGGAAGCAATATATCATCGGTGCATGACTTGAATCCGTTTTTTGTGGGGATAAACAGGGTATAGGAGCTTGATGATAAGATGTGGGAGTGTGGCAGACTAAATAAGATCCGTAAAATGTGTTGATGGTTTGACATATGGCATACGAAAATAGAAAGATTCAAGAGAGTTTATTGTCATGTGTCCCAGATAGGACAATGAAATTCTTGCCTTGCTTCAGCACAACAGAATAGAGTAGGCATAAATAAATACAGAACAGATCAGTGTGTCCATATACCATTGAATATATATATATATACATTCATAAATAACCAGATAAAGTGCAATAGGCTATTAAAGTTCAGATTTTTGTTTAAGTTGAGTTAAATAGCCTGATGGCTGTGGGGAAGCAGCTGTTCCTGAACCTGGATGTTGCAGATTTCAGGCTCCTGTACCTTCTACCTGAAAGCAGCGGAGAGATGAGTGAGTGGTCAGGATGGTGTGGGTCCTTGATGATGCTGCCAGCCTTTTTGAGGCAGCGACTGCGATAGATCCCCTTGATGGTAGGGAGATCAGAGCCGATGATGGACTGGGCAGTGTTTACAACTTTTTGCAGTCTTTTCTGCTCCTGGGCGCTCAAGTTGCCGAACCAAGCCACGATGCAATCGGTCAGCATGCTCTCTACTGTGCACCTGTAGAAGTTCGAGAGAGTCCTCCTTGACATACCGACTCTCCGTAATCTTCTCAGGAAGTAGAGGCGCTGATGTGCTTTCTTTAGAACTGCATCAGGAGTCGGCCACTTGGCTTAAGCCTGCCCCATTCAATATAATGTGTAGAAAGGAACAGCAAATGCTGGGTTATATCAAAGATAGGCACAATGTGCTGGAGTAACTCGGGTCAAGCAGCATCACTGGAGAAAAGGGATGGTTGACGTTTCGGGTGGAAAGAGCCAAAACTCTAAACTAAACTAAGGTACAATTACAATGTACAAATGTTTCTGATATTCTGATTGTTAAAGAAGTTTGTGGATGAAAAGGTTTTGTGTAAAGCCGCTCCCTCAATGCAGAGATACAGGGAGATTTTGAGTTCTGCTATTTCTAATTCCAGTATACTATATATATATCTGTGGCCAGTATATACAGGCTCTTTTCACAAATGGATGAAATCACCGTTTTCCTTAATTGTAAATAAACGTTGTAATAATAAAGTTATAACGGTCCTTGTCTATTTCCATGCTGAGAAATTCACTTTAATCTTCCACATATTGGTATTTTTTCTGTGCTGTTGTATGGAGTCAGTTATGGAGTTTCAAAATGGGCAGCAAGAACTGAGAGAGATCTCGGGGCAAGTACAGTAGTAGTCTTTGATGTTGCTGATAAGACGCGCTGTAATTAAGAGCCTGAAAGCAAGGAAATTAACTTTGAATGTTTATAAATCTCTTGGCTGTGCCAATTGAGGGCGTGGAGGAGATTTACTGGAACGGTCCTAGCTATGAAGGAAGCCAGCCCTGTGCAACAGTGGAAAAGCTGTGTTTGTTCTTATCCGGGAGGAGGGGGTTAAGAGTAAATTTAATAAAGTTGTTCAAAATCAGGAAGGACTTTGATGGGGTAAATAATGAGAAACTTTATTTAAAGAGGGCGATGCAGTAGTGGAGACACTGCCTTAGAGCACAAGAGACCTGGGTTCGATTCTGACAACGAGTGTTGTCTGTATGGAGTTTTTCATTCTACCTGCTACCCCGTGGGTTTTCCCCGGGTGCTCTGGTTTTTACCCACATCCAAAGACACAGATTTGTAGGTTAATTGGCTTTGGTAAAAATGTTTAATTGTCCCTAGTGTGTAGGATAGTGCTAGTGTATGGAGTGATTGCTGGTCGGCGGGTATACGGTGGGCTGAAGGGCCTGTTACTGTGTTGTACCTCTAAAGCCGAAAGAAACAGTTTTCGGCAACGGGCAGGTGGGGAACCAGAGGTCAAGTAGTTAAGGCAATTGGCACAACGTAGAACATAAAACAATACAGCACAAGAACAGGCTCTTTGGAATGTGATGCCAAGAACTCTTATCTGTCTGCAAATAATCCATACACTTCCATTCACTGCATGTCCATATGCCTATCCAAACGAAAAGGGATCATAGAAGGGTTCTTCAGAAGGGTTTCGACTCAAAACGTCAACTATCCATGTTCTCCAGAGATGCTGCCTGACCAGCATCTACAGTTCTTTGTTTTTACGAGATAAGATTAGTACCCATGAGGACCAGGTAATGTGTAGGAAGGAACTGCAGATGCTGGTTTAAACTGAAGATAGACACAAAAAGAGGGAGTAATTCAGTGGTTTAAGAAGGAACTGCAGATGCTGGAAAATCATGTCCATGCTGGAGAAACTCAGCGGGTGAGGCAGCATCTATGGAGCGAAGGAAATGGGCAACGTTTCGGGCCGAAGCCCTCTGAAGCATTTCTGGAGAAAAGGTGACCCTGGTAATGTTCCCCATTCTTTGCAGCCTCTTTCATTCTTGGGCTTATGAATTACCGATACAACAGGCTGTGATACAACAGCCAATGGGCCCATCAGGAGGGGATGAAAGCAGAGCTAGCTGATATGAACTTGCCAATTAGGTTGAGGCATTGCGATGCACATTAGACAGTTAAAAAGATCCTAACCATTGACAGGAACATGGATAGGAAAGGTTTAGAGGGATATGGGCCAAATGCAGCAGGTAAGACTATCTTGGTTGGCATGAGTAAATTTGGTTCAAGAGCCTGTTTCCATGCCTTATGACTCTCTGACTGTCTTTCACAGTACAAATAGATGCATTTCAACGTGAAAAAAAAATCCAAGGGGAGGGCTGCATTCCATTGTTAAGCAAATAAGTTAAAGGCAGTTTTAAGCTTTAAAATAAACAACACTTAATTGTGCAAATGCAGGGTGCATGGCGGAAGATTGGACAGATTACATAAAAACAAAGAATTACAAAAATATTAACTAGGAAGTCAAAAGTGGAGTACAAGATAAAGATGGCCAGAAACAAGTACTACGGATATTTTGCATATATATTTGAAATAGACATTTAACAAAGTGAGTGTTAGCTCTATAAAATGTGAAACAGGGGAATTAATAATGGAAAGTAATGAGGAGGCGGATGCATTAGGGAGGGATTCTGCATCAGAATTTAACTGCTAAAGATGCAAGTAATGTCTCAGAAACAGCTGTAGGTCAGGAATTTGGAGGAACTAGGGAAAATTATGATTAGAATGGGGGTGGTACTGAACAAATAAAGTGGTGCTGCAGGCTGACACGTATCCGAATCCTGATGGACTTCATCTGAAGATTGTAAAAGATATGGCTTATGACATTGATACATAGGTTTAATTGCCCCCAAATTTCATTGATTGGTTAAAAACAAATCCGAAAAAGACAGACAGAAAGTTGGAAACTAGGGACCAGTTAGTTTAACATGTGTAAAATATTAAGAAAACTGTTAACGATGTAATTGTGGGACGCTCAGAATATTTTCAAAGAAGCAAAGTGTGAATCCGCATCACCCCCCTGCAACCGTTGGAGGAACAGACCCAGCGGCTCTGCACTTGGTCTAGTGTGCACACACACACACACACACACACACACACACACACACACACACACACACACACACACACACACACACACACACACACACACACACACACACACACACACACACACACACACACACACACACACACAACAGGTATTCCTGGGAGCTTAAAGATGCTGCAAAGGAAGACGTGAGTTGGGAAAGGAAACGTGAGTCGGCAAATGGAGATGGTTGTGGTTAAATGTCAAATTGTCCATTTTCACAGAAAAGATAAGTAGATAGTTACAATATTTAAACGGTGAGAGATGGGCAACCATCTGAGCTGCAGACGGACCCGGGAGTCCCTGTGCATGAAACACAATGGCTAGTGTGCTGCACAATGCGCATAATTAGGAAAGCTAATAACACTATAATTTATTGCTAAGGGAATTGAATGCAAAAGGTAGGAAGGTTAGATTTTTGCTACATAGGGAATTGGTGAGACTTCGTATGGAGTATTATGGAAGGACATTATTACATAGAGGCAGTTCAGAGATGGTTTACTGGATTATTGTCTGCAATGGGCGGGTTGCCATAAAAGGAAAAGTTGGGCAGATTTGCATCTGCGGAAATATAGAAGAGTAAACTTGACTGAATCGTGCAGGATTGTGAGGATTCTGGGCAGGATGGAGAATGTTTTCTTGAGCTAGAGCTGGGTAGTAATTGTAAAATAATGGGTCGCCTTATTAAGAGAGAGATGGTGTAATATGATTTTTCTCAAGAGTTGTTAATCTATAGAATTCTTCAAACAATAGTGGAAACAAAATATCTTTAATTCAGTAGCTGTCTGAAGGTCCTCCCTAGCTTACAGACACCTGATTTATGTACTGCCTGAATGTTTGGCAGGCAGGTGGGATGAATTTGCTGGTCTTTATTTCATGGATTCACAGAATTATACAGCATGGAAACAGGCCCTTCAGCCCAACTCATCCATTCCAAACTCATCTATGCTAGTCTTATTGGCCTGTGTTTGGCCCATAACCCTCTCAAACGTTCCTATTCTTATACCTGTCGTCCCAAAGTACCGGAGGAAAGGGGTCACAGGTAGATAGGGTGGTCAAGAAGTCTTTCAGCACATTGGCCTTCATCAGTCAGAGTATTGAGTATAGAAGTACACAGAAAAGCTGGAGAAACTCAGCGGGTGCAGCAGCATCTATGGAGCGAAGGAAATAGGCAACGTTTCGGGCCGAAACCCTTCTTCAGACTGATCAGGGGTGGGGGTGGGTGGGGACAAGAAAGGGAAAAGGAGGAGTAGCCGGAAGGCTGGAGGGTGGGAGGAGACAGCAGGGGAGCTGAGGAAGGGGAGGAGACAGCAAGGACTAACAGAATTGGGAGAAGTCGATGTTCATGCCCCCGGGGTGCAGACTCCCCAAAGTCCTTGCTGTCTCCTCCCCTTCCTCAGCTCCCCTGCTGTCTCCTCCCACCCTCCAGCCTTCCGGCTACTCCTCCTTTTCCCTTTCTTGTCCCCATCCACCCCCACCCCTGATCAGTCTGAAGAAGGGTTTCGGCCCGAAACGTTGCCTATTTCCTTCGCTCCATAGATGCTGCTGCACCCGCTGAGTTTCTCCAGCTTTTCTGTGTAACCTTCGATTCTCCAGCATCTGCAGTTCCCTCTTTAACATTGAGTATAGAAGTTGGGAGGTCATGTTACAGTTATACAAGATGTTGATGAGGGCACATTTAGAGTCTTGTGTTCAGTTTTGGTCACCATGTTGTGGGGAAGAAAGTTTGAAAGGGTCCAGAGAAGATTTACCAGGAAGATGTTGCCAGGAATCGAGGGACTGAGCGATAGGGAGCGGTTGAGCAGGCTAGGGCTTTATTCCTTGGAGCACAGGAGGCTGGAGTGATCCGATAGAGGTGTACAAAATTATGGGAGCAATAGATTGGGTCTATTGCCCAGTCTTTTGCCCAGAGTAGGGATATGGAGAACCAGAGGACATTGGTTTCAGGTGAGGGTGGAAATATTTATTGGGAATCTGAGTGATAACTTTTTTGCACAAAGGGTGGTGGGTGTATGGAACGAGCTGCCAGAAAGGCAGGCACTATAGCAATGTCTTAAGCAACATTTGGACAGATAAATGGATAGGACAAGTTTAAGGGGATGTGGGCCAAAAGCAGGCAGATTAAACTAGCGTAGATTGGTTGGGATGGGCAAGTTGGGCTGAACAGCCTGGTTCCATGCTGTATGAAAAGACATGAATCATCTCCCAAAATCCAGAACTACACTGAATGTTGACACCAGTTGGGATTTTGCCACATCAAGACCTAAGAACTGCCAGCAGCAGGTTTTTTTGACTGTCAATAGCATTTAAAACTCCTCAGTAAAATCTTTTAAAGAAATATCATTGGTAGCCTGAGATAGGTTCATAAGGTCTTAAGGAATAGTAGTAGAATTATGCCATTTGGCTCATCAAGTCTACTCCGCCATTCAATCATGGCTGATCTATCTCTCTCTCCTAACCAGATTCTCCCGCCTTCTCCCCATAACCTCTAACACCCGTACTAATCATGAATCTATCTTCTCTGCCTTAAAGATATCCACTGAATTCTATGCTAGTTCAAGCTAAATTTGTTAATATCAGTATTATTAAAATAGCAAAATGAGATTTAAAATGTTTCAACAGCTGACCTCTGCAGGCATCTTCTGCAGTGTAGCATTCCTGACGAGAACTGTTCATCTTACGAACACTCGGGAAAGGAAATCTGCCATAACCTGGGGAGGATCTGCAGGCTCTTTTGCTGTACAATTGTGCTGTACTCCGAGTACAGAGACCAATCAGGAAAATAACAGGAGAACAAGTTGGGGGTGTCTCATTCATGTGCCGACATTCTCTCTGCTACGTTTGCCCTCTGAGTGATGGCTGAAGGTTTTTAATGAGATAATTGAATATGTGCACCTGGGAAGTGAAAATTGTCACCTCAAGCGCACTTGCAATGCATTCCTGGAAATGTTATTAAAAGAGATGTGGGAAGGAACAAGTGGCACTTTGTCAAAGCTGAGTAAGTGTTTGGCACTCTGTAATGAAGCAAAACATGTTTTAAATTCACTGGAACTATTCATCCATCTGGTTAACTCTCCAGCAGGAGGTAACGCCTTCCTGCATTGTAATAACGAAGATTTGGGAGTGCAAATGCGGTTCCAACTTTTGGCGTCTCTGTCTTTGGACCATGCCCAAATGACCTTGGGTTGGTGTTTTGAAAGGACGAGTGAGCACAGGAGGCGGTGAATAGATGAGGAAAATTGGTCTTGTCTGAAACCACATGTTGTGACATCAGAACCGGTCAGTCAGCATGATGAGCAACAGGGCGGCATTAAATGTTGCTCTGCACTTTCAATGATTTTAGTTTAGTTTAGTTTAGGGATGTAGCGTGGAAACAGGTCCTTCAGCCCATCGAGTCCGTGCCGACCAACATTCAATCATATACTAGTTCTGTCCAACACACTAAGACAATTTACAGAAGCTAATTTGCCCATAAACTGGCATGTCTTTGGAATGAGGTAGGAAACCGGAGCATCCAGAGAGAAGCTACGAGGTCACAGGGAGAACGTACAAACTTTGTACAGACAGGCAGGGCCGGGTTTACCTATTAGCTAGACAAGCTTAAGCTTAGGGCCTTGAGGTCTAGGGGGCCTCCGGCCAAGGCAGGACACCTACTGTTCAACTCTGGGCGGGGCCCCCCTCTCTATCTCTCTCTCTCTCTCTCTCCATCTCCCCCACACTATCCGTGTCCGGGCCGCCGGTCTCCGCTCGCTCTTCATCCGCCGGCACGGCAGGCCGCCTTGCACATGCGCACAACCACGGCCAGCGCATCATCGGCCGCCCTGCGCATGCGCACTGCAACGGCAACTGGTTGGCGTGTGCACTTTCTCCCTCGCTTTGAATTGTGGGAGATTTGGCTGCCATGGCTGTCCGGTCGCTGCCTCGCCGCCAGCGCTGAAAACCAACGCGGAGGGGGCCTCACAAGTGGAACAGCTTAGGGCCTCTCTTCATCTAAATCTGGCCCCGCAGCCAGGACCCGTAGTCAGGATTGAACCATGGTCTCTGGCGCCTGTGAGGCTGCAACCCTTCCGCTGTGCCACTGTCTCGTCACATGACATGGAAAGAAAGTTTGACTCAATCCATATGAGAGGGTTGGGCAGGTGACCAGGGAAGAGGGAATTCCAGAGCTCAAGCAGTTGTGGCACAGTTGCCAGAGATGGAGCAATTCATCTCTGGGATGATTGACAGAACTGGAAGAGTGAAGAGGTCTAGTCGAAGTGCAGAGGTAGCAGCGATTACTGAGGAAGAAAGGCAAGAGGTCAGGAAGGATTTTGAAAAGAAAGGATTTGAACATCAAGTTGAAGACCTACAGCCAACAGAAGTAGGACATTGTGCGTCATCTTGCCTGGGAGAAGTTTACCAGTTAGGTATATACACATTGCCCCACATCAACTGGAAGGGAGCCATCAGGAAGGACAATCTGTCCTGATTTGCATGCATGACTCTTTGCAGTCTCCAGTTTCTGCCTAAGTAAAGTTTAGCCAATTCCACATCTGCCTAGCGTGTGGCTCTGCTGTGGACAGACCTCGTGCATGCTTGCCAAACCATGGAGAAAATTGGCTTAACGTTCCACAGCCGATTTGGATTATTTGGCAATTCTGGGTTAATTACAGGCCATCTTCGGGTAACAAACAGGATTAAGACCCACAGCGCAGAAACAGGCCCTTCGGCCCATCGAATCCATGCCAACAATTGATCACCCGCACACTAGTTATCCCTCCTTTGCAACCGAGGAGCAATTTACAGAAGCCAATTAATCTACAACCCTTCACGTCTTTGGAAAGTGGACGGAAAATGGAGCAAGGCTAAGATCTTGGTCTCAGCCGTACTTTCCTGCCTGTAATATTAAGGAAGCTCACTCTTATAACGGGGGTGTACATAAGTTGGGCGATCATAACCCAGGGTTGGCCTGTAAGCGCTGAAAATCTGGCAGGGAACTGAGAAAAGAAAGCATCGCTTTTGTTCAGACAGATGCAGTCAGGAACCAGCACAGTAATTAAAAAGTGTCTGGCGAATCCTCCTTTGCTCTGTAATAAGTCTATATCAATTGCCAGAACCTGGACGGAAACTTCATTGTGGTACTGAGAGACTGCCCCACACTTGGGCATCATGTGGAGGATTTATCCTTCTAGGTAGAGTAAAAGAACCTCGATTTCCATTGTTCTGCATGTTTTTATATGTTTCTGGATTAATGATCTAGAGGCCTGGCAACGGAGGCAGGGAGGGAGGGAGGTCTTTGCAGTCTAATTACACTGCTAGGGCATTCAAATCCAATCGGCACTGATTGTGAATGATCAGCCGTGATCACATTGAATGGCAGTGCTGGCTCAAATGGCCAAATGGCTGAATGGCCTACTCTTGCACCTGTTGTCTATGTAGCTATGTAATGTAATCCAATTAGTTAATTAATTCAGTGGGCCATGCAGCATTTATTGAGGGAATTATAGGCGGTGTTTTAGGTCGGAACCTTTATTCAGACTGAAGTCTGTCCATTCCCTCCACAGAGGCAGGAGGATGAGGGATGCTCTTATAGATGTGTATAAAATGATGAGAGTATTAGATTGGGTAAATGCAATCTCTTGCCCAGAGTAGGGGAATCGGGGACATAGATTTAAGGTGAAGGGGAAAAGATTTTAAAGGAATTTGAGGGGTAACTTTTTCCACACAAAGGGCAATGGGTGTATGGAATGGGCTGCCCAAAGAGGTAGTTGAGGCAGAGACTATTGCAATGTTTACGAAACAGTTAGACAGGCACATGGCTAGGACAGGTTTTGAGGGATATGGGGCAAAAGCAGGCAGGTGAGACGAGTTTAGCTGGAACATGTTGGTCGGCATGGGCATGTTTGTCCAAAGTCGCCTATGTCCACGCTCTATGTGATGGTGCTCCAGCAATGCTGTTGGGGACAGATCTTTCAGGATTTAGACCCGTTGAAGATGAAGGAAATTGAGTCATACACTGCGGAAACAGGCTTTTTGTCCCAAACTCGTAAATGACGATCAAGATCATACTGTCCTAGCTATACCCACTTTCTTGTGTTTGGCCCAATTACCTTCACCTTTTCTATCCATGTATCTGTCTAAATATCTTTTAAACATTGTAATTGCACCAGCCTCTACAGCTTCTTCTGGCTGCACATTTCATCTTCGCACCACACTATACATCAAAATCTTTCCCTTCAGGCCCCTTTTTAAATCTTCTCACCTGAAATCTATGTCCTCTAGTTTTAGAGCCGCCTGCCCTGGGAATAGGATTCTGACCATCCATCTTATCTTTGCTCCTCATGATTTTATGTACCTCCATAAGGTACATAAGTCCAACCTCCTACACTGCAGGAAAAAAGGCTTGGTTGGCTTTTCCTCGTAACTCAAAGCCCTTCCACTTCAGGTGACATTCCTGTGAATTTTCTCTGCACTCTTTCCTGCTGAATAACATCCTTCCCATAGTTGGATGACCAGAACTGAACACAATACTCCAAATGTGGTCTAATCCACAACTGGTACAAACGTTCAAAGGTTATTTTATTAGTCACATCCACCTAGGTGTGGTGAAATGCTTCTTGCCATGCAGCACATAAAGAAAGAATACAGACATAACAGTAATAAAGAAATTTAAACATAAAAACATCCCCCCACAATGGCTCCCACTGTGGGGGAAGGCGCAATGTCCAGTCCCCATCCACAGTTCACCCATAGTCGGGCCTATTAAGGCCTCCGCAGTCGCCTCTACGGAGGTCCGATGTTCCAGGCCGTTCATACCGGGCGATGGTGCTCTGGCGTCGGGAGAATCCTCACAGCAGCATGGGACACCTGTAACGGCCGCCTCCTTACACGAGACCGCGGCTTCCGAACCCAACAAGGCCGCGCCGGATGAAGCTCTACCACTAGCGATCTCGGCGAAAGATCCCAGGCTCCCGATGTTAAAATTCAGCGGCGCAGCTGGCCGCGCCACAGACCCGCAGCTCCGCGATGTTTCATCGGCGGTCTCAGCTCACTGGAGTTCCAGCGCGGCGACCCGGGCAAGGCAACGCCCGCTCATCAATAACGCT
Source organism: Leucoraja erinaceus (assembly GCF_028641065.1). NCBI lineage: Eukaryota > Metazoa > Chordata > Chondrichthyes > Rajiformes > Rajidae > Leucoraja > Leucoraja erinaceus. The sequence goes on from NC_073382.1 coordinate 15,437,781, forward strand.
CCAGCGCTGTGCCACCGCCGCCGAAGCCTGGGTACTGGGCGGTCCCCTCAGGAAACGCCGTTCCAGGCCCGCTGGAAGGCCGAGAGGACGGGTCGAAAATTGCAGCCCAGAGAAAAGCTGCCTCTCCGACCAGGTAGGAGACCCTAGAAAGCAGTTCCCCAGCGCTGAACCTTATGGCACAGTCACTGGTCACAGGCCTCTAATCTGAGTAACACCCCTCAACTACCACCCTCTGTCTCTTTCCACCAAGACAACTTTGTATCCAATTAGTGATCTCGCCCTGGATCCCATGTGATCTAACCTTCCAAACTAGACCATTATCTGGGGCCTTGTCGAAGGGCTTGTTTAAAATCCATGTCGTTCAAAGTCAATGATTAATTCTGAGATGGAGGCCTCTAGACTGTGGTTAACACTATGTGCTTCTCTTTATGTGTAGTTAGTCTTGGGCCTTCTCTAAGAGTGGTTTGAAAGTTTGGTCATGGATTGTATTCGAGATGGCGATAAATCCATGTTTGGATATTAAGGGAATGAAGACATTTGTGGTGAGTGTAGGAAAGCGGTGCCAATGTATGGCTAACGGGTATGGCCTTATTGAATTGGTGAGCAGACTTAAGAAGCCGAACAGCCTACTCGTGCTTCTATCTTATATTCTGTTATTCTTCTCGGCGGTAGAACTGGTGGTTTTGGGAGATGGAGCGAGTGAGGTCTGAGGTAGTTGATGGGAGCTTGCTTCCACTGGATACACACAAAATGCTGGAATACCTCAGCGGGTCATGCAGCATCTCTGGAGAAAAGGAACAGATGACGTTTTGGGTCGGAACCCTTCTTCTGAATCTTCTTTCGCTGGAGTCCACTGTACATGGCAAAAGTAAGGAAATGTTTATTGGTGTGGCTCTGATGCTTACACTGGCATCAGGGAAATGGTTTGGCTGTCCGATAAAGAATAGTTGCTAAAGTGAAAGATCTAATTAGTGTTTGTGCCTGCAAAGCAGAGATTAGAAACAATAGTGACACAATCTTGGCGATCATCAATGTCGTTAACATTGTTCTGGATGGACCGGAGATGGGAAAAGAAAACTGAATGCTGGAAATCTGAAGCAACACCAGGAAATGCTGCCAACACTCAGTCAAGGTCCGTAGATAGAGCAATTGAAAGGACGATCTATGCTTTTTTTGGTTTCTATTGTTGCCCCAGATATAGACAGAAGAATTTGCATTTATATAGCGCCCGTAATGCAAACCCAAAGCACTTTGCAGCAGCCTTAGCAGAGAATTCCATAATCCTCAGATTTATCAGTGAGTCAGAAAGTTAACGGTTCAAGTCTCACTCCAGCATCATGAGGGCAAAGGACTAGGTCGGTTCTGCCTGTCTTCTCCTGCATTACCATTGTGATGAACCTTTTGGGCGAGATGTCAAACTGAAGTTCGAGAAAATCCCAAGACACTAGTTTGGTCAAAATCAAGGATATTTTCCCTGTATCTTGGGCCATGTTATCCCTCATTCTTTACTACCAAAACACACTGTGGTGGGACTAAGTCCAGGGTAAGAACAGGATGAGTTGGACCCATTCGATCTATTAAGCTTGCTCTACCAGTTAGTAAGGTTGTGGCTGATTTGATCTTGATCTCAGCCTTTCCTTCCTGCCTGTTTTCTACAGCAGTGGCTGAGCATGTTTAGAGCTTCTTTTTAGAGGCACAGCACGGAAACAGGCCCTTCGCACCACCAAATCCGCACCGCCAGGCCATCCTCGCACACATTAAGACCACCCTGCACACACCAGGGACAATTTTACTTTTATACCAAGCCAATTTACCTACAAACATGTACGTCTTTGGAGTTTGGGAGGAAACCGAAGATCTTGGGGGTAAACCCACGCAGGTCACAGGGAGCACGTACAAAATCCGTACAGACAAGCACCCGTAGTCAGGAATGAACCCGGGTCTCTGGCGCTGTAAGGCAGCATCTCTACCACATGCCACCGTGCTGCCCATCTATGCTGGGAATCTGATTGCCGTGTATCCTTGTCAAACTTGTATCCCATAGTAAAGTTGTTATCGCTGTGCTACTTGGGTAAGCTTGCTGCTGGAATATTGATCGTGCACCTCCAACATGCCGACCATGGCCTTTTTACTTTGGCTGTAATTCCTGTAAACCATGCCTTGGGAGTAGAAATGAGACCAGACTACTAAAACCTCAGACAAAGAGGAGTGGAGGAGGGGCCATCTTGGGGAACGGCTGCTAACTAGCAGCCGTCCGTTTAAATCACTTTTTTGAAGTTTTTAGTAAGTCCTGTGCTTTGTCCGTTGGAGAAATAAACTTTTTAATGTGGGGGGAAGGGGGTAATTATACTTCTAGGTCCCTACCTGGTCGCTGAGGCAGCTTTTCCCCGGGCTGCTCTGTCGACCCGTCCTCGTGGCCCACCAGTGGGCGTGGAGCGCCGATTCCTGGCGGGGACCGCCCAGCACCTCGGGTTCGGTGGCGGCACAGCGCTGGAGCGCTATCGTGGAGCGGAGCGGGTGATGCTTTGCCTGGGTCGCCGCGCTGGATCGATGCGCTGGAGCTCCGGTGAGCTGTGACCGCCGAGATCAACACCTCCGGGCTGCGGGTCTGCGGAGCGGAGCGGGCGGCGCCGACTCTAACATCGGGAGCCTGGGAGCTCCAACCCGGCGCGGCCTTGTCGGCTTCGGAAGCCGCGGTCCCCAGCTAGGAAGCGGCCGTTCCAGGTGGCCCAGCCGCTGAGAGGACTCTCCCGACGCCGGGGCAACACCACCCGGCCAGAACGGCCAGGAACATCGGGCCTCCGTAGAGGCAATAGCGGTGGCCTCAATAGGCCTGACTTTGGGTGAACTGGGGATGGGGACTGGACATTGTGCCTTCCCCCACAGTGGTAACCATTGTGGGGGGATGATTTTTCCTGTGTGTAAGTTAATATGTTAGTCTGTGTCCAAGATGGCTGTCGGAAGGGAGAGTGGACGCTGGCGCGCTTTAGCTGCCGCTGCTCTCTCTTCACATTGTGTTTTTTGATTTTTTGTCTTTGGAGCGATTTCTGTCTTTAATTTGTGTATTGGTGATGTCCTTATTATTTATTTTACTCCGACTATATGTTTTTTCTCTTCTGTTAATTTTCTGTAAGGTGTCCTTGAGACTTTGAAAGGCGCCCGGAAAAAAAGAAAAAAAAAATGTATTATGTGTTTAGCATACGGGTGACTGCATGCGCTGTCTGTATGGAGTTTGTACGATATCCCCATGGCCTGCGTGGGTTTTCTCCGAGATCTTCGGTTTCCTCCCACACTCCAAAGACGTACAGGTTTGCAGGTTAATTGGCTTGGTAAATGTAAAAAAAAAAATTGTCCCTAGTGGGTATAGGATAGTGTGAATGTGTGGGGATTGCTGGTCAACGTGGGCCGCAAGGGTTTGTTTCCATGCTGTATCTCTAAACTAAAGAGGTGGGTTTTTTGGAATTAATTAAAAGAGCCAGGAGAGGTCATGGCATTTGGGACATCAGGAGCAGGAGCCAACCATATGGCCATCAGGTCCACGGTTGGGTCAGATCATGGCAGCACCACTTTCCTGCCTGTTCTCCACGATCGTTGACTCCCTTGCACACCACAAACAATGCCGTGCCTCAGCCTCAAATATACTCGTTGACTTAACCTCCACATCTTTGTGGGTAGAGGATCCCAAAGATCCATGGCTTTCCTAGAGAGGAAATTCACAAAGGGAATTTCAGAGCTCAGGGCAGAGTAAGGCATGGCCATCAGGATAAAAGGCATTTTTAGGTAAATGCTGAGCATATAACTCAATAGTTTCATCAATACTGCTGCTGAATATGCAGTACTGCTTGAACATCACCACTTCCTTGGAATAGAGTCAGACAGCACGGAAATACGCCCAGGGCGTAACTCGCTCACGCCGACCAAGATGCCACGTCTAAGCTAGTCCATTTTGCCCGCCTTTGTCCTCTATCCCTCTTAACCATTCCAATCCATGTATGTGTCCAAGTGTCTTTTAAATGAAGTTATCGCTTCAACTACCTCATCTGGCAGCACGTACCATATATCCTGAGTGAAAACGTTTTTTTTTATTTAAAGAAACTGTTGGTTTCTTAAAGGCACAAAGCAGTTTGTGCGTGTTTTCTTTGGGCCTCGGCTGTTATCACCTAGCTTAAAATGTAGGTTAGAGTTTGCAGTAGTTTTCAATTGTTATATTTTCAATGTCAGAAGATAGAAACAGTGCTCCGAAGTGGGATGTTTCCATGACTCTCCCACGAGTGAAGTATTGGGTTGCAGTTAAGCCACGTAACAGTGTGCCTGCAGAATACAGGGCAGTAAAGTGCTTGTTTTCAGCTGTGGGTTAAACAGCAGCTGTTCCCGGCGGAAAGCATTAAGGGTGAAGACTAAATGTGTTTCTGTTTCGAAAGCTGTAAATTATCTTCGAGGCTCCCCTGACCTCACCCTGACACACCATTCTTTCACCTTCATGTCATTCTGCATTGCTGGGGGCACTGCAGTTCCGTTCCGACAGCACTTTCCAAACCGATAGCCTCTACCACCAAGGACAAGGGAGGCAGGTGCACCACCACCTGTGGGTTCCCCTCCAAGTGGCACACTGATCCTTTGCTGCTACATGTCCTACATCTTGACATTCTCGTCCCATTCGCACCTCCACCAAAAGGACTACAGCAGTTCAGTGCAAATCGACAGTGGCACCTTCCCACGGGCAAGCAGGAACGGGCAATAAAAGTGTAACCCGCAGCGATTCCCACTGCCAATAAAAGTTAATGTTAAAATATAGGCTACATTCAGCAAGGAAATAAAATAATTGCCTACATGCGATGTCTTTCATAAACTAAAAATCACAGTTTTCTGTAATATCAGTGACGCACGTAAGTGTCGGTGTAATATCAGTTTCTGTAATATCAGTGTCGTACATGGTTAGTACTATAAATGAGTGGTCACAGCAGGCAAGATGTGCACAGGAAGATCCCACATACCGTGTGGTCCAATGGTTCAATGTTTCTTTATTATCACATGTACTAAGGGTATATTGAAATACTTTTTTTTGCATACAGATCAGCAAGACTATTACCATACATAAGCACAATCCCCTGGTTAGTACAGAATGTACAGAGCAGCCCACTGAGTCTATATGTAAGTTTTGTTATTTTGGCCACAAAGGCCTGTTGCAGTCATCACCTCCATTCCAGAAATGGTGGTGATTAATTGACTGAGGGCCAAGCGTTTAATTTTGATAATTTAGGCTGGTGCAGCGGTGCAGCCTTACAGTACCAGAGACCCAAGTTCAATCCTGTCTACAGGTGCTGTCTGTACGAAGTTTGGCTGAGGTTCTGGTGCTTGCACTATCAGTTTATTTATTCATGTGTGTATATATTTATATAATGGTATTTGGACACATTGATCTGTTTTGTAGTAAATGCCAACTATGTTCTGTTGTGCTGAAGCAAAGCAATAATTTCATTGTCCTATCAGGGACACATGACAATAAACTCATTTGAACACTTGAACTTGATAAGGTGGGTTTTCTCTGGGTGCTCCGGTTTCCTCCCACATTCTAAAGACGTGTGGGTTTGTAGGTTAATTGCTTCTATAAATTGTCCCTAGTGTGTAGAATAGAATTGGTGTACGGGTGGCTGCAGGTCGGCGTGGCCTCGGTGGGCCTGTTTCTACATTGTACCTCTCTGGCCAGGAGACCAGTCCTTGCTCGAAATGCCAGCGTGGGATTTCTTGAGCGGTTGATCATAGAAACATAGAAACATAGAAATTAGGTGCAGGAGTAGGCCATTCGGCCCTTCGAGCCTGCACCGCAATTCAATATGATCATGGCAGATCATCCAACTCAGTATCCCGTACCTGCCTTCTCTCCATACCCCCTGATCCCCTTAGCCACAAGGGCCACATCTAACTCCCTCTTAAATATAGCCAATGAACTGGCCTCAACTACCCTCTGTGGCAGAGAGTTCCAGAGATTCACCACTCTCTGCGTGAAAAAAGTTCTTCTCATCTCGGTTTTAAAGGATTTCCCCTTTATCCTTAAGCTGTGACCCCTTGTCCTGGACTTCCCTAACATCGGGAACAATCTTCCTGCATCTAGCCTGTCCAACCCCTTAAGAATTTTGTAAGTTTCTATAAGATCCCCTCTCAATCTTCTAAATTCTAGAGAGTATAAACCAAGTCTATCCAGTCTTTCTTCATATATCATGTAACATCCCTTCATGAAGGAAGTGCCATCAACAGCCCCACGCCCCTGGATGTGATGAGGTGGATTTTCTCCTCGACTCGCTGAATGCAATGTGACCTCGCGACCCACTGACTCAGCCTGACCCTCTGAGTCACAGCTGGCATCAAGAAAGCATGAGCTCTTTCAGCTGCATGTCTGTGGTGTCACTTCCTCCCAAGTTCATTTCTGGGGTTGGCACTTGGAACCTGAACTATATAATCTTGCAATTTTACTGAACCACATATTACAGTATATCTTTATAATCACTGTTGGAATAACACGGCTTTCCAGAGCTGTGCTGCAAATCCACATGAAGGGAATCCTGTCGGTACAAGTGCCCACAAGCAGTTGGCGCATTAAAGGCACACTGAATGAAGCATGGTACTTTCTGAAACGTTCAGTTGGCAGTCAAAAACCGCAAAATGGAAATTGCGGTCCAGGGAAGCAATGCTTCAGATACTTCTGAAGAAAAGAAATTGCTGAACGTGATGGGGTCTTCTGGTCTACCTGGGTTAAAGAAAAAATTAAAGTTCGCAAAAAAGGTGGTGGGTGTATGGAAAGTGCTGCCGAAGGAAGTAGTTGAGGCAGGGACTATTGCAATGTTTAAGAAACAATTGGACAGATACATGGCTAGGACAGGTTTGGAGGGATATGAGACAAAGGCAGGCATGTGGGAATAGTGTAGATGGGGCTTGTTGGCCGGTGTAGGCCAGTTGGGCCAAAGGGCCTGTTTCCACGCTCAATTACTCAATTCGACCACCGACAAACTGACCCTGACTCCGGCCAGAGGTGTATGTGGAATAGAAACATAGAAAATTGGTGCAGAGTAGGTCATTCGGCCCTTCGAGCCAGCACCGCCATTCAATGTGACCATGGCTGATCATCCAGAATCAGAACCCCGTTCCTGCTTTCTCTCCATATTGCTTGATTCCGTTAGCCCTAAGAGCTATATCTAACTCTCTCTTGAAAACATCTAGTGAATTGGCCTCCACTGCCTTCTGTGGCAGAGAATTCCACAGATTCACAACTCTCTGGGTGTAAAAGTTTTTCCTCATCTCAGTTGTAAATGGCCTTAAACTGTGACCCCTGGTTCTGGACTCCCCCAACATCGGTAACATTTTTCCTGCCTCTAACCTATCAAATCCCTAAAGAATTTTATATGTTTCTGTAAGATATCCTCTCATCCTTCTAAATTCCAGTGAATATACGCCCGGTTGATCCATTCTTTCAACATATTTTAGTCCCGCCATCCCGGGAATTAACCTGGTGAACCTACACTACACTCCCTCAATAGCAAGAATGACCTTCCTCAAATCAGGAGACCATAACTACACACACTGCACACAATTTTACATGATCAGAAGTGAAGGTTTCTTATGCTTGCTGCTGGGCAGAACAGAAACCTCACGACAACTGCTGAGCTTCAACATGAACTGGATCAAGTGCTGAGGTAAACCAGCAGGCCCTCACGCCACCCGACCTCAAACGTCTGAGCAGAATTACATGGATAGAACATGTTTGGAGGGATATGGAGCAAACGCAGGCAGGTGGGACTAGTGTAGCTGGGACATTGGCCGGTGTGGGCAAGTTAGGCCGAAGGGCCTGTTTCCACACTGTATCACTCTATGACTCTAATTCATCGATCAGAACCTGATGCAGAAGGACACAAGGAACTACAGATTCTGGAATTTCATTCCTCACCTTATCAGACTCCTTTTTCTCATATTTGTCACTTGCACCACAAATGCTGGGAAGTAAAAGGTGGATCCAGGTAAAGAGGCAGTGGGCGAGGTCGGCAACACTTTCTCCCCCCCCCCCCCCCCCCCCCCCATCGCTTTACCAAGATAGATACTTTGTTCTCACATTAACTGACCTACCCACCACCTCCACCCACACACACCCCACCACCACCACCACCACATGCCCCTCTTGTTCTTGGCGCCCCCCCACACCGGGTTCCGCCTTTGTTTATGGCAGCTTCCCCCACGCTGGGTCCCTTTGTTTCTTCCTGATGTGGCCCGCCAGCTTGGCCCCCAAGGACTGGACCTACAGCAACCTTTCACTTCCCAGGCTCTGTCCTGCACTCGCCTCTCTTCAGCTTTCTTCCCCCTCCTACAATCAAGCCCTGACTACAAACGTTGCCTGTCCATTCCCTCCACTGATTGCTGCCTGACCCGCTGCGTTCCTCCAACCTAGAGTACGGGAATCTATGCCGAATGCTCAAATCTCTCTGCCTCATCAGCCTTTTAATAGTTCACTATTTCTGTTTTCTTGTATAATTCTCCATCGGTCATGATTTTGCTCACTCATCCGATCACAACTTTGTATCCTCCCACGCTTACTTTCTACTTTGTCAGCAGACCTGAACGTGTTGTATTGATCCTCTCATTGATTTTGATGGTAAATAACTGAAGACCAGTCAATGAATGCTCCGTGAGACTTTCTAGCAGTAACAGGCTGCAGTTTTTTTTAATTCTCAGCCTCTGCTTCAATGGTTAGCGAAGTCCCTCTCTCCAGTAATATTTAATCCCTGGTCCCATGAATTCTCACTGTTGCAGGCAGGTTCGTGACAAAGAATTACAAACACATATCACTGGTGAAAATGCCATTGACTGTGCTTTCTCATCCAGTATCTGAACCTGTTCCCAGCTGCCTTGTCTTTTTCCTTCTTTGTGCTTTTAGTTTGTTGCAAAATAGTAAGATTAAACGAGAACATACCAGTTTGAAGTTTGATCTGTATTTTATGAAGAGTTACGATGAGGGATTACGTGAAGAGCCCGCTCAGCACGCATGCGCGGCTTACTTCAAAGCAGCGGTGTGGAATCACAGATAGACACAGTTATTGAAATAAACATAGTAAAGAAAAGGAGACATCAGTTATCAGTTTGACCCATATTATTGAGGGTGGGAGCGGAGGGCACGTAATCCCTCATCGTAACTCCTCATAAAATACAGATCAAACTACAAACTGGTAAGTTCTCATTTAATCTTACTATTTTACTTCGGAGTCACGTGAGTGAGTATGTGAAGACTTCAAAGCTCTGTGATTTCAAACCGTGTAACAGTTATTACTTCACTCACTGCCGAAGTCCTTGAGGGAGGAAGTGTGTTATTGTAATCAACCAATGAATCTGTTTGTAGAAAAACACAATGGTATTTTTTAACAACAACAAATAAATTAAATTGCTCCCCTGGTCTTAAATTAAATATTTGCAGTCTGTAAAAAATCTTCTGCAAATAAAGCAGGTTTTGCCAACGGCTTATTATAAAATTTTTGAACGGTCTTTCCCCCGACCATCCTGCTGTAGCCAGGATGTGGTCTATAGGAACGTCCATTCTTTTCGCCGTCGACGTGGATGCTGCCCTGGTGGAGTGAGATTTGTACATGTTAGTGTTTATCCCAGCAGCTTTTAGCACCTGCTTGAGCCATCTCGAAGTGGTTTGGCTCGTCACCCGACCATAAGGTTTTTTATGACTGACCCACAAGGCTTTTCATCTCCCTCGAATATTTTTGGTTGCGTCTATGTAGGACAGTAGGTGGGTCATGGCACATAACCGTGGTTCTGGCGGGTAAGACCGGAATTCCACAACTGGATTAGGTGTTCCTGGTCTGCTCTGTTTGATCCGTCCCTGGATAACGATAGAAATCTGGTCTGGAGCTGTGAGCATGCTGTAGGTGTAGTGACTGGACCCTCTGTGCAGATACAAGTGCCATCAACATGAGTGTTTTGAGCATAGATGGTTCCAGGTTGAGGGATCTGGCTGGTGGCCATCCCCTGAGGTATGTCAGGACCACACTGACATCCCATATATGGGTGTACCTTGGTCTAGGGGGTTAGAGTTGTAAATACCCTTCATTAGTTTGACCACCAGCGGGTGGGACCCCATGGCCTGGTGTCCTGGAGCTGGTTTTAAATAGACAGACAGGGCACTTCTAGCTGTGTTCATGGCTCTGTAGCTGAGTCCTTCATCGTGGTGAAGGTTCGCCAGGAATTCCAGTACGTTGGTAATTGTAGCGGTTGAGTAGGTGGTCCCTGTATCCAAGCAGTACTTCTCCCATTTTTTGATGCTGGACAAGTGCTGTTTTTTAGTGGATGTTCGGAGGGATGCTGACATGGTGTCGACGGTTTGTTATGATAATCCCAGTCCCAGAAGTGGTTTGTGCAGAATCTGCAACCCAGGAGTTTGATTTTTTCATGGCACGGGTGGCTTGTGCCTGACACTGGGTGTTAATAACTCTGGGTCACTGGGGAATACCATCAGAGTTTCAACAACCATGTCATGGAGTATTGGGAACCATGGCTGCGTAGGCCAGTCGGGTGCTATCAAAATACCTGAAGCAGAGTCCATTTGTATTGTGCGTAGTCCCCGACTGATGAGGCAGAAGGGAGGAAATGTATAGAAGAAGAATTTCCCCAATCCAGCGCGAACGCATCTACCGCTGCTGCCTCAGGGTCTGGTTCCCAAGCGACATACATAGGTACCTGGTGATTTAGCCTTGATGCAAATAAATCGATACCTGGCGTGCCATATTGCTTGATAACTTTTGCTAATTTTTGGGGGTTTAACATCCATTCGATGTTGTCATTAAATTTACGTGACCTGGTGTCTGCCACTGTATTTAGCTTACCTGGCAGGTAAGTTGCTGATAGCCAAATATGTCTTTCAACACACCATTGCCAAATTGTGTTGACCAACTTGTCGCATGATACCGATTTTATGCCGCCCATATGGTTAATGTAGGCCACCACCGTAGTATTATCTATTTGTAACCGTACATGCAAGTGATGCATATTTGATGCATATGCTTTTAAACCATAAAAGTCACCCAACATCTCTAGATAATTAATGCCCAGTGTAAGTGGTAATGATGACTCTGGGTTAGTCCATCTACCACCTGTGCTGGATATGGAGTTAGTTGCTCCCCAGCCTTGACCACTGGCATCTGTTTGGATAACTAACGTAGGGTTAGTGATGATAATAGGGCTGAAAACTATGCCAAATGTTTTTTGCCCACCACTGTAGTTCTGATATTGCTTCAGTCGGTAACTTCATGACACGATCATAATGACCTGTATGTCGTTTTGGTGCCTGTACCTTTGCTCTTTGTAAGTTTTGACAGTGCAAAGGTCCGAATTGTGTAGCCGGAAATGCTGCTACCATTTTCCCAATTACTCTGCTACTTGTCGAATAGTTGGTCGTTCGTTGACCATTAAATTGTTGCATGATTGTGCCAATTCAACTGTTTTGTCTCTTGGCAATGTTACAGTCACGTAGACTGAATTAATTGTGAAGCCCAAGTAGTCCATGATTGTGGATGGCTTCAACTTAGATTTATCTGGATGTAAGACAATCCCAGGGTTTCGAACAACTGTTTGGTAGCTGATACAGCTAACATAGTCAATTCCATGGTCTTGCCTACTATTAAGATATCATCAAGATATGCCTTGACAATATGTTTTTGTCTTCTTAATATTGCCACAGCTGGTTTTAGTATCTTGGTGAATAATCTTGGGCTGATGTGAACCCATTGGGTAACGCTTTAAACTGCCTTAGCTGCCCCATTCAGGTAAAGAGCTTATCTGACGGTCCGTTCTTTCACCCTGTAGTGGCAGCGCCTGACTCCCGATGCGGCCGCTGTTGCACTGCTGAACGCAAAATGCCGCACATGCGTGCTGAGCGGGCTCTTCACGTAGTTACCCACGTGACTCCGAAGTAAAATATATGTTTTAATTTTTCTTTAGTATTGTATTTGTCGGTGGGGGTGGGTGGGTGGGTGAGGGGGGGGGGGGGGGGGGAACTTTTCATTATCTTTTTCCATGTAGTATCTCCATCTGCACTGCGGCCTAACATCGTGGAGTTGGCGCCCTCTTGTTTGGGACTTATGTAGGCGGCGCGGCTCTGGCCAGCAGCGGCCTCTGCAGTCTGTCCGCGTTTTCATATGCTTTGTATTTTCTGTCTGTGTTTTTAATGTAGATTTTTTTGTTATTTTTTTTGGGGTGTGTGTGTGGGGGGGGGGGGTGGGGGGTGGGAGGGGGGGTGAAAACTTTTTTAAATCTCTCCCTGCACTGGAGACCCGACCTTTTCTCGTCGGGTTTCCGTTGTCGTTGAGGCCGCAACGAGGAGCGGCCTCCAACAGGAGGAAGCCGGGGACTCAGGTGCTACTCACCGTCGCCGTCGCGGGGCTGGCCGAGTCCGGAGCGGGTTGGAGCGGTGGAGGAGCGCTGCTGCTGCTGCTGCTGCTGGGTCGGAGGCTGCTGCTGAGTCGGAGGCTGCTGCTGCGGGTCTGCGGACAGCGGCGCCAGGAGCCCGCGGATCCCTGGAGAGAGACCGCTTTTCGGGGCTCCTGCAACGGCGAATTCTCCCGCCCGAGTTGCGGGGTCGAAGAGCTCCTGGAGCGGGGCCTAACACCATTGCCCCGCGCGGCTGGAACGGCTGCGGGACTTTACGAGCGCACACCGGGGGCTCCAACATCAAGACCCGGTGTGCGACCTTGCACCACCCGGCGTGGCTTTAATGGCCGCGGGACAATCGCCATCGCCAGCCGGGGGCTTTGACTTTGACTCTGACATCGGGGGGGGGAGAGTGCAGTGGAGAGATAAGTTTTTTTTGGCCTTCCATCACAGCTATGTGATGGATGTTTATGTAAAATGTAATTATGTTGTGTCTGGGTCTTTTGTGTGTAATGTATGGCTGCAGAAACGGCATTTCGTTTGGACCTCTAGGGGTCCAAATGACAATTAAATTGACTCTTGACTCTTGACTCTCTAGAGCTCTAAAAACAGCGGAGCCTGCGAACTTTAACATCTTGGAGTGGGCAATCCCTTTGCCAGGGGTCAGCCTTTGGTGCTCCAACCTGCAGTAGTTGCGGACTTTAACATGGTGGAGGTCGCGGTCCCTGGTTTTCGACCGCCCCGATGTGGGAGCTCGATCGCTGGCTGCGGATGACATTAGATAATAGTTGCAGGAATAGGTCATTCAGCCCTTCGAGCCAGCACCGCCATTCAATGTGATCGTGGCTGATCAGCCCAATCAGTACCCCGTTCCTGCCTTCTCCCCATATCCCCTGACTCCGCTATCTTTAAGAGCCCTATCAAGCTCTCTCTTGAAAGTATCCAGAGAACCGGCCTCTGAGGCAGGGAATTCCACAGACTCACAACTCTCTGTGTGAAATAATGTTTCCTCATCTCCATTCTAAATGGCTTACCCCTTATTCTTAAACTGTGGACCCTGGTTCTGGACTCTTTAGTTTAGTGGAGACACTTTTAAGAAGCCAGATAACTTTTTAATAAAGTTTAGCAGGCATTTAACATTACCGGTTGGTTTACTTTTTTTTCTCAACGAGCTTTACCTTTGATTATCTTCGATTGCCTTTGATTACCTACAATAGCATTACGACCTACTACGACCTACCTCAACTAAACTTACGAGTAAAAACAAAAAAATATTTTTTTCCATGGCGACCTTTTTTGTACTTGCGGGCATGTTTCAGCATGTTGAAAAAAACACAGCGGCCTAGCTGAGGCCTCGAGTACAAGGGGACTCCTCTCGAGCATGAAGGAGAGTTACAAAGACCTCATAGGACCTCGTGTCAACCATGCTGCGAGTATGAGTCGAGGGCAAACTCTTATAAACACGCAAATTAGGTCGCCGCAGTGGGACAGGCCTTTAATTGCCATATCGAGCTGTGATGCATCTGGATAATAGCCCTGTCCCATGGTGCGAGTTCATTCTAAGAGCTCTCCCGAGTTTAAAAAATATCAAACTCGTGGTAAGCACGGAGAATGAACGTAGCGGGTACGTCCGAGCTCGGCGACGTTTCTTAGCGCTAACGGCAGGTACTCGGGAAGGCTCGCTAATGGCAGGTAAGCATGGGAAGACTCGTGAAGATTTTTCAACATAATGAAAAATGTCCTCGAGAGCCCCGAGTAACGACGAGTTTGGATCAGGGCAAACTCGGGAGAACTCTTGGAATGAACTCGTACCGTGGGACAAGGGTTTCAGGATGCTTTCTACAGAAATTGGGAAGAGACATTTGAGACATGCCAAATTCCCGTAGCTATCTGAGGAAGTATAGACGTGGAGAGCTTTCTTGGCTGTACCGCAATGTGTTGGGACCATGTCAAATTGTTTGTGATATTTTCCCAGAGAACTTGAAGCTCTCGATCATCTCAACGCCATCATTGATGTAGACTGGGTCATGTTCTCTATTCCGCCTCCTGTAGTCGATGACTAGCTCCTTTGTTTTGCTGACATCGAGGGAGAGAATGTAAGTGGAGTCATTCTCAGGCCTGAAGTTGGAGATTGTGAAGCATGATGATTAAATGGCCATTGGGAGATGGTCATTAACAATAAAAGGAAGACAGTGTTTCCTTTTTAAATTTTCTGTAAACGGGTTGGGGTTTTCCAGTTTACGTATGCTGTGAATCTGCCTGGAGTATTCCTTCCAGATCGCGTGGCTTGGTTTGAAAAGTGTTGATGATATTTTAAAACTACTGGAACAAACTCCTTGTAGGTCATGACCTCATTGTGGGAAAATTCTTTGTAGTTCTACAAATTCAACAGAGTTTTGAACGCACAGTCTTAGCGTATTGTTTCAGACTTTCAATCTGAAGAAGGGTTCCGATCCAAACCATCATCTGTTATTTTTCTCCTGAGATGCTGCCTGACCCGCTGAGTTACTCCAGCATTTTGTGTCTATCTTCAGAAAGATGGAGTATCATGTATCCAAAAGTGTTTCTATAGCAGTTGTTATGTGCATTATTAAACCCATTGTCTCTGGGATAAGAATAAGGGGTAAGCCATTTAGAACGGAGACGAGGAAACACTTTTTCTCACAGGGAGTGGTGATTCTGTGGAATTCTCTGCATCAGAGGGCGGTGGAGGCCAGTTCTCTGGATGCTTTCAAGGGAGAGCTAGATAGGGCTCTTAAAAATAGCGGTCAGGGGATATGGGGAGAAGGCAGGAACGGGGTACTGATTGGGGATGATCAGCCATGATCACATTGAATGGCGGTACTGGCTCGAAGGGCTGAATGGCCTACTCCTGCACCTGCTGTCTATTGTCTATTGGTTAATTGCATTGAATACTTTGCGTTTTATAGTAGAAAGTTTGCAACCATGCAGATTCAGTACAACAGTGCAGTACAGGAACCATACTGTTCCCTTTCTGTGCCGAACACAATGCCAAGTTGAACTAATCTCTTCTAACCATATAACCATATAACAATTACAGCACGGAAACAGGCCATCTCGGCCCTACAAGTCCGTGCCGAACAACTTTTTTTCCCTTAGTCCCACCTGCCTGCACTCATACCATAACCCTCCATTCCCTTCTCATCCATATGCCTATCCAATTTATTTTTAAATGATACCAACGAACCTGCCTCCACCACTTCCACTGGAAGCTCATTCCACACCGCTACCACTTTCTGAGTAAAGACGTTCCCCCTCATGTTACCCCTAAACTTCTGTCCCTTAATTCTGAAGTCATGTCCTCTTGTTTGAATCTTCCCTATTCTCAAAGGGAAAAGCTTGTCCACATCAACTCTGTCTATCCCTCTCATCATTTTAAAGACCACTATCAAGTCCCCCCTTAACCTTCTGCGCTCCAGAGAATAAAGACCTAACTTATTCAACCTTTCTCTGTAACTTAGTTGTTGAAACCCAGGCAACATTCTAGTAAATCTTCTCTGTACTCTCTCTATTTTGTTGACATCCTTCCTATAATTGGGCGACCAAAATTGTACACCATACTCCAGATTTGGTCTCACCAATGCCTTGTACAATTTTAACATTACATCCCAGCTTCTATACTCAATATTCTATACTATATTCTGCCAGCACCTGATCCATACATTTCCATTCCCTGCATATCCATGTACCCGCCTAAAAGATTCTTAAAAAGCCACTGTTCTTTCTCCCTTCACCACCACATGTGTGTTCCTGGCCCCCAAAACACTTTGCGTTTAAAATAAAATCACGGCAAATCTCCTTTTCACTTTTCCTCTCTGCCTTTAAAGCTATGCCCTCTAGTCTTTGACATTTCCTCCATGGGGGGAAAAAGATTCTGACTTTACCCGATGTATGACTCTCATAATTATATATATTTCTATCGGGTCTCCCCTCCATATACGACTTTCCAGAGAACAACAATGTATGTTTGTCTAACCTTTAATCCAGGCAGCATTCAACCTCTTCAGGACCCACTCACTCCAAAGCCTTCATATGTTTCATCTAATGGGGCGTCCAAAACTACCCACACTACCCCAAATGTGGCCTTACCACTTAATTAACTTTTTTACCAGAATAAGTAATAAAGAAGAATATAAAGAATAAATAATTTCCAATGAATAAGGGATGTGAAAATACCCGATTAAGTTTCTAAAACTCGTCATAGACGTCGTGAGGGAGAATTAGCTGTTTCTATATCTCATGCAACAAACCAAGGCAATTTCTCCAGCAATTTCCTGCTGATTCCGATCATAGAGTTCTCTACTTAAATGAGAGCCTTGCACACATTTGCCATCCAAATTCACACTTGGTCACGCACCCTGACGCACAGTTTCTGCACATAGTGATGATCATCCTGGTCTAATGTAACCCCTGGAGACACCGCATTCTTCGGGCTGCCACTGACGGGACGCGTTCAGTCACCGTGGGCCTCCCTTCCCTCTCACCTGCTGCTGTTTCCTGCTGTCGGCGCTGGCTTTGTCCGCTCCCCGCTCGACCACCACCGCTTCCTCCTCCCGTCGCTCTGTCAACTCAGCCACTTCCCCAAACTCCCTGCATCCTTCTCCTCCTCCTCCCAGGGAGTTGCCAACATAGTCCACCTTGGAAGCGGCTGTGGGTGAGAGGGGAGGGAGCCCCATGGTGAACGAGCGTGTCCGGTCGTTGGCAGTGGCCTAAAGAAATCTCTGCCCCAGGGGCAACAGTGTGAACCCCAACAACAGCCGTGTCAATCAGTGAAGAAGGGCTGACTGGTGAAGACCAGTGGTATCGGCACTTACTCTTAAGGTGAAGCGACACAGTGTTGGAGCAACTCAGCAGACTGAATCTGTCTGAAGAAGGGTCTCAATGTCGCTTATCCTTGTTCTCCAGTGATGCTACTTGACCTGTTGAGTTACTCCAGCACTTTGTGTTTCTTTTGTATTTTAACCAGCATCTGCAGTTCTTTGTTTCAACTACATAACGATAATACCTCAGATAGACACAAAATGCTGGAGTAACTCAGCGGGACAGGCAACATTTTTGGACAGAAGGAATGGGTGACGTTTTGGGTCGAGATCCTCCTTCATACCTTGATTATAAAGAATGATCGGTAATAACGGTGACCAACCCCCATGGTCCATTATATAACGAGGGTTTACTCTATATTTGTAGTCTATGGTGTCTTCAGAGATTAGCATTTTCTGGCTCCAAAGCGTCTGGCGCCTTGCACCTGATTCGATACTCTCTGATGTTCAACCTCGAGGTCAATCTCTATTGTGGTCCAGTTTCTTCTCCTTGCATTTATCACTATGAATTACTCCGAACAGCTGTCTTTTATTTGCTCCATGCCCTGTCGCTCCAGGTTTGTGTTGCTTTAAATCAATCCACTATCCCTGTGACCTCTACCCTTGTAAGATTGCAAGGTGTCGTCATGCTAATGTGTGATGTGGAGAACACATAAACCAACCAGTAGGGTGTCTGTGATTCTGTGGCCCGTTACTACATCAGACAAAATCAGATCGAATGACAGTGGAGTCCTAGATAAGATGGCTGCTGGCCAATGCATGTTACTATCTAGGCGTTACAACACAAGCATGCAAATATATTGGAAAGTGAGCACAAATGCAATAAATGAGAGCACTGGAGAAAGTGTAAAGATTATTCCCAAGAGTCCTTTAAAAAAGATCCTGGGCCAGAATTTCTCTTATTCCTTCAGGGAGAAGATACAGGAGCTTGAAAGCCAGGATGTCCAGAATTAAGATCAACATCTTCCCCGCTGTTATTGGACCCCTGAACCAATCCTCTAATTCACTCTACCTTCCCTGAAGAGCTACCACACACTTACCTCATTTGATTATTCGTTTATTTGCTTTGATGATCTTTGGCACTAATTTTGCTCTGGAATCTTGGACCATTCTGCTGTTTTCACCCTTAGTTGTATTTATCCTAACTGTAGGTATATAATATTTAATTGCACTCTGGTTCTATGACAATAAACTAACCTGAATCTCAACAAGCTATGTATGTATTTTCTGAATTTAATTTGAAAGTACTAAAATACTATATGAAAAAGTTAGAGTAGAGAAAAAGTTATGATGTTTCCAGTTCCTGTAAAGCATTAATCTTCCTTATCATTTATATCGGTGTTGTTAAATGCTTGAATCTGGCTTCTTTCTGCTGCCTTTTGATTGAGCTATGTATTGCTTTCAGTAAACACTAAGAAAATCCTTGTACGATGCATCATCTGTCTGAGACTTTAACTCTGCCTGCCTTTCCACAGACACTGTGCAATGCTAACATTGTCTTTATTTCGGATTTGCCGGGTTTTTTTGCGTTAGTTCTGGAGATTTTGAACGTGATATTGCGTTACATTGAAAATTGCTTTCTTTTGGTATCTTATCAGATCAAGATCTTGAAACGCCACGGGCGAACACTGTGCTCCACGGTGCCAGAGAATGCAAGGAGGGAAGCTCAAAGCTTGCTCGTCACAGAAGTAAGTCCCTCGGAGAACAGCGATTAGCAATAATAACCACAGATTCAGCCTTAGCGCTTCATTGACTTGTGGCTATAAATGGCTCGACTCACTCACTGCTGTGAGGCATAGTATTTATCATTGTACCGCTGCTGGCAAATTCATTTCACTTGCACTTTATGTGCAATGTGACGAATAAAACTGATTGTATTGTATTGTATTTGTTCCACTTGGCACGCAATCCAGAGGAGGAAGGTAAACTCAACTAAGTCGCCCGACAAGTGTTGTATTTCTGTGAGTGTAGATGATTAAGGTTGATCTGGTTGAGGAGTTCATGGTGTCCAAAGGAATGAACAAGGAATGGACAAGGCTTCTGTTGGGGGATGGGGAGGGAAACTGTCTCTGTTGGGGGATGGAGAGCGAAATGTCCAGAATTTAGGGATACATATAACATTGAGCAGTCCAGAATGGGAAGAAGGGTCTCGACCCAAAACGTCATCCATTCCTTCTATCCAGAGATGCTGCCTGTCCCGCTGAGTTATGTCAGCATTTTGTGTATATATCTTCTATGTAAACCAGCATCTGCTGTGCCTTCCTACACAGGAACTGGCCCTACAGCTGACCATGATACTAATGTAAACTAATCCCACTTGTCTGCACATGCTCTTGTATTCCTCCATTCCCTGCCTGTTCACGTGAATGTCCAACTGCCATTTAAGCCTCTAGTGTTTGATATCACCACCCTGGGGGAAAAAAGACTGACTATATACACTGCCTGGCCCTCATATAATTTAATGTACTTCTATCAGGTCACCCCCTCCTCCTCTGGTGTTCAGAGAAAATAATCCAAGTTTGTCCAAACTTTCCTAATGGCCACCAATGCTCTCTAGACCAGGCAGCATCCTGCATCCTCTCCAAAAGCTTCATATTATTTCTGTGGAGTGGTGACCAGAAATACACACAATACCCAAAGTGTAGTCTCACCAAAGCTTTATACAGCTGCAGTGTAACTTCCCTACTCTGATACTCAATTTTCTAACTGATACAGGAAAGCATGCCATCTGCCTCCTCTGGCACCCTGTACATTTGTTTTGTCACCTTCAGGGATCAATGGACTTGCATTCCAAGACCATCAAATTCAAGCCTTGATCATTCAAGAGTGGTGTCAGGAACCTGTTGCGCACATAGTACGCCAGGAATTTGGACCACTCTCCCCCAAAAGGCTTGGGCATAAGGGTGAATTGGAAATTTGAAAACAAACTTCTTGTTAGGCAGAGAATGAAGGGCTGTTCATTCAAGTTAAGTGGCTGGAGTCAAGGTACTAAACGGATAATTAAACTGAATAGAATTGAATTTCTCCATTTACTCACATCAAAGTCTATGCCAGCTCACAAAGCAATCTTATTCTCTACTTATTTTCCCTGTAACCTATTCTTCCCACGTTCCCTTCAAATTTCCTCCCCTCCCCCCGGGGCCCGCCTTTAACATTCATTAATTCCTGTACATCCTAGGGGAAAGTGACAGTGGCCAATTAAGTCACCAACCCATCCGACATTGGCATTTGGGGGCAAACCAGACCACTTTGGGGAAACCCATGTGGTCACAGCAAGAACTTTCAAATTCCACACGGAAAGTGCCTCGGGTCAGGACCCAGGTTGCTGAAGTTGTGAGACAGTCGTTTTACTAGCTGCGCCATTTGTCTCTTGAGATCCCTTTGTCACTACCTGATCGAATAGTGCTTGAAATTGCTTGTTGTATAAAGACTCACGGGTTAAAGGCCAGGAGGATGACGGACAAGGATGGCAAAGTTCAGGAAGGTTGGATGATGAGAGATGTTGCGAATTTAGTCAAAAAGAATAAAGAAGCATATGTAAGGTTTATGAAGCTGAAATTGGTCGGGAACTTTGCGGAATATGAAAGAAACTGTAGAGAACTTAAATAATGATTTAAAACGGCTAAATGGGGCTATGAAATGTCCTTGCAGAGAGTGCCAAGGCATTTTATATGTAACTAGACCAAGTACAGACCCATTGGGTCTGTTCCCACAACGCGCGGTTGCGAGGGAAGGGGGCGGCCTGACGTCATCGCGCAACTCCACGTGCTGGGCGTACGCCGTCAATGCGCCTGTGGGCCGACAGGCTGTTGACGGGCGGGATTTTCGGACAGTGCAAGCCTGCGGGGACGGCGAAAAGAAGCGGGGGGGACCAGGCGAAGCGGGAGTAGAGCCAGGCGGCAGCAGCCGTTACGGTAGCGCGGGATACGCGATGAGAACGTGCCCAGCGTGAGGTGAAAAAATGGGGGAGGGGGGGAAGTATTTTATTAAAAATGTGTACAGAAAAATGACTACATTTAATGAGGAGTCGATGAGCGAATGTAAAAGTGAAATCGCTAGCGAAATGGTAAAAATCTCGGCATTTTTGCGTCTGGTTTTGGCGGAGTAACGAATCAAAGGCAAAAATAATGACAAGAGAGAAGGTAGCACCACTTGGGGACAAAGAAGCTAATTTATCCTGGAGCCAGAGAGAGTGGGCAAGTAGTGAACAAGCCCTTTGCATCGTACTTGGTAGTCACCAAGGAAAAGGACATGGAGAATAGTGAGATCCAGGAGAGGTTTGCTGATACTCTGGGGTATGTTGATATCAAGGAAGTGAAGGTGTTGGGGCTGGTGAAGAACATTGTGGTGGATAAATCTCTGGGGTTTGAGAGGATCAATCCCAAGTTATTGAGAGAGGTGATGGTGGAGATTGCTGGGGCCTCAGCAGAGATTTTTGTATCCTCTTTAATTTTTGTATTCTCCTTAGCCACTAGTGAAGTCTCAGAGGACTGGAGAATAACCAATTTTGTTCCTTTATTTAACAAAAGAAGGAAAGACAAACCAATAAATTATAGGCCAATGAATAGAAGTTATGGGTTGGATAGTTCAGTCTTTTTCACGGAGTGGAAACATCAAATATTAGAGGACATAGACAATAGGCAGTAGGTGCAGTAGTAGGCCATTCTGCCCTTCGAGGCCGTTCATAGGTTTAAGGTGCGAGGTGGAATGTTTAAAGTAGATGTTTATGGCATAGAGCGAGGTAGGTTTTGGACGCTGCTTCCAGGAGAATTGGTGGAAGCTGATATGGCCTCAGCGTTGAAGAGCCATTTGGACAGGCCCATGAACAGGCAGGCAGGGAATAGAGGGATTTTGATCATGTGTAGGCAGATGGACCAGCAGGTGCAGGTCCGGACCAGCAGGTCCAGGAACAGCTTCTTCTCTGCGGCTGTTACATTACTTAACTCTGCACCTTGGTGATTGCCAGTCACCCCCCCCCTCCGGACACTCCTTCCCCCAGAAAAATGCACTACTACAACTGTATGTACGTATATATATTTATTGCTCATTATTCTATGTTCGCTCTTCTGGGAGAGATGCTAACTGCATTTCGTTGTCTCTGTACTGTACATGGCACAATGACAATAAAGTTTGAATCTGAATCTGATGGGAGTGGTTTAAATTGGCATTATGGTCGGCATCGACATCATGGGTCGAAGGGCTTGTTCCTGTGCTGTACTAGACTGTTCTATGATCTGAATGTTTGGGGAATTGCCAAGGGAAAGTTTCGATTTTGATTTGTCGGCAAGTAGGTTTGTTTTATGAAAACAGTGGAGGATGTTGTACAGGAAGCAGTGGTAAAGTGGAAAACAGTGATGTTATTCTAATGCATCAAGTATTTAATGAAGCAGTGCTTATAAATCTCACCGTGATATGCTTGAGAGCAGTACCGTGTGCTTTGTGATGTCTTGTTGTGTAGAAACCAGACCTGGAGACAGAAAACCTGATACACGGTTCCACTGAAACTCTTTTATTTTGGCCTGAATCTTTCCTGTTTACCCTACAGCTTTCTTATTTTGTTTAAATAAAAAGACTGGGGAGGTTTGAAGTCGCTTAGCTTTGATTATTTGGACTGAAGAGAAGTTTGGAGAATTTTGGCCCTTGGGAGTTTCTTGGCTCAGAGGAGGGTGGGAGATTTAGTCGACGTGTTCAAAACTGATACTGTGCGCAGCAGGGATAATTTTCCCTGAGTAGTGAGTCAGTTACTGGGAGCAAAGTTTAAAGTCCTGGGTCGAAGAGACGGGAGTTGCAGAAAGAAATGTGGGGGGAGGCAGGAAAGTGATAACCAAAAGGCTTCTCGAGGCAGATTTTAATTCATCTGACTGCCTGAGGAACCTTGAGCTGATGCGAATTGGAATTATTTTTAAGCAACGACTTCATAGAATCACAAGCCTTAGAAACAGTCCCTGAAACCCATTGTCTGTGCAGACCAATAGACACGGATCTACGCCGATCCCATCAACCCACTCTTACTCTCCCCATTTTAGTCATAGAGATATATAGTATAGAAACAGGCTTCTTGGCCCAACTTGTCCATGTAATGAAGATGACCTGTCTCTGCTTGTCCAATTACCATGTAAACCGTTTCTATTCATGTGCCTATCCAAGTGTCTTTTCCCTGCCGTTAAAGTGCCTGTTCCAACTACCTCCTGGCAGCTCGTACTATTTACTCACCACCAACTGAGTGAAAAGGTTGCCCTTCATGTTTGTATCAAATCTTCTCCCCTCTCACCTTAAACATGTGTCCTCTTGTTTTTGATTCCCTTACCTTGGTGAAAAGCCTGCATTCACCGTAGCTATTCTCCTCGTACTATCATACACTTTACAATCAACTCCCCCCCCCCAGTCTACTGCTAACCTACACACGAGAGGCTTTAGGACGTCTTTGCAATGCGGGAAGAAAATGGAGCACCCAGGGAAAACCCACACGATCACGGGGAGAATGTCCAAACTCCACCCGGTCATGACTGAACCTGGGTCACCGGACGTTGCTTCCACAGATGTATGTGGCAAGATCACTACTAATGCCTCCACAACCTCTACAGTTACCTCTTTCAGAACTCTGCAGTATAGTCCATCTTGTCCAGATGACTTGTGTAGGAAGGAACTGCAGATGCTGGTTTAAACCCAAAGATAGGCACAAAAGGCTGGAGTAACTCAGCGGGACAGGTAGCTGCTCCAGCCTTTTGTGTCTATCTTTAGTCCAGATGACTTGTCCACCTTCAGACCTTTCAACTTCCCAGCACCTTCCCCTTGGTAATAGCGACTGCATTCACTTCTGCCTCACTTGCATTTCTGACATGTTGCTGGTGTCTTCCACTGTGAAGACTGACGCACAAAACATACTCCCTTTGTCTTCCATTCCTTTGTTCTCCATTACTACTGCTCCAGTATCATTTTCCAGTGTTCCACTCTCTTTTACTTTTTCTGAAAAAGATTTAGCTATTTTTTATACATATTGTTGACTCTTTTATATTATTGACTAGCTCACCTTCATATTTAATATTTCCTCTCATTGCTTTTTCAGTTGCTTTCTATTTTGTTTTAATGTTTCCCAATCCTTCAGATTCCTGCTAATCTTTGCCATTTTAGAAACATAGAAACATAGAAAATAGGTGCAGGAGGAGGCCATTCGGCCCTTGGAGCCAGCACCGCCATTCATTGTGATCATGGCTGATCGTCCGCTATCAATAACTCGTGCCTGCCTTCTCCCCATATATCCCTTGACTCCACTAGCCCCTAGAGCTCTATCTAACTCTCTTAAATCCATCCAGTGATTTGGCCTCCACTGCCCTCTGTGGCAGGGAATTCCATAAATTCACAACTCTCTGGGTGAAAAGGTTAATTGACCTCCCCTTTATTCTAAGACTGTGGCCCCTGGTTCTGGACTCGCCCAACATTGGGAACATTTTTCCTGCATCTAGCTTGTCCAGTCCTTTTATAATTTTCTATGTTTTATATGTTTATACATTAAATGCCTTCTCTTTTGCTTTATGCTGTCTTTCACTTCCTTTATCAGCCACAGTTCCTCCTTTATCCCATAGCTACATTAATCAAATCCATTGTAGTCTCGCTCAAAACAGTCCTGTAATGTTTGTGTGCCTGTTCTGTGTCTTTTTAAATAATCTAGTTCAATTTCAAAAAGAATTGCTGGAGACATTTTTAATCGTTGTGATCTTGAATGTTCGTATAAACATGCCAGCTTTCTGGTGTGGCCAAGTAGTGTTGACTGGGAACATCTTGGATAGCACGTGGGATAAACACTGTGGGTTTTCTCATCCAAATCCTGTGATCGTTTGATCTTTAAACCCAGGATGCAAGCTGTGTAGGCGACTGTGATTCATGTCCGTGACTAGGAATGTGAGATAACAAAATCATCTCTTCACTTATTTGCAATAGAACCTGTTAGGCTTGAAAAACATGTTCCACGTTAGAGCTCTTTACCCCGCCATAGATTTTTAGACCTCTTTGCAGACATTGTGCCTTAAGTCATTAGATGAATCATTTCCGAGGACGTGATATAGGAATAGGAATACTTTGTGAGATTCTTTGCTTGCATACACAATGTGTACAAATAGCAGCCACCTACGGCACTGTCAAAATTGCAAAGTATGGCAGCTCCTCCTTTTGTCTCCCCATCCCCGTCCCACAGTTCCCCCACGCCATGTCCCCATTGTCCATTGTTCTCCCCCCACTTCCCGCAATGCAGTCCTCCCCAAGTCCGGGTCCTCCATTGATGTTCCCCTCCTCCCTCACGGTGGTCCCCCACGCTCTCGTTCACCGCGGGTCAACCCACGAGGCATCGCCGCCGCCGCCATGAGGCTTCACCACCGCCTAGGCCCGTTCGTTGCGAGGCTTCACCGCTGCCACCACCGAGGCCTCACCGCTGTCAATGCCCCACTTCACGCCTCCGTGGTGCTGACCCAGGCCCCAGCCGCAGGCTCCGTTGGCCGCATAGCCCGACCCGGGCTTCTATGCGGCCGGACCCCGACCTGGTCTTCTACGCCGCGATCCGGGAGGCATCGAAACCGTGGCGCCTCGGTAAAGGCCTCCGGCCGTGTTCCCAGTTCACAGCCGCGGAGCCCATCGGGAAGCTTCCTGGCTGCGCAAGGTGGTTATAGAACCTATACCAGCTCGCAGCTTCCAAGACCTTCCAACATTCCTGCAGTGCACTACTTCAGCCCTCTGGACAGGGGTGGCTGTGGCTTCAGTCTCTGTGGCCATGGGTTTGGAGTCCTCTTCCTGAAGCTCTGCTTCTCTCTCTCTCCTGCAATACATTGCTAAACCTGGCTCTCGACCAAACTTCTAGTAACGTGCTTTGCTATCTCCATTATGGCTCGGTGTCCGCTGCTTGGTGACAATACCTTGGCAAGACACAAGTTGCTGGGAGAACTCAGCAGGTCAGGCAGTATCTGTCGAGGAAAATGGACCGACAGTGTTTTAGAAACATAGAAACATAGAAATTAGTGCAGGAGTAGGCCATCGGCCCTTCGACCGACGGTGCTGATCCATCCAACTCAGTTGCCTTCTGGATCTTAAATATAGGAACTACCCTCTGTGGCTTCCCTCGAGTTCTTCTCTTTTGGATCGAAACCTTCCCTCGAGACCCTTGGGATGAGGTCCTAATGCCCCTGTCCCACTTAGGAAACCTAAACGGAAACCTCTGGAGACTTTGCACCCCACCCAAGGTTTCCGTGCGGTTCCCGGGGGGTTTTGTCAGTCTCCCTACCTGCTTCCACTACCTGCAACCTCCGGCAACCACCTGCAACCTCCGGGAACCGCACAGAAACCTTGGGTGGGGCGCAAAGTCTCCAGTGGTTTCCATTCAGGTTTCCTAAGTGGGACAGGGGCATTAGGATGTTATATTGTGTTGAGATGCCATGTAAATGCAAGGTTGTTAAAGAGGAATGTCTGTCCACAGAATCTAGTCAGATTCCAAATAATTAGAAAGAATATCTTCTTATTTCTCTTCTGCATCATTAAATCATAGGGACAGCACAGAGCATAGCACAGGCCCTTTGATCCATCAACCGCCCATTTACATTAATCCTACTTTAATTCCAATTTTCATTCTCCTCACATTCACATTAGCTTCTCCCCCGACTCTGCCACTCCCTTGCACACTAGGAGCAGCCAATTGGTTTAGTTTAGTTTATTGTCACGTGTACAGAGGTATAGTGAAAAGCTTTTGTTGCGTGCTAATCTGGCAACCCACATGCTTTTGGGATGTGATGGGAAACTGTAGGAACCAAGGAAGAAAGTCGTGCAAACTCCACAAAGAGAGCACCCAAGGACACGATTGCACCCAGGTCTCTGATTCCAGCCGCAGCTGCTCTGTGATTCACCTGGAGATTTGGTGAGACGTGGCCAGTTCCCCCAACGATACTCAATGCACTGCAGCCACTTAGGTTGCTTTTAAAACATACGAAGGTAGTTCACGGGAGTGATGAGGAACGAAATTTGACATAAGGATGTATTCGTACAGTAGCACAGTGGTTAAGTTACTGGGCTAATATCCAAAAGCCAGGACGTTTGATCCAGCCACAAAAGTTCAAAACCGACTACAGCAGCTGGGAAATTTTACATTCGAATAATTGAATAAATCTGGAATAAAAAGCCTTTCTCAGCAATGGTGATTATAAAGCTACTGGATTGTTGTAAAAGCCCATCTGGTCCTCGAATGTCTTTTCCTTCAGGGAACAAAATCTGTCATCCTTACTCAGTCTGGACCGCAGGGTGTTGAGAACAGACAGGGCGTGCTACCTTGCCAGGAAAGCCCACTCCCCCATGCAGAGCATCAGTCAAAGAAGCCAAGAGGACCAGGCAGAAGAGAAGCAAATTGACTCAGTGAGGGGGATCTAAATCACACTGGGGATTTAAGCAGCAGAAGGTACGGCTGCCAGGGATGGAGAGAAGAAATTTGACCCACATGCATTTGTCTGATAAATGTAGTCTTGGATCAGTTTACCGTGCTTTTTTACCCTTTCAATTTAAGGCCAACCGAAATGCTGCGAGTGTGATTCTATATCCAGTCCAAGCAAAGACTAGTCTATCGCTGTGAAATGGGAGATGGGTGTGTATATGGGAGATGCGTGTGTAAATGGGAGGTGGGTGTGTAAATGAACGATTGGTGTGTAAAGCGTCGATTGATGTGCAAAGGAGGTGTTGGTGTGTAAAGGGGAGATTGCTCTTCAAATGGAGAATCACTATTCAGCACTTCAGGGTGGCGCAGTGGCGCAGCGGTAGAGTTGCTGCCTTACAGCGCCTAAGACCCAGGTTTGATCCTGACTACAGGTGCTGTCTGTACGGAGCTTGTACGTTCTCCCTGTGACCGCGTACGTTTTCTCTGGGTGCTCCGGCTTCCTCCCACATTCCAAAGACGTACAGGTGTGTAGGTCTTCGGTAAGAATTGTAAACTGTCCCTGGTGTGTAGGATAGTGCTAGTGTACGAGAATCGCTGGTTGGCGAGGACTAGGTGGGCCAATGGACCTGTTTCTGCGCTGTATTTCTAAACTAAACTGGATGTGGAAAGTATCATAACAGTAAGTAAAATCAACAAAACTCTGCCTGTCTGAAGAAGGGTTTCGGCCCGAAACGTCGCCTATTTCCTTCGCTCCATAGATGCTGCTGCACCCGCTGAGGTTCTCCAGCATTTTTGTGTACCTTCGATCTTCCAGCACTTGCAGTTCCTTCTTGAACAAAATTTTGCCTGTGATTGACTGCTCTTTCAGTGGAGTTTTAGTTGAAGAGGACAGACATAAAATGCTAGAGTAACTCAGTGGGACAGGTAGCATGGTACACAAAAATGCTGGAGAAACTCAGCGGGTGCAGCAGCATCTATGGAGCGAAGGAAATAGGCGACGTTTCGGGCCGAAACCCTTCTTCAGACCCCTTCAGGGACAGGTAGCATCTCAGGAAAGAAGGAATGGGTGACTTTTCGTGTCGAGACCTTCCTTGAGACTTGAAGAAGAGCATTTGCATGATGCACTATTTGTGGTGGTTGTAAAATATTCCTGAACAGATGCTGAAAGTGCTCAGTGTTCTTAGATGGGGGGGCACAGTCCAATTGTATTGTATTGTATTCAAATTTATTGTCATTGTCTCAATTTGAGACAACAAAATGAATTTCCCTTACAGGCAGTATCATAAAAAAAATCACAAAAATAAATAAATAAAATAAATAAATAATAAAACATTAAAAATGAAATTGCAATAATGCTCTACCTAAACATTCAATAGGGAAATCAGGAATTATCACTTTCCCCAGAGAGCGGGGAGAATGTTGAATGTATTCCCACAGGGAGATATCGTGGTGTTGAGATAGGATCAAGGAGAAACTGGATAAACACAAGCGGAAGAGTTGGGGGGAGAAAGGAGAAAGTGGGGGAAGATTGATCTGGAGGTCAAATACTGGTAAGGGCCTGTCCCACGAGCATGCGACTGCATGTGGCAAGCACGACCTAACGTGGTCGCTTGAGCCGTACGGCCTCGCGGGGCCGGTCCCACTTCGATCGGCGGAGCCATATGGAGTTGTGCGGAACTGGTCCCGACATCGCGCGGGGCTCCGAAAAACAGACAGTGTTCAAAAATTCATCGCGGCAACGGCCTGCCGGCCCGCAGCCACATTGAGGCCGTACGCACCGCCTCGATGGGCATACGCACCATCTCGACGCTGTACGCTGCGCCTTGACGGCGTGCGCCTAGCGCGAACTTCCCGCGGACGTCGCTCGAACTTCACGTCAACTCGTACGGGGATCACTCGTCCTCCGCGCTGCCCCCGCTTCCGGTTTGGTCGCGCTCGCCGCATGCAGTTCCATGCTGGTGGGACAGGCCCTGTACGGGGATCACTCGACCTCCGCGCGGCCCCCGCTTCCGGTTTGGTCGCGCTCGCCGCATGCAATTGCATGCTCGTGGGACAGGCCCTTTATAGAGCAGATGACTGAGTAGCCTTCTACGTGATCTAAAAGTGAAGGAAAAAAAGCTTCAATTTCTCTGGAATTTAATTGCTCTGTCTGGGACATATGACAATAAAACACTCTTGACTTAGAAACATAGAAATTAGGTGCAGGAGTAGGCCATTCGGCCCTTCGAGCCTGCACCGCCATTCAATATGATCATGGCTGATCATATGATCATGACTTGACTCATGAAGCCTACAGCCCAATGGACACGCCTTAGCTGTGGTGTTATGTTTTTGTCCGTTCTTGTACTCTGGCGCTGCATTGCAAGATAACATTCATCTCTTTTTGTTCCTCGTGGACTGTTTGTAAATTGCACGATCTTTCCCTGAAGAAGATTGCTGTCAGATTTAACAATTGCCTTGGCTTAAACAACTGCTTGAGTGTTCCTGATTCAAATGTTTTAGTTGATTTATTTTCATTTTTGGGATGAGGACGTGATTCTCGTGGCCAGGATTTATTGTCTGTTCCTAGGTGACCTTAAGAAGGTGGGGATGAGCAACCACCTTGAACCACTGCCTCCCTGCTGATGAAGATGTCCACCACACTGAGGAAGGGGCTCCAGAATGTAAACCAATCAGTGCTGTACGATCATTGATACATTTCCAAGTCAGGATGACCTTTGTCTTTCAGATGGTGGTGTTCACCTGAACTTGTTGCCCTTATTCTTTTAGGGGGTAGATATAGAGGGTTTGGGAGGTGTTGTTGGAGTATCCTAAAGCCCCTGTCCCACTTAGGAAATCTGAACGGAAACCTCTGGAGATTTTGCGCCCCACCCAAGGTTTCCGTGCAGTTCCCGGAGGTTTTTGTCAGTCTCCCTACCTGCTTCCACTACCTGCAACCTCCGGCAACCACCTGCGACCTCCGGGAACCGCACGGAAACCTTGGGTGGGGTGCAAAGTCTCCTGAGGTTTCCGTTCAGGTTTTCTAAGTGGGACAGGGGCATTAGCGAATAACTGCAGTCACTGGACGATTGACAACGGAACAAATATCTCAGATGACGAGGCTCAATAAATGTCCCTGTTTCATTTTCCAGATTGAAGCGGGTTTCTTGCATAAATCAAATGGGATTTGTGTAAGATTTGCGTAAATAGATTGTTGATGGTCCATGCGGACTAGGTGGATCTGTTTTGTGCTGTAAAGGGCCTGTCCCACTTAGCGATTTTTTTCGGCGACTGCCGGTGTGATATCAGTGTCGCCAAAAGATTTCGAACATTTCAAAATCCAGCGGCGACAAAAAAAATGTTGTGAGACTTGAAAAAACACCGCACGTCATCCGTCGTCACCGCCGCATCGCGCCGCGAATTATTCGCTGACTTGATATGTCAGTCGATGATGCTGGCAGTTGCCGAAAAAATCACCAAGTGGGACAGGCCCTTAACTCTAAGACTCAATGCCAATTTGGTCCAGGTTACTGATGATTAATACCATGGGGGTAGAGATGGAGAGAATTTCTATTTTGGGACAGAATTGAAGGGTGTTAATATGAATGTTAACTGTTTTGGACTGTGTTACATGGCAAATAGCACAAGGAGTCATGTTGCCCCTCAAGCTTACTTCACCATTCAATTAATTATGATAGAATCATATCATAACTTGTATCAAGTTAATTTTCCTACCTGATCCACAGATCTTTCATTCATCTCATGTCCAAAAATCAGTCTAGCAAAGCCTTCAACATGCAGAGTAGTTGTAGAAATGTTTCATTTTCTCAGTTCTCAATAATTGACCTCCAACCGTGAGAAATTGCCTGTCAACATCTCCCAGAAGCTCCCGTGTGTCAATACCATGACCTCCTTCCATGAAGAAAATCAATGGATCGGTATTGTTGGGTCTCAATGCTTTTCAATTGTGGGTCACATTAAAGTATTGAACATTTGGGGAAATCGTGCTGGTAACAAATCACTGTTACAGATTTTACAACCATCTTTGAGCCCATTATGTTAGACACGTACTTGCAATATTGAGATTTATGGATTTAAGATGGAAATATTAATTTTACTTCGGAGTCACGTGAGTGACTACGTGAAGAACCCCGCCAGGACGCATGCATGTCATATCGCTACACGCATTGCGAAACAGTCAGGCGGGGTGGAACGACGTTCCCCCGCAGCGGCAGTTTTCAAAGCCGGAACCTGCAGGTAAGAGTTACTCTGCGGTCTTTTTGTGTTTTCCCATACTGATTTACAGGTGGGGAGCAAATGGACAAGTCGAAGAAAACAACGAGGGCTGCGACAAAGCTGGTGGGGGAGGACCGCGGAGTAGTGGGCAGCCAGCAGCGGCCAGCGGCACATTAATCACCCGTAATGGGAACAGCTGTGCCCGATGTCGCCTCCGCACCGGCCAAATCCACTCCGCAGCCGGGCGGTAAGGCAAAACAAAAAACCAACAAAGTCGTGGACTCAGATGAGTCCGACTTTGAGCAGCCGCGGGCGGCCAGCAACCGTGAGCGCTGGAGCCGGATGGAGCGGTGTGTGGAGCACTTGCTCCAACGTGACAGGCTCCGGGAGATGGAGTCCAGTCACTGTGGGCTCTATGGAAAACCCACACCAGCACCTCTTGTAGGGCTGCACAGTGCTTCTCCCTCATCAGAGGGGAGTACTGGGGGTCAGTTCTGAGCTGATCCTGAAGAGGGGTTTGCAGAAGAGAAATCAAGTGTGCAGGGGGTGCAGGAACGTGAAAATCTACTGGACATGGTGTCCAACTTCATACAGCCAGACCAGACTGGCCAAAACCTGGAACAAAAACTAGCTGCCAGTATAGATTATATGTCCTTTAACCAGCTACAGGAACAGGCTGTATTGGACACCACGGCAAGACACTTGGCACCGGGTAACTGTATATCCCTGAATGTTCCTGTTGTAAATAATTGCAAATGGAAACATATCGGAGTAGGAGTTAGAGGCATGGATGTCAAACTCCAAAAGGTATTTAAGCTCCTAAGAGCGGGAATAACAGCTTTCACCCGCACAGTAGATGAGAAGGACATGTCGCAGGACCAACAGGATGCACTGGCACTGCTTTGCAACACACAATATGAAATAAACAGCATCAGGAAGAGTGTCATCCGACCTACTTTAAACCCGACATTCGCGGGCCTGTGCAAACCTGGAAACGTAAAACCACCAATTCTACTATTTAGTGGTAACCTATCGAAGCAAGTCAAGGAGCTCGATGAGGAGGCAAAAACCCTGGGGCTCATAAATGGGACTTCACATCAAAAACCTACTACGGCCATAAACAGCACCCTTTACGCACCCACTAGTAGAACAAGACTGGCTGGTGAAAGCTCGAAGGTCCGGTACACCGAACATGAGTCTTTTTTAGGCCATGGCCCAGGCCGGCTTTCTTAGAAGATACGCAAACCTCCAACATCAACCAAACCACAAACCCAGACACCGGCACCTCAACATCAACGAAGGATTTACAAAAAGAAGTAAAGCTGCCACTGGTAACTATGGAGGTAGGTGGGTCTGGTTCCCTACAAAATGCAGGGAGCATGGAGGTTGGGGGGAGATTACACTCCTTTCTGGATGCATGGAGTATGTTAACTACCGACACTTATATTTTAAGCAGTATCCAGGGATATACCATAGAATTTATACACAAATACAGCCCTCCAGTTCAGCATGTACCGAACCGAATGTTCGTACTTTCCGGTAAAGAAAAATCAGAAGCGCATGCTGAACTGGAGCGGTTTTATGCAAAAGGGGTAATTGAAAAATCCCAACATGAACCGCTAGAATTCGTGTCCAATATCTTTACCAAAAACAAAAAAGATGGTGGTTGTCGCATCATCATAGATTAGACCAAATTGAATACATTTGTGCAATATATTCATTTTAAAATGGAAACCTTTGTTACTGCAAAACAATTGATTTCCAAAGGTTTAAGAAGGAACTGCAGATGCTGGAGAATCGAAGGTACACAAAAAAGCTGGAGAAACTCAGCGGGTGCAGCAGCATCTATGGAGCGAAGGAAATAGGCAACGTTTCAGGCCGAAACCCTTCTTCAGATTTCCAAAGGTTACTTCATGGCTAGCATCGATTTAAAAGATGCTTACTATTCAGTGCCTATACGAGGTGACCACAGATGTTACTTACAATTCAACTGGATGGGACAGCAGTGGCAGTATAGAGCGCTGCCAAATGGTTTAACATCAGCCCCCAGGCTGTTCACAAACATTTTGAAACCAGCCCTAGCGTTTCTACGAAAATGAAAACACATGGTCATGGCATATCTAGATGACATACTTATTGTGGGCAAAACTTTGGAATTGGCCAAACAAACTATAACAGCCACAAAACAGTTATTTGAAAAACTGGGGTTTATTATCCATCCAGTTAAATCTAAATTAACGCCTTCCACTACTATGGACTATTTGGGGTTCACCATTGACTCAGTTCACATGTCGGTGACTTTGCCAAAGGGAAAGTCTATAGACTTAATAGAGGCTTGCAATAACCTCATTGACATCAGTAAACCGTCCATCAGATTGGTAGCAAAAGTAATTGGCAAAATGGTGGCTGCTTTTCCAACCACACAATTCGGACCTTTACATTACCAAAATTTACAGAGAGCAAAAATACGAGCACTCAAAATTAATGCTGGTCATTTTGACAGACCAATGAAGCTACCAATCAAAGTTATAATGGAACTAAAATGGTGGATAGATACCATTCGGCTTTGTTTCAATCCAATCATTATCAGCAACCCTCCTGCTATGGTGCTACAAACTGATGCCAGTGCACTTGGTTGGGGTGCCACTAATTCCATCTTCAGCTGTGGAGGTAGATGGACTGCACAGGAGGCATCATTATTACTAACACTGGGCATAAACTACCTGGAAATGTTGGGTGCATTCCATGGCCTAAAGTCATATTGTACTGGGCCATATCACCAGCATGTTAGACTACAGATTGACAATACCACCGTGGTAGCATGTATCAACCACATGGGTGGAAACAAATCGACATCATGTGACAATCTGGCTAGTACAATTTGGCAATGGTGTATCCAGAGACATATTTGGATATCAGCTACTTACCTACCAGGTAAACTAAATTTAGTGGCAGACACCAGGTCACGCAAATTTAATGAAAACACCGAATGGATGTTGAATAAAAAAGTATCTGCTGATATTGCAGCACGGTATGGAACACCAGATATCGATCTATTCGCATCCAGGCTTATTCACCAGTTATCAAACTATGTTTCGTGGGAACCAGACCCTGGGGCAGCGGCAACAGATGCATTTTCACTGCATTGGGGGAAATTGTTTATTTATGCATTCCCTCCTTTCTGCCTCATCAGTCGGGTAATAAGGAAAATACAGCAAGACTCTGCGTCTGGTATTTTGGTAGTACCCGATTGGCCTACTCAACCATGGTTCCCTGTGATACTGAACATGGTATTAGAACCATGTATCACCATCCCGAATAGACCAGATTTACTGGTTCATCCCGTAACAAGGGATAGCCACCCATGCCATAACTATATGAATTTATTAATTTGTAGAGTCTAAAAATACCCCTACTACAGCTGGGACTGACGGACCGAACAGTGAACATGGTTTTGGCGGCCCACCGACAGTCCACCAAAAAACAGTATCTGCTCTATATCAGGAAATGGGAGATGTATTGTCACAGAAACAGCATCACCTACAGATTAATGAACATCCCGTCTGTTCTGGAATTCCTGGCAGGCCTCCATTATGATGAGGGGCTCAGTTATAGTGCCATCAACTGCGCCAGAAGTGCCCAATCAACTTATCTATGGCAAGGAACAGAGCGTCAATCTGTTGGGACTCACCCACTGGTAACAAAACTTATGAGGGGAATTTTTAATACCAATCCCCCAAGAACTAGGTACTCTCAAATATGGGATGTGAGTATTGTCCTGACGATGCTCAGGAATTGGTCTCCAGCAACAGCTCTGTCCCTACATAGACTGACATTAAAAACAGTCATGCTAATGGCTTTGGTCACGGCACAAAGGGTACAGTCGTTACATAAATTAAGACTGGACAACATGACTTCTTCATCTGGAAATATTACGTTTCATATTTATGAATTAGTTAAGCAGAACAGACAGGGATCAGCAGGCCTCAATATAGAATTTAGGTCTTACCCAACAGATGATCGTCTCTGTATAGTAAGACATTTGTTGTTATACATGGAGAACACGAAAATCATCAGAGGCAATGAGAAGGCACTTTTAGTCAGCCACAAGCAACCACACAAAAAAGTGACGGTCCAGACCATCTCAAGATGGCTGAAACAGGTTCTAATACAGGCTGGGGTGGATACTAATATTTTAAAATCTCATTCCACCAGGGCTGCAGCTACATCGGCAGCTATGCAGTTGGATGTACCAATGGACCAAATCCTCAAGACAGCAGGATGGAACGTTTGCAGTACCCCATAAACAGGGGCTATAATTTGGTGGGATTTCAATGTCGGAAAAAACATCACTCACGTGACTCCGAAGTAAATAACGAGAACTAGTTCGAAGTTTGATCATTATTTTTATTACGTTGAGGGAATACGTGCCCTCATAAACCAGTCATTCAAATCTGTGACCGCTGCTTTGCAGAAATGGCGCTGTGGCGGGGTTCTTGATAGTCCCTCAACGTACTCCTCATAAAATAATGATCAAACTTCGAACTGGTAAGTTCTCGTTTAATCTTACTATTTGTTCTCACAATAGGAGTTTTGGCCAACTTAAACTCTTTCATTTCAAAATATGTTTTATTCCATGAAAAAATCTAAGATGTATAAATACCGAATGGCATTTTCATAAAAGTAACACGCTCATTAATCAGGGTCAAGTCAAGAGAGTTTAGGGTTGTCATCTTTGCCGTTTTCCCAGGATACCTTGGACTGTCAATGACAGTTTTCTTTGGTTTGTTCCCACATCACTTGGCTGGCGTAAATTGTCCCACGAAAATTAAAGGATTATATTGTAGGCATCAATACAGATCAGATCAGTGTGTTCATATAACATAGAATATATATAAATATATATATATATACACATAAATTAACAGATAAAGTGAAATAGGCTGTTATAGTTCAGTTTGTTTGAAGTTGTGTTTAATAGTCTAATGGCTGTGGGGAAGCAGCTGTTCCTGAACCTGGATGTTGCAGATTTCAAGCACCTGTACCTTCTACCTGAAGGCAACGGAGAGATGAGTGTGTGGCCAGGATCGTTTGGATCCTTGGTGATGCTGGCAGTCTTTGAGGCAGGGATTGCGATAGATCCCCTTGATGGTAGGGAGGTCAGTGCCGATGATGGACTGGGCAGTGTTTACAACTTTTTGCAGCCTTTTCCGCTCCTGGACGCTCAGGTTGCAGTACCAAGCCACGATGCAACCGGTCAGCATGCTCTCTACTGTGCACCTGTAGAAGTTCGAGAGAGTCCTCCTTGACAAATCAACTCTCCGTAATCTTCTCAGGAAGTAGAGGCGCTGATGTACTTCCTTTGTGATTGCATCAGTGTTCTGGGACCAGGAGAGATCTTCAGAAATATGCAAGCCCAGGAATTTGAAGTTCTTGACCCTTTCCACCATCGACCCGTTGATATAAACGGGACTGTGGGTCCCCATCCTACCCCTTCCCCTAAGTACAATTGTAAGGCAGGATGTGCAGAAGCCAATCTATGTTTGCCAAGTACCAACAGAGAGACATGGGTTCGTGTTGAGACCAGCTGTTTCTGAAATATTGATATACAGTCAAGTTTATTTTTTGGCTTAGTTTAGTTTAGTTTAGAGATACAGTGTGAAAACGGACCCTTTGGCCCACTGAGTCCACGCTATCTAACAATCACCTCGTACACTCTAAAGACAATTTGAAGAAGCTAATTAATCTACAAACCCGCACGTCTTTGGAATATCGGAGGAAATCGGAACACCCAAAGAAAACGGAGAACATGAAAACTCTACACAGACAGCACCCGTAGTTAGAATTGAACCGGGGTCTCTGGCATTCAAAGGCAGCAACTCCACCACTGTGCCACCCAAGTGGTCTCAGAGCTCTGGAGATAACCCTTTTGCTGCTCTTTGAAATAATTGTGGCTCCAGGCTTACTAAAGTAATTGACTCTTCATCCCATCTGATCGGGAGCCGATGAAGGTGGACAAGTGCTAGAATTGCCAGCAATGTTGAAGCGCGTGTAAAAGAGGATGTAATGGAACAAATGACAACAGACAGTGTTTAAAACAAATCTTTTCTTTATTGATTATTACTGGCATTCACTTTGATGCATGTTGCTGCCTAGAATGTGTTTCAACATAGTCAGCATGGAATATTCCTTAACCAGAGGTCCATGCTTTATTGATGTAAGTGGTTAAAGGAAGAGAGAGGAAGGATAAACTGTAGGATGAGGTGGAAGGGTAGTAAGAGGGCTTGGAAAGGGCCAAATGTCTGTGCTCTGTGCTGTAGATTCCATGTTATGTGCAGGGATTGTGTTTATAATTTGTTTGGTTGTTTTGTTGTTTGTCTTTTGCACAAAAGTCCGCGAGCATTGCCACTTTCATTTCACTGCACATCTCGTATGTGTATGTGACAAATAAACTTGATTTGACTTGACTTGTATTCACCATTACTTTCCTCCTTCCTTG
This sequence comes from Leucoraja erinaceus, assembly GCF_028641065.1. Taxonomy (NCBI): domain Eukaryota; kingdom Metazoa; phylum Chordata; class Chondrichthyes; order Rajiformes; family Rajidae; genus Leucoraja; species Leucoraja erinaceus. Next base: position 15,476,149 of record NC_073382.1, read on the forward strand.
CAGTGTATCAAGACCTACAACTCTGACTGGCACCTCATCCACTACAGATATGAGGACTACTCAGGAGACTTCAGGAAGCTGCCAAAGTGAGTGGGTTGCCTTCTTGCTGATGCACTGTTGAAACGCTGCCGAGTGAAACCTTTGCACTCTAAAAATAAAGTCATATATTCACAGCTGTGTTTGGAAGTCGTAATAAATTTAACACGCGGTGTTCTGTCAGATTTTCTGGTTGCATGGTTAATAAACGCTGTTGGAGGTATTTTGGGTATAAAGGGTGAGTGCAGGACAATGATGGAGTGTAAATAGTTTGCTAGGATCTTCTTGAACAGCAGAATAAGGCCAAGAGCAGAGCAGATGCAAGGGTTGAAGGCCTCCTTCTGTTTCTTAGGATTCACACTCATTACAATCAAGTACTGAATTAAAGAAGACCATTGACATAGGGGTTTAGGGGATGAGAGGTTTGGTGAAGCACCAATCTTTGTGCATTCATATCCAGTGGCGGACTGGCCAGGGTATCAGCTTGCCCGATGGCAAGTGGGCCCCTGATGAAGTGGGCCACCTTTGTCTCCTGGCAACCAATATTTTTAGACCCAGACCGCCACTGTTCATATCAACCATTTAGCTGCACCCTAATTTAGCAGAATTATTGGAAATGGTGGAGGTAATTAATTCAGGAAAACATTACTACATATCTGCCCATATTAAATCATAAACGACTTTAAAATGTTTAAGGTGTAGGATGGAACTGCAGATGCTGGTTTACACCGAAGATTGACGCAAAATGCTGGAGTAACTCAGTGGGTCAGGCAGCATCTCTAGAGAAAAGGAATAGGTGACTTTTTGGGTTAAAACCTTTTTTTGGACTGAGAGTCTGAATAAAACTGTTTACGGTCTGGAAAAGATATAAACCTAACAAGCAGGTTCTATTTCATGGGTTTCTTTGGCACTAGAACTTGGAGGATATAGCTGAGTGATGCACGTTTCAGTGGATCTTCTACACTCAGTTGCCCTGTATTCCTTCCTTAGCTGAGTGGGTCACACTCTTACCTTGAATCAGAAGGTGTTTGGTTCAAATCTAAATCTAAACTCTAAATTTTGAATATAAGGGTAGAGATTTGATGCTGTTGAGCAGCACAGAGGGTGTGATGTTCTGCCAGTGATGCTCCCCTTAAGGTAGGATATGTCAGGTGGTATGAAAGTTACTGGCAATTTTGGAATAATAGCAGTAGTGTTCTTTCCAGTGCCCTGGAAGCAGATTGGTTAGGATATGGTTCCTGGTTTGTGGGAACTTGTCTAGCATTTTGGTGGCGTTTTTTTGTACATTGCTTCAGGAATACCGTTTTTGGTCGCGAAGCACCTGGGGGTGACGGCTGGTCCTGAAAGTCGCTGTAGAAATATTAAATCTTTCTTGCAGCTGCTGTTGAGGAAAACTCTTGTTTTCTTTCTCGACAGCAAAACTCCAAGACCAGAGAAGCTTCCTGTCCACGTGTTTGAAGTCGATGAGGACGTTGACAAAGACGAGGTGATTATCACTGTCTCTCCTCCCTTGCAAGTCAAATGGGGGAGAAGCGAAGTGCATTGTGGAGCCTGCTTTATTTCGGCAAGCGACTGCCTCGACCAACTTTTCAATCCTTACCCCTGGAAGTGGGGCACAGACTTGGGATAAGGCGATGGCCATTCAGACTGAGATGGGAAGGCCTGTCTTCACTCAGAGATGTTGACCTCCATATTGTGATGCAAGGCAAACTTGGTCATGTAATATACACAACTGAAATTTGGGGCCGAGGGAAGGGAAGGTTATTGAGATTGAGTGGACAAGTTTGATAGTCAGCCACAACATTACAGAATAGCAGAGTGGGATTGAACGTGGAATAATTTTCCCAAGTCTTGTGTCGGCAGTATACGCCAGGCCAGAAAAGTTAGGTACCAGGCTCACTCATTCAAATGTTAGACCAATTCCTCTAAGCAATGACCCATAGTAGATATTCTTTCTTACACCATTCGGCTCACTAACTGGGAAAGGGAGGGGGAGATTGAAGTTGGGCCAGAGTTGAACATCGATGGACCAGGCACCAATCCCTGAGTCACAGCACTGGTCACATTCTGAAAAACAACCTTCCATCAGCTTCCTATCATAAAGCCAATTTTATATCCACGGACTACAAGGGCCGAGATGGCCTGTTTCCATGCTGTAATTGGTATATATATCCAGTTACACGGTCTATATTCAGATCCCTCTGGATCTCATGTGATGTTCCCTTCCAGTCTACCATGTTGAATCTTATCAAAGGCCCAGCTGGTCTTGAAAGGCAACATCTACACAGCCCTGCCCTCATCAACGTTCTTGGTTACTTACTCAAAAAAAACATTCAAATTAATTGGACATGGATCTCCCACATACTTTAAGACAGTGACTGTCTTCAATCAATACCTGTCTTTCCAAATGCATGTACATCTTATTCCTCAGAATCCTCTCCATTAACTTGCCTACCTTAGACGTTACGTTTCCTGGTTTTAAGTTGCAGCCTTCCTGAATGGAGGCACAAAATTAGCCAACCTCAAGTCCTCCAATGCCATGTCTGTGTCTAAAGATGATTCCTTTTTCTCAGCCATGTCTCCTACAATTTCTTCTCTAGCTTCCCACAGAGTCCTTGGATAGACCTGATCATATGACCAAGCTCAGAAGGTTTATCTACCTTCATATGTTTTGGGATTACAGCACCTCCTAAAATATGGACCATTCTCAAGGCATCATCATTCACTTTCCCTTATCTTCATTTCTTCCTCCAAGGTAAAACAGAGGCGAAATATTCTTTGAGGACCCTGCCCATCTCCTACGACTTCACATATAAATGACCACTTTGGTTTCTGAGGAATCCTATTCTCTCTTTAGTTACCTTTTGTTCCATAATATACGCAGTAAATTTCTCATCTGCTGAGTACATTTTCTGCTTGGATACTGCTCATGAATTTGACAATGAGAAATGACAGTATTTTAATGTCCTTGCCAATCATTTGGCATTTAAGTTTCTAATCAAAATAGCTAAAGGAACACTAACTTTTAGCCCCAGATACAAGAGGTGGTAGCGGTACAACGTGAGACCACTCCTGGGGCACTGAGTTCTGGGCACCACAACTTAGCAGGAATGTATTGACATGTAGAGTGGATTCATGGAATGATTACAGGACACACGTGGTTACCATTTCTTATAGATATTGTATGAACTGAGTCTTTAGATTAAGTTCCCATCACCCAAGATCCATCTTCTCTGTATTCGGCTGGGATGGTTTTCTCCACTAATAATACTCCTTAATTTGGATTTAAAAATGCTGAGGTTGACTTCAAAGTTATTGGATGGAATTATTAGGACAACATAGAAACATAGAAAATAGGTGCAGGAGGAGGCCATTCGGCCCTTCGAGCCAGCGCCGCCATTCATTGTGATCATGGCTGATCATCCCCTATCAATAACCCGTGCCTGCCTTCTCCCCATATCCCTTGACTCCACTAGCCCCTAGAGCTCTATCTAACTCTCTCTTAAATCCATCCAGTGATTTGGCCTCCACTGCCCTCTGTGGCAGGGAATTCCATAAATTCACAACTCTCTGGGTGAAAACATTTTTTCTCACCTCAGTCTTAAATGACCTCCCCTTTATTCTAAGACTGTAGCCCCTGGTTCTGGACTCGCCCAACATTGGGAACATTTTTCCTGCATCTAGCTTGTCCAGTCCTTTTATAATTTTATATGTTTCTATAAGATTTCCCCTCATCCTTCTAAACATGGTGGCACATTTCTTTGAGTGGGGTTAGTGAGGCAGGTTGGTGAGTGGTGTGAGCTTTGTGGCTCAGTAGCTCCAGCCTCGCATGTTCTTGAATCGAAGTGAGATGAATTGTTTGTTTATGAAAATTGTCCTCTGGCATGAAGCCCACAACTGGAGCACCTGAGTTTGCAGTGTTTGAATGGAATGCATACTTTACGTTCCTGATAAGGAATTTTCCTCAGACTTTAAAGTTGTGAAATAATTGTGAGAATTGGTATTCATACTATTACAATTGCATTTTCCTGTTACAGGATACAGCATCCCTGGGGTCACAGAAAGGAGGCATAACAAAGCAAGGATGGCTGCATAAGGGAAATATGAACAGTGCAATCAGTGTTACCATGCGGGTAAGAATTTGCATTAAAGTTTTGTAAGTTAAAATTGATCTTTCATGTTTCCAAATTTCGTCATGGCCAGTAGCGTTAAATGAATCAGTTCAGTAAATTTGAGTAGCTAGATATTATATTCTCGTGCAGGTCATGGGTAGGAGCACTTTCTGATATTGCCCTTGTGAATAACACCTATAAATGTTTGGCATCAGTATAAAATGAACTTGCTGTGCACATGTTGGCTACCACAACAGTGACTGCACACCAGTCAGGTTGCAGGAACAGTAAATGTATTTGGGAACTTCTGGGGATGTGTCAATGCATGTTTCTCTTTCATCCTGTAGATTGAGAGAGGCAGAACATCCGGTCTAGATTCACTGTGCCAAGGACCTTGACATGGGACAATCACAGGCAAATGGGAGAAGGCAGGAGAATGGGGTTAGGAAGGAGAGACAGATCAGCCATGATTGAATGGGGGAGTAGACTTGATGGGTCGAATGGCCTAATTGTGCTTGTCTCACTTATGATCTTAGTGTAGCTGGGTCATGTTAGCCAGCGTGGGCATGTTGGGCCGAGGGGCCTGTTTCCACCCTGTATGACTCATATGATCTGTGTGTGAGTGAATGATGTTGGTTGAGGGATTATTATTGGTTAGGAGTCTGGTGAGAACTCTTCAGATTGCTGCTGTGGAACGCTTTTGTCCAGCTAACAGATCAGAGGTAAAAGATCCCTCTGTCAGTGTAACTCCTTTCTCTGGTCTGGGACCACTGGACTGATTTTTAAGGGCCTGTCCCACGAGCATGTGACCTGCATGTGGCAAGCGCGACCAAACCGTAAGCGGGGGCCGCATGGAGGTCGAGTGATACCTGTACAGGGCTGGTCCCACCAGTATGCGCCTGCATGCGGCGAGCGCGACCAAACCGGAAGTGGGGGCCGCACGGAGGTCGAGTGAGTGATGTGAAGTTCCAGCGAAGTCCGCGGGTGACATACGGCGTCAAGACCGTCGAGGCGGTGCGTACGGCATCGAGGCGGCTGCGGGCCAGCAGGCCGTTGCCGCGCGGAATTTTTGAACACAGTCAGTTTTTCGGAGCCCCGTGCGATGTCGGGACCAGCCCCGCACAACTCCATACGGCTCCAGCGATCGAAGTGGGACCGGCCCCGCGAGGCCGTATGGCTCAAGCGACCACATTAGGTCACGCTTGCCGCATGGAGTCACATGCTCGTGGGACAGGCCCTTTACATTCAGGTTTCTGCAGTCGAACAGTCTTCTGAACGGCCGCAAGGAGTTCCAGCCACTGAGTCAAAACCATATTAACTTTCACTATTGGGCAATAAATTGTGGACTGAAACATAAATATTTGTCGTTCACACTCTGAAACAACATTTTTGTCTCCTCAGTCTTTCAAGAGACGCTTTTTCCACTTGACCCAGCTCGGGGATGGCTCGTACATTCTCAATTTTTACAAAGACGAGAAAATCTCCAAGGAACCAAAGGGCTCAATTTTCCTGGATTCGTGCATGGGAGTGGTACAGGTAGGCGAGCCAGCGTTTTGATGGAAGGTTTTGTTGCTGCTTACAGTAGAGGTCACATCCATCATGAGGCTGCTCCCTGGAGACGGTGAAAATGGAATGATTATCGTCAGGTTTCCTGTTTACTCGTTCACGCTGCAGGAGGAAGACGACTGCAACACTGAGCTCTTGTGTCTGCTCAGAGTTCCAGTGAATTTTAAATTGCCAGCGTGACGATTTTATTGAAGTACATTGTATATACAGGAGCCAAGAGTTCTCCAAGCTGGAGTCACTGGTTTTGTGGAGAACCATGGGGATTCGATATTCTGGTGTGAATCTGAGTGACAAAATTACCTGCTTATGAGAAGCAGCATCCTGTTTCCTGTGTCTATTTTGTTCATTATTTGTGATAGTATAATGATCGTAAAACTGCATTTTCTCATTTGAATGGTGGAAAACCCTATATTGCCCCACAATAGCCTTTTCCTGCTTTTCCCTTCTGTTTCCCGTCTTTGCTCTGCTTCTCCCCTTTACTCACCCTGGCCCCTCCCTCTATTTCCTTTTCCTTCCAATGCTTCAAGCGACTGGCTCTCTCCCTCTGTCTGGCCATTGGCTGAGTTTGTACCTGGCCACATGCAAGCTTGTCATCCTTTTAGGTTAGAGATATAGAGTGAAAACAGGCCACTCGGCCCAACAGGTCCACACCGACTAATGATCACCTGTACACTGGTTCTATCCCACACGTTAGTGACAATTCACAGAAACCAATTAACCTTCAAACTAGCACGTCTTTGGAATATGGGGGAAAACTTGAGCACCTGGAACCCCATGCGGTCACAAGGAGAACTTGCAAACTCCGTGTAGACAGCTCCCGTAGTGAGGATTAAATCCTGGTCTCGATGGCACTGCCTACCTGTACAGCCATTCCTATTGCTCAGCCTGATCGGTTCTTGCCCCAGCTCTTTGCCATTTGTGGAGCATGGACATCACTGCAATCCCTGTATTTATTCCCTATTTGCCCTTGGGAAGGAAATAGTGCAACACCTATACCTGCTACAATCCATGTGGTGGTGATACCATTGGAGAAGGAGTTGAAAGATTTCGACTCAGCAGTAATGAAAGAAGGGCAATACATTTCCTAATTGGGAATGTTGTCCAACTTGGAACGGCAGCTGTAGGAGGGAGTGTGGCAATGTGCCAGCCCCACTTGCCCTTCTCAGTTGTAGATGCTGTGGGTTTGGGACGTGCATTTGGAGCAGCTGGGGCAAGTAATTGCAGTGTATTTTTCAGCCTCTCTATTCCGGTGATATAGGAGGTGAGGTGGCACAGTGATGCTGGTGCGGCACGGTGGTGCAGCGATAGAGTTGCTGCCTAACAGTGCCAGAGACCCGGGTTCAATCCTGACCTCAGGTGCTGTCTGTACAGAGTTTGTACATTTTCCCTGTGAATGTGTGGGTTTTCTCCGGGTGCTCCGATTTTCACTCCTATACTCCAAAGACGAACAGGTTTTCGCGGTTAAGTGACTTCTGTAAGTTGTAAATTGTCCCGAGCATGGGGAATGGTGCTAGCTTACTGAGTAATCGCTGGTCGGTGGGGAGTCGGTGGGCCGGAGGTCTTGTTTCCATGCTTTAAAGTCTAAAAGTGAATGTTCAGAGTGGTGTGGGATGTTAATCAAGCAGGCTGATTTGTGCTGGAATTTGGTACGCTTGCTTGTCGTTGGAGCTGTGTGCATTCTGACAAGCCGAGAATATGCCATCACACTCCTGGCATCTGCCTTGTAGATGGTGCATGGACCGTGTCTGTCGGGTTGAGTCTGGGGGTGTGTCTGTCAGGGGGCAAGATATCAGATTTTGACCTGTTTTTGTACCCACAATATATTGATGTGGCCCAAGGAGTTTCCTGGTCAGTGGTGACGCACGTGTTGGTTTTGGGGGACATGCTAATGGCGTTGTGGATGAATGCAGATTTGCTGCTGAAACCCTCTCCCGTGATGCCTTTACCTTCAGACATGATCCTTCCTTCCTGGCTGGGCTCACTTTTTCCAATATCTGCAACTTAATCACCTATTGTGCATCCAACATACCCAGACTTTCAAAACCGTCAGTTACCTAATCTCATTCTGCTGAATTGCACTAGCCCCAAACGCAGATATTTTGAGAAGAAACATCTTAATACTTCTCTGCACTCACCCCAGATTCTCACTGTAACCTCTCGGCGACTGTAGACTCTCTGAGGTCCTACAATTCGGATCCCATGATCATCACTCCACCTGAGGCAGCTCCGCCTTCAGCTGCCTTTTTCCCGAGCTCTGAATTTACGTTCCAAAACCCCCTCTGCTCCCTTTTAGTTTTTTTTTAGTTTAGTTTAGAGATATAGCACGGAAAATAAGCCGTTTGGCCCACCGAGTCTGCACCGACCAGCAATCCCCACATATTAACGCTATCCTACACACACTAGGGGCAATTTACACTTATGCCAAGTGTACAAACTTGTACGTCTTTGGAGTGTGGGAGGAAGCAGAAGATCTCTGAGCAAACCCACGCGGTCACTGTGAGAATGTACAAACTCCGTACAGACAGCACCTGTAGTCGGGATCGAACCCGGGTCTCCGGCACTGCAAGCAAAGGCAGCAACTCTACAACAATACAATACAATACAATACAACGGTTTATTTGTCACATTGCACAAAAAGTGCAAGTGAAATGATACGTCAGCAGCGATACAATGATAAAGGGCACACACAAAAACACAATAAATGTTTAACATAAACATCCACCACAGCATTTATCACTGTGGTGGAAGGCACACAATTTGGCCAGTCCACCTCCATTTCCCCCCGTGGTCGGGACCTCAACCCTCCGCAGCCGTTGCTGCGGGCGTCCAGATGGTAAAAGGACAAGGTACAAGTCCAGGTAAGTCCAGAGTCGGCTCCTCCCCACCGGAGACCGCAGCTTTTAGTTGGTGTAGGCCGCAGGCCGGCGGCCGAAGATTTAAAGTTCCCTCCACGTCGCAGCCGTAAGCACCGCAGTCTGCAGGGCCGGCGGTCGAAGCTCCCCTCCAGGGGTGATGTAAGTCCATACCGGACCCGCGGTAGAAGATGGCCGCGGGCCGGCGGTGGAAGCTTCTTCTTCCCCCCGGGTCCCCCACGAGGGATCCCGGGCTGTAGACGCCGCGCCAGCTGGAGCTGTGCAGACCGCGGCTTCAGGCTGCCGTCTGCTGCGGGCCAACGGAACGGAGCGCTCCCCTCCAGCGAGCCCCAGCTCCGTGCTGACAGTCCACGCTGCACCCGCCGCCGGAGCCCCGAGCCCCGGGCGCGTCTCCGGGAAAGGCCGCGCCGATCCTCGCTGTTAGGCCACGGGGGAGGCGACCTGGAAAAAGTCGCCTCTCCATGGAGGAGGCGGCCGAAACGGTTTCCCCCTTACCCCCCCCCCCCCCACCCCCCACACAAAACACACTAAGAAACACTAAAAACAGACTTTAAGACATACTAAAAAAATAAAAAAAGTTGAAAAGACTAACACGCTGCTGACAGGGCTGCTGCCAGTGCAGCGCCCCCACTCTACTATGCCGTCCACTCCTGGCTGGGTTCTTCTGCTTTGAAGTTGTTCTTTAAAGCTTTCCTGAAGAGAAAGTGGTAGAGACCGATACAGTTACAACTTTTAAAGGACACTTGGATAGGTACATGGAAAGGAAAGGTTTGGAGGGATATGTGCAAGGCAGTTGGGCAACTTGGTCAGCATGGATGAGTTGGGCCGAAGGGCCTGTTTCGATGCTGTACGGCTCTATGACTATCTATCTGATCGAGCCATTGGAAACCCCTTATGTATCGTATGACCGGGTCAGATGTAAATATATTCTAGTGTACCAGCCTTGGCAATTTTTATCACATTAAAGCTGGAAGTTATGCCTGTAAGATTGATAAAGAATAAAGAATTAGTTTTACTGTTTCACAGAACAACAAAATACGGCGATATGCCTTCGAACTGAAGATGCAAGACAAGAGTAGTTACCTGTTGGCAGCTGACAGTGACCTGGAGATGGAGGAGTGGATCGGATCTCTGAATAAAATCCTGCAAAGTACTTTTGAGGCTGCCATGCAAGAGAAGAGGAATGGCGACTCGTTGGAAAGTGAGTTTGGGTTCTGTCCTGCTTCAATGATCTGACTGTGGGGACGGGGTTAAATAGTCTGAACTTGAACCGGTTGAAATTCCACCAGCCTGGTGCCATGCTCTCCCACTGTGCCATAGTGAGATGACTTTATCTGTGCCAGATGTGGTGTCAACTGTGGTGTTTGGTTAAAGAAAACAAGACATGGAGGTCTAGTGCCTTGTGATCCTACATGTTTGAGTTTACTGTATTGCCATGTGTAGCAGGATACAGTGAAAAGCTTTTGGTGCATCCTAACCGGTCAGCAGAAAGACAATACATGATTACAATAGAGCCGTCCACAGTGTATAGAGCAGATAAAGGGAAAAACGTGAATAATGTTTCGTGCACGATAAAGCCAGGATAGCCCGATCAAAGATATCAATGGGTTTAGTGGCATCTGATATTGATATCTGTCTCTTTCCCATTATTTCTCATTGTTCCCGATGTTGGGGAAGTCCAGAACAAGGGGTCACAGTTTAAGGATAAGGGGGAAATCCTTTAGGACCGAGATGAGGAAAACATTTTTCACACAGAGAGTGGTGAATCTCTGTAATTCTCTGCCACAGAAGGTAGTTGAGGCCAGTTCATTGGCTATATTTAAGAGGGAGTTAGATGTGGCCCTTGTGTCGAAAGCGATCAGGGGGTATGGAGAGAGGCAGGTACAGGATACTGAGTTGGATGATCAGCCATGATCATATCGAATGGCGGTGCAGGCTCGAAGGGCCGAATGACCTACTCCTGCACCTATTTTCTATGTTTCTATTATGTGTCTGTGTTTGACTTTGTGTGTGTGTGTGTGTGTGTGTGTGTGTGCGCCTGTGTGTGTCTGTGTGTGTGTGTATCTATGTGTGTGTGTGTGTCTGGCGTCCGCATGTACTTGTGTATTTGGCTTTGTGGGTGTGCATGTATGTGTGGGTGTGCCACTGGGTGCGTGTGGGTGAGGGCCAGTGTGTGCGTCTTTGTGCCTGTGGGGAAGGTGTGTGTGTGTGTGAACTTGAACTTATCCATTTTGGTCATTGCGCGTGTGGAGAGATTGCAGAATTTGACTCTGGAATGACACCCAAGACTTGCCGGGTGAAATTACAGACAGGAGTTGCATTTCCTGGAGTTGAGAAAGTGAAGGAGGCTTTAAGGGTGATGGACTTGACCTGGACCTCCTGGTTGCCTCTCATGGGACGCCTCTGATCACAGTCGCTGCAGTTTCAGGGTCCTAACATTGTGTCAGACCAGGTGCGTGGGAACAGACAGTCCCTACAATGGCTGGTGGCAGGCCCCACCCACAATCTCCCCTGACGCCTGAGGCCTTTCTGTCGAAACATGATGAGTAATATAATTAAAAACCATTTTCAAGTTAATTGAACCCAAATGTTTTAATTAAAATTAAGCAAGCCACTTTTTTTTTGTTGAGGTTGACAACCAAATTGATTTGCATGTTTGAATGTGTGAGATCTGGTCGTAAGTACTGCAGATTACATCCATCACAGCTCAGAGATCATCCAAGGCTTGTTAGTAGAAGACTGCGATGATTTTGGAGGGAGCACATTTTTTTCGCGCATTTCCTTCTGAAGTCATAAGGAAGAGTAGAATTGGGTCATTTGGCCCATCAAGTCTACTCTGCCATTCAATCATGGCGGATCTATCTCTCCCTCCTAACCCCATTCTCCTGCCTTCTCCCCCTATCCTCTGACACCTGTACTAATCAAGAATCTATCTATCTCTGTCTTAAATATATTCACTGACTTGGCCTCCACAGCCTTCTGTGGCAAAAAATTCCACAGGATCACCAAGGAGAAGGATATTGAATTATGTGAGGTAAGGGAAACAAGTAGAGTAGCTATGGAAACTATGAGATTCAAAGAAGAGGAAGTACTGACACTTTTGAGAAATATAAAAGTGGATAAGTCTCCAGGTCCGGACAGGATATTCCCTAGGACATTGAGGGAAGTTAGTGTAGAAATAGCAGGGGCTATGACAGGTCCGGGGGAGGTTCGGCGCCCATGTCGGGGCGGCCCAGCCCGAGGCTGAAGACAGTGCGGTACTCACGTGAGGGTGACTGGGACGGTGTTCTGGCGGTGGTGGCCTGAGTCCGGGGTTCGACCGCGGGCCAGCGGCTGCGTCTGCAGGACGTTCTCCAGCTATTTTGTGTACCTTGCGTCTGCAGGACTGGTGGGCGGCAGCTTCAACCACCCCGGGACGCGGTGTTTGAGCCGCGGGACTGATTTATAACATCGCCCGGGGAGTATCGCCTCAGCGCAGAGGGAGAAGAGGAGGGAAGAGGCTGCAGACCTAAGACTTTTGCCTCCATCACAGTGAGGAGATGCTGGGTGGACTCACTGTGGTGGATGTTAATATGTGTTTATTGTTGTTTTTATTGTATTATATGTATGACTGCTGCAATTTCGTTCAGACTTCGGTCTGAATGACAAGAAAGGCTATCTATCTAATATTTCAAATGTCATTAGAAACGGGAATAGTGCCGGAGGATTGGCGTACTGCGCATGTTGTTCCATTGTTTAAAAAGGGTTCTAAGAGTAAACCTATCAATTATAGACCAGTTAGTTTGACGTCAGTGGTGGGCAAATTAATGGAAAGGATACTTAGAGATAATATATATAAGCATCTGGATAAACAGGGTCTGATTAGGAACAGTCAACATGGATTTGTGCCTGGAAGGTCATGTTTGACTAATCTTCTTGAATTTTTTGAAGAGGTTACTCGGGAAATTGATGAGGGTAAAGCAGTGGATGTTGTATATATGGACTTCAGTAAGGCCTTTGACAAGGTTCCTCATGGAAGGTTGGTTAAGAAGGTTCAATTGTTGGGTATTAATGGTGGAGTAGCAAGATGGATTCAACAGTGGCTGAATGGGAGATGCCAGAGAGTAATGGTGGATGGCTGTTTGTCAGGTTGGAGGCCAGTGACTAGTGGGGTGCCACAGAGATCTGTGTTGGGTCCGCTGTTGTTTGTCATGTACATCAATGATCTGGATGATGGTGTGGTAAATTGGATTAGTAAGTATGCAGATGATACTAAGATAGGTGGTGTTGTGGATAATGAAGTAGGATTTTCAAAGTCTACAGAGAGATTTATGCCAGTTGGAAGAGTTGGCTGAAAGATGGCAGATGGAGTTTAACGCTGATAAGTGTGAGGTGCTACATCTTGGCAGGACAAATCAAAATAGGACGTACATGGTAGGGAATTGAAGAATGCAGTTGAACAGAGGGATCTGGGAATAACTGTGCACAGTTCCCTGAAGGTGGGATCTCATGTAGATAGGGTGGTAAAGAAAGCTTTTGGTGTGCTGGCCTTTATAAATCGGAGCATTGAGTATAGAAGTTGGGATGTAATGTTAAAATTGTACAAGGCATTGGTGAGGCCAATTCTGGAGTATGGTGTACAATTTTGGTTGCCTAATTATGGGAAGGATGTCAACAAAATAGAGAGAGTACAGAGGAGATTTACTAGAATGTTGCCTGGGTTTCAGCAACTAAGTTACAGAGAAAGGTTGAACAAGTTAGGTCTTTATTCTTTGGAGCGCAGAAGGTTAAGGGGGGGACTTGATAGAGGTTTTTAAAATGATGAGAGGGATAGACAGAGTTGACGTGGGTAAGCTTTTCCCACTGAGAGTAGGGAAGATTCAAACAAGAGGACATGATTTGAGAATTAAGGGACAGAAGTTTAGGGGTAACATGAGGGGGAACTCCTTTACTCAGAGAGTGGTAGCTGTGTGGAATGAGCTTCCAGTGAAGGTGGTGGAGGCAGGTTCGATTTTATCATTTTTAAATAAATTGGATAGTTATATGGACGGGAAAGGAATGGAGGGTTATGGTCTGAGTGCAGGTAGATGGGACTAGGAGAGAATGCGTGTTCGGCACGGACTAGAAAGGCCGAGATGACCTGTTTCCGTGCTGTAATTGTTATATGGTTATATATGGTTATATGGTTAGCACTGGGAAGGTGGGACAAATGGCCTCTTTCGGTCTGATAAGTGAGTAGTGTAGAAGAGAGAAATGAGAAAATACAAGGAATCACATTTCTGGGAAATCAGAATCTTAAAAAGATGTTTCACGGATAAAATGAAGCAATTCCTCTATGTCCCTGGTAAAAGAAATACGGGAATAGTGGGCAAGTTCTTCATTCCAAGTCTGTCGGGAAAACCCCTTCCTGAAACATTGTTTTAGTCAATGAAATGTAAGCAGATATTTGGCCATCTGCAACACTTTATGTAAGTTGAAATCTTCTCAATGCAACTCCCTTCTAGCAAACGAATGTTTTGTGAAGTTCCCCATATCACAAACTAGAAGAGTTTAGTTTAGCGATACAGAGTGGAAACAGGCCCTTCGGCCCACTGAGTCCGCGCCGACCAGCGATCCCTGTACACTAGCACTAATCCTACACACTAGGGACAATTTACAATCTTTACTGAAGCTAATTAACCTTATGCCCCTGTCCCACTTAGGAAACCTGAACGGAAACCTCTGGAGACTTTGCGCCCCACCCAATGTTTCCGTGCGGTTCCCGGACGTTTTTGTCAGTCTCCCTACCTGCTTCCACTTCCTGCACCCTGCAACCACCTGCAACCTCCGGGAACCACGCGGAAAACTTGGGTGGGGCGCAAAGTCTCCAGAGGTTTCCGTTCAGGTTTCCTAAGTGGGACAGGGGCATTAGTGTGAGGAAACCGGAGCACCCGGGGAAAACCCATGCGGTCACAGGGAGAACGTTCAAACTCTGTGCAGACCCGGAGTGAGGATCGAACCTGAGCTCTGTCTCTGGCTCTGAAAGGCAGCATCTCTACCGCTGCGCCACCATGCTGCCCAAACCCTTCGGTGACTGAAGCCCCTACATTAACGTTGTATAAACAGCTGTCTTGGTTAACTTGTGCAACTTGGGCAGGACTCCAGTTTTCTCTAGAACGCTGGAGGTTGACCTGATAGGAGAATATAATATTATGGGAGCATTAGATAGGGTGGACACTCAGACCCTTTTTCCCCAGAGTGGAAACGTCAAAAACCTGGGGGCATATCTTTATAGTGAAACGGGCAAAGTTTAAAAGAGATGTGCGTGGCACGGTTTTTATCAGGGAGTGGTGGGTGCCTGGAATGCGCTGCTGATGTCACAGAATACAGTAACGGTGTTTAAGAAGCTTTTAGATAGACACATGGACATGCAGGGAATTGAGGGGTATGTATGATATCTAAGCATCATGCTCGGCACATAGTAGACCGAAGGGTCTGTTTCTGAGGTGTACAGTTCCATGCTTTATACAGAACATAGAATAGTTGTGAAGTAGAACACCATTGAACTTCTGAATACAGCTGGATGTCTTTGGTCCGCTCTATTTCCTGCTTGCTGACTGGATACTTTCAGGCAGCAATTGAGAAAATAAGAACATGTACAACACCGTATTTGAATGTCGTGTAAAACCGGACATCCTCGCAAAATAAAGACTGTAATTCAATCAGAAACATAGTTATTTATTATGAATTATTGGATGGATTGATGAATAAATTGGACCTGATTTTAATTTCCACAATAATGTGTAATTGTGTGTACCGAGTACACACAAGAAAATAATGAACCTTGGGTCCACAGGTTAACTGAAAATGATTTGTTTTCTCCCTTTTAGTTTCAGATGATGAACTACCTTGTCAGGGGAAAACAGAACACGTAACTAGCTGGGAAAGCATGCACTATGAACTCACAAAGGTAGTGTTAAATTACATGTTTCGCAAGTTATTTGTTTAAATTGGAGCTCAAAGGTTGCGTATTTTGCATTGATCATGGTGGAACTAATTTCTTATTTCAAATTAAATTGTGGATAGTGATGATAATCTACTTAGAAACCATAACATTTTTGATTCCCGGTTTTGGTGGCGCTGAAATAACGGAATAAATCGGGAGAATCCGCTCGGTGCTTCCTGGTGTCGGCTGTGCGTGTGTGTCTGATGTAATTACAGTGCCTGATGCCCATCGGGTGTTGTCAATTTTCCTTGGGCAAGTGCCTGGTGATCGGTGCTTCTCAGGGTGATGAGGTGTTGCTTCTCTGGGGGTTGTTCCGAGGAACTGTTATTATTGGGTAGTCCTGCATCCGCGAGTTTTGTCGAGCTGGTCTCATTGTTTGCTGTCTGTCGTTCAACCTTTCCTTCCACCCCCGCCCCCCCACCCAACCCCAAGTACCAAGGTAGACAAAAGTGCTGGAGAAACTCAGCGGGTGTGGCAGCATCTATGGAGCGAAGGAAACGGGCAACGTTTCGGGCCGAAACCCTCCTTCATACCGATACAATCTCAACCTCGATGGTCACCCTCTCCATCTGAAGGCCCCCATCCTTCCTCAGGATCATGGGCGGAAATCCCAGGGGGGGGGGACGGGGGGGGGGGGGGGGGCACGTCCCCCTGTATTTTGTAACCCGGATTTTTAAATCCGGTGAAAAAAAATCAATTAAAAATCTCCGCTTTCAAGGCAGTGGGGGTGGGACTGATGATCGAGGGCGCCGATTGGACGAGAGAGACATTGGTCTGTTGGTGGGGGAGAGGGGGGACATGGTGATTCAGTGCGATGATTGGAGGAGGGAGGTGTCAGTCAGAGGTGGAAGTAGGGGGGTGGGATTAAGGATAGAGTGCGGTGATTGGAGGATGGAGAAGACCTGGTGGAGGAATGATCATAGAGCAGAGTTTGAATCAGCCAGTTCGTGGGATCTTCCACCGCCCCGTGGTCAAATTGCTGCATCGTGGCGATCGGGGCTCCTGATGTTGAAGCCGCCGCTGGGGTATGGAAGATCCCGCGGCCGGTTTTAAGCTGCGCTAGGCGATGAAACCCCGCAAACGGGCCGATTGTTGAAGCCCCGCGATTCGGGGCGGACGAAGCTGCAGTTTCTGGAGTTCGGAGTCGGTCACCAACCAGGCCAGTTCCCGATGTTACCGTTCACAGGGCCCACAGCTGATCCTCCGAAGTCTCTCGTGTGCGTGCGTGCAGGCGCGGTCGCCAAAATATTGTGTCCCCCCCATGTTTTGACAGCGATTTCCGTCCCTGCTTAGGATGGCGACCATTTGCAAATGTATCAATAAATTTGCTTCCACTGCATGGGGTTGAAGATATTTGGAGTATTGTAACCAGCCTTGGGCCCCATGACTGAGGATGGATGTGCTGGCATTGGAGAGGGTCCAGAGGTTTGAGGAATTATCCCAGGAATGATTGGGTTAACATATGATGAGCGTTTCTCTGCACTGTGCTGATACGCGCTGGAGTTTAGAAGGATGAGGGGGAGCTCATTGAAACTTATCGAATAGTCAAAGGCCTGGCTAGAGTGAATCTAGTGAAAGAAGATGAGGAGTAATTTCTTAAGTCAGAAGGTGGTGAATCTGTGGAATTAATTGCCACGGAAGGCTGTGGAGGTCAAGTCAATTTATATTTTTAAGGCAGAGATTGACAGGTTCTTGGCTGTCTGGGTTTATGGGGAGAAGGCGGGAGAATGGAGTTGACAGGGAAAGATAGATCAGCCATGATTGAATGATGGAGTAGACTTGATGAGCCTAATTCTGCTCCTATAACTTATAATTAATGAACTTGTATGGCTTCAGTTGCTAAGTGGGAATGCAGCAGAGAATGCCAAAGCCTTTGGCTGTCTACTGTGGAGGGATGAAACCTGGAAAATATTAAAATGCAGAGATCGCAGATGGATCTGGAGATGCAGGAAGTTACAGAAAGGGGAAGGACAATAAATAGCCAGAGAGATTTGAAAGTAATTATGGAATCAACCCCACACAATGTTAGAAGAGGTTTGCGGGTTGAAAAATTCCTCTTGAAAGTCGACCTATGCATTTTCTGCTTTCAGCTTTGCTAGAGTAATCAGCTTCTCTTTACCCTCTCCTGAAGTTTAACCTGTTTACTTTGCAGAGCACAAGAGAAATAGAAGCCAAAAAAAATGAAGGCAGATTAAAGCTTTTCATGCTGGATGCAGACTCTCAGGTGAGGCTTGATTTAATTTTTGTAAACCAATGGAGTTTTCTTGACAGTGTACCTGAAATATCGCTGTGATTTCGGGAGTTAATCCGAAGTGAGAAAGTTGGGATCAAAATTCCAATAGTTCAGAGTTCTAACTGTTCATAGCTTTGTTTAGAGACACAGCGCAGAATCAGGCCCTTCGGCCCACCAAGTCCACACCAACCAGCGATCCCCATACACTAGCTCCATCCTTAAGCACTAGGGGCAATTGATCAAAGCCAATTAAAACTTACCGTGGTGAATCTGTGGAATTAATTGCCACGGAAGGCTGTGGAGGTCAAGCCAATTGATATTTTTAAGGCAGAGATTGACAGGTTCTTGGCTGTCTGGGTTTATGGGAAGAAGGCGGGAGAATGGAGTTGACAGGGAAAGATAGATCAGCCATGATTGAATGATGGAGTAGACTTGATGAGCCTAATTCTGCTCCTATAACTTATAATTAATGAACTTGTATGGCTTCAGTTGCTAAGTGGGAATGCAGCAGAGAATGCCAAAGCCTTTGGCTGTCTACTGTGGAGGGATGAAACCTGGAAAATATTAAAATGTAGAGATCGCAGATGGATCTGGAGATGCAGGAAGTTACAGAAATGGGAAGGACAATAAATAGCCAGAGAGATTTGAAAGTAATTATGGAATCAACCCCACACAATGTTAGAAGAGGTTTGCGGGTTGAAAAATTCCTCTTGAAAGTCGACCTATGCATTTTCTGCTTTCAGCTTTGCTAGAGTAATCAGCTTCTCTTTACCCTCTCCTGAAGTTTAACCTGTTTACTTTGCAGAGCACAAGAGAAATAGAAGCCAAAAAAAATGAAGGCAGATTAAAGCTTTTCATGCTGGATGCAGACTCTCAGGTGAGACTCGATTTAATTTTTGTCAACCAATGGAGTTTTCTTGACAGTGTACCTGAAATATCGCTGTGATTTCGGGAGTTAATCCGAAGTGAGAAAGTTGGGATCAAAAGTCCAATAGTTCAGAGTTCTAACTGTTCATAGCTTTGTTTAGAGACACAGCGCAGAATCAGGCCCTTCGGCCCACCAAGTCCACACCAACCAGCGATCCCCGCACACTAGTTCCATCCTTAAGCACTAGGGGCAATTGATCAAAGCCAATTAACTTACAAACCTGTACGTATTTGGAGTGAGGGAGGAAACCGGACTGCCCAGTGAAACCCCACACGGTCATGGGAAGAACGTACAAACACTACACAGACAGCACAATTAATCGAGATGGAACCCGGGATTTTGACACTGTAAAGCAGCAACTCTACTGCTGCGCCACCGTGTGACCCATAAATACTAAACTTAGGGGCAGTGTGATTTTTAGATTCCTGCTGCATTGTTCTCTGCTCTAGTTCTTCTTCTGTCCCTTGTGCCCCTGTCCCACTCAGGAAACCTGATCGGAAACCTCTGGAGACTTTGCGTCCCACCCAAGGTTTCCGTGCGGTTCCTGGAGGTTTTTGTCAGTCTCCCTACCTGCAACCTCCGGCAACCACCTGCAACCTCCGGGAACCGCACGGAAACCTTGGGTGGGGCGCAAAGTCTCCAGAGGTTGCCGCAGGGGCAGGGGCATTAGAGATGAAGGGGGCTTTAGTCAATGGATCCCACAAACATAGTCTTTCCACATTTGCCCCTCCTCAGAAGTATTGCAGCTAAGATCAAGCAGCTGAATGGTGCAGTCTTCAACAAGTGATGACGTTATTGGGACATACATTTCAGAGGGGCTTGACCTGGATCACAGTGAATGTGAACGAGTACTTCCTTGGTTCCTTGAGAATGTGTGTTTAGTTTTTAAAACAACAGGCAGAAATGTAAAGCTGGAATCAATAAAAATAATATGTTGGGTTGCCAAATAAACCCAACTGGGTTTGTTATTGTTCATTCTCTTGAAAGTAAGGAACCCTGCTGTCTAATCTGGCCTCTACGTGACTCCAGTCCTGCACCAAGCTGGTGAATCTCCTTGATCTGGGAAGAAGCTGCTCATAGAAAGCAACTTGATGTTTGAGGCCCACTCACCACCACCCTCTGAATGGCCGATAACACATGGGCAGTACATTCCTGCCCTGCCAGTGAGACCATTGTTTTGTGCATGGGTCTTAAACAACTAGTCGGTAACTCAGTCTACAACCGCACTGAGTGAGGTGCCTGACAAGGCGGCAAGAGACATGTTTTTGCCATGCACTCAGTGCATTGGAAAAGCTGCTATAAATTTGTCGAGATTTAACTGCATTCAGTGGGCTGAAGGACCTGTTTTGTGGTGTATGATTCTACAACAGGCCGAACACTGTCGTAGAGTTATATAGCACACAACAGGCCCTTCAGCCCACTGAGTCTTTGATGTCCATTTACAAGAACCCTACATTGATACTATTTTATTCTCCACGAAGTCCCATCAACTCCCCCAGATCCTACCACTCACCCGCACACTTGGGGCATTTATAGTAGTCAATTAATCTACCATCTTTGGGATGTGGGTGGAAACAAGGTATGGTGCTCTGAATTAATACTTTGCATCTATAGGAGAAGGAGGTGGAGGATAGAGCGTTAGGGAAGGAGTTACTCTGATGGTCTGCAACATGTGGGCACCAAGAAAGAAGAAGTGTTAGAGATATTGACCACATTAAGGTGTACAAACCCTGAGGACCTGATGAAATCTCTCCAATGGTGTTATGGGAAGGAAGGGAGGAGAATGCTGGAGCTCTGGGATTTTGCCATCATCCTTAGCCACGGATGAGATACCAGAAGACTCGGAGGTGGGGTGGGGGTGGGGAGGGGGGTTGAGGGGCGGGGGAGGGGCAGTAGGATTAAGCCAGGAAACTGCAGGCCAGTGAGCCTTACATCAGTAGTTGGATGGTATTGGATTAGGTTCTTAGGGATAGGATTTATGATCACTTATAAAAGTAGCAACTGTCTAAGTTAGGTGCATGGGAAATCCTGCCTGACAAATCTTAGTATTTGGAGGAGATTACGAAGAACATTGATGAAGGATAAACAATAGATGTGGTCTTTTGACAAGGTCCCACTCAGTTGGCTAGTCCAGAAGGTCAGGGCACATGAGGTCCAATTTGTGTTGGTAAATTGAATCCAATACTGGCTTGGAGACAAAGGGTAGTGGTGATGGATTATTTTTCTGACTGTAAGTCTGTACCCAGTGGTATTCCACAGGGATCGGTGCTAGGACCTTTGTTGTTTGTCATGTATGTAAATAGACGATAATGCCTATAGCCTGATCAGTAAGTTTGCTGATGACACGGATATTTGGTGGGGTAGTAGATAGTGAGAATGATTGCCTGGGGAGACAGAGGGACATAGATCAATTGTAAAGGGGTGGGGCAGTGGCAGATGAAATTTAACCTCGACAGGTGCGAGATAATGCCTTTTGAGTCGTCTATACTACTGGCCAGACATGTTCAGTAAACAGCAGGTAATTTAGAGGTGTTGACAGTACAGAGGGATCTTGGAGTGCAAGTTCATAGATCTATGATAATGGTGAGACAGGTGAATAGGGGTGAATAGCTTGTTTGTCTTCATAAGTTATAGTTTTTCGTTTTAGAAATACAGTGCGGAAACAGGCCCTTCGGCCCACCGGGTGCGTGCCGACCAGCGATCCCCGCACATTAACACTATCCTACACCCACTAGGGACATTTTTTACATTTACCAAGCCAATTAACCCACAAACCTGTACGTCCGTGGAGTGTGGGAGGAATCCGAAGATCTCAGAGAAAACCCACGGGGAGAATGTACAAACTCCGTACAGACAAGTGTATTGAGCATAAAAGTTGGGATATCATTTTGCAGCTGCACAGGCATTGATTCACAGGCACAGGCAGTGGTGAATCTCTGGAATTCTCCGCCACAGAAGGTAGCTACATTGGCTATATTTAAGAGGGAGTTAGATGTGGCCCTTGTGGCTAAAGGGACCAGGGGATATGGAGACATGGCAGGTACAGGATACTGAGTTGGATGATCAGCCATGATCATATTAAATGGCGGTGCAGGCTCGAAGGGCTGAATGGCCTTCTCCTGCACCTATTTTCTATGTTTCTAAGATTCGGCTGCACGTGGAATATCATCTGCACTCTGGTTGCCGTGCGGGTGAGGTAGTTCTAGAACGAGAGCACAAGAGATTCACTAGGATGTTGCCAAGAATGGAGGGTAGCAGTTACAAAGAGAGGGTGAATAGGCTGGGACTGTTCTCATTGGTGCAGGAGACTGAGGGGTGACCTTTGGAGGTTTATAAGATTATGAGAGGCATAGATAGAGTAGGTCGTCACAATTTCTTTCAAAGGGTGGGGAGTTTAAAACTAGAGGGTTTAAATTGAGAGGGGAAAGATTAGAGGGGAATCTGAGGGGCAACTATTAGTGGTGTTGGGAATAAGCTGCCAGAGGTTTACTTTTAGTTTACTTTGGAGCACAGTTTAGCACAGAAACAGGCCCTTCGGCCCACCAAGTCCACGCCAACCATCGATCACTAATTCGCACAAGTGCTATGTTATTCCCACTCTCATCCGCTCCCTACACATCCCAGGGAAAATGTACAAATGCCAGGTAACCTACAAACCCACTTGTCTTTGAGATGTGGGAGGAAACCAGAACATTCGGAGGAAACTCGCGTGGTCACAGGGAAAACATGCAAACTCCACACAGACAGCACCCAAGGTCAGGATCGAACCCGGGTCTCTGACGCTGTGAGGCAGTATCTTTACCAAGCGCGTGAAGAAGTGGTATTAATTACAGTGTTCAGAAAGCACTTGGACAGATATAGGGATGGGAAAGAAATAGATGTGGGAAAATATAGAAAGATGGGATCAACATAGATAGGCATCTTGGTCGGCGTATGAGTCAGGCCTCAGGTTCTGTTTCCATGTTTTACAACTTTGTGACTCTCAGGCGAAATTCATGCAGGACCGAGAGAACATGCAAACTCCTCACAGTCATAGAAACATAGAAAATAGGTGCAGGAGTAGGCCATTCGGCTCATTCAATATGATCATGACTGATCATCCAACTCAGTATCCCGTACCTGCCTTCTCTCCATACCCCCTGATCCCTTTAGCCACAAGGGCCACATCTAACTCTCTCTTAAATACAGCCAATTAACTGGCCTCAACTACCTTCTGTGGCAGAGAATTCCAGAGATTCACCACTCTCTGTGTGAAAAATGTTTTTCTCATCTTGGTCCTAAAAGACTTCCCCCTTATCCTTAAACTGTGACCCCTCGTTCTGGACTTCCCCAACATCGTGAACAATCTTCCTGCATCTAGCCTGTCCAACCCCTTAAGAATTTTGTAAGTTTCTATAAGATCCCCCTCAATCTTCTAAATTCTAGCGAGTACAGTCATTACTCAAACGCAGCTCACTGCAGCTGAGAGGCAGGAGGTGCACTAACTGCACCACTCTACTACTCCAGCATGGCTATGTAAGGTATGTCTGTCAGATCAGGTAGCCCAGATTCAGTCTCCTCTCTGTTGAAACACACTCCCCAGCCAGTCCCAGCACCCTGCTCATTCCTAGACCCCTGGATATCCTTTTCAGTGGCGACACCCATTTGGAAAGTTGTAGATCTACTTCCTGTGCCCCACATACAGTAGTTCAGATAGTGAATCTGGATCACAGTGGATGTTTGTGTAATTTGTTCTATGTTTCCCATTTTAAGAAACTTGACTTCTCCAGTATCGAACCAGACGTGAAACCCTTTGAGGAAAAGTTTGGAATGCGATTTTTGGTGAAATGCAACGACTTATTCTTCAATCTGCAAAGCTGTGTGGCAGAAAATGAGGAGGGTCCCACCACAAATGTAAGCTTAGTGGTCACGATATGTATCGAGGGTATATAGGCATTGGGGATCCTTGTGTTCCGAGATCATAAGCACCCGGAATTAAGAGTTGGTGGGTGAATTAATGGATATAATGCGTTTCTCCACCCCCTTTTCAACACCCCGATGGAATACTTTGAAATATAGTCACCCTGATTATGTAGGAAATGTGACACTCAAACTGAGTACGGCTTGCCCTCACAAACAGCCATGTGGAACAAACAGATAATCGGTTCTAGTGGTGTTGGTTGAGGGAATAAATATTGGCCAAGACTCTGGGCAAGACTTCTCTTTGAAAGGTTGAATTATTTAAGAAGGCACATACCTCCTCTGACAGTGCGGCTGTCAGTGCCTCAGAACAACAATGAAGATGTTTGTTCTCCAGCCTGTGAAGTGGGGCTTGAATCTTTAGAAGTTTGATTCACAGGAAATAATGCAACCCGTTGCTCCAGAGCTGACATAACAAAAGAGAAGATAAACACAAAATGCTGGAGTAACTCAGCAGGTCATCGAGGAAAGGAAATGGGGATGGGAGGGGTCGAAGAGGCATGGGGTTGGACCTCTGCTCCGTGCTCTTTCTCCAGTTGTGATAGTGATCTGCCTTGGTTGTAGGTGGAGCCTTTCTTCGTCACGCTGGCCCTCTTCGACATCAAGGACAGTCGGAAGATCTCGGCTGACTTCCACGTGGATCTGAATCACCCGAGTGTGCGATACATGCTGTTAAACTCCACGGCCACGATGAACGGTGGTGAGGGATTGGCGTCATCCCAGAAATCCATCAACGGCATTCCCGAGAACCTGTTGCAGTACCCGAAACAGGTGGGAACGGATGCTCATTGCAGTTATGTCTCCCTATTTCAGCCCAAAACTAGGTTTAATTAGCATTCCTCTTTGAAGTAAAGCTGATTAGCGGGAGAGCCTGATGGATATTATGTTATAATAATAATAATAATAACTTTATTTCGGACTCCAGGTCCAGACAAGGGACAACATTACATTAAAAATGCATTGCATATTAAAAAATATCATAAAATACATATAAAATCTTAGTATATCACATAAAAACATCATAAATTATATATTATGAATATATGTGGATGTTATGAAGAGTTTAGATTTAGGTTTAAGTTTTATTATTATCACATCTACCGAGGTCTACCGTGAAAAGCTTTGTTTTGCATGTTTTCTAATCAGATCAGATAATATTATACATGAGTACAATCAAGTCAAACTCAAGTACAATAGGTGAAGCAAAGGGTACAGAGTACCAAGTAGAATTCTCAGCAATATAGCACATCAGTTGCATTTATACAAAGTCCAATGTCCACAATGGGGTAGAGGTGAATCAGACAGCTCCCTGGCTAATGGAAGGGCTGTTCAGAAGCCTGATAACAGAGGAGAAGAAGCTGTTCCTGAGTCTGGTGGTGCGTGCTTGCTAGTTTCTGTACCTTTTGTCAGGCGGAAGCAGGGAGGAGGAAGAAAGACCAGGGTGGTACGCCATTGACTTTGTTGGCAGCTTTACTGAGGCAACGTGAATTGTAGATGGAGTCAATGGTGGGAAGTCTGGTCGAAGTCTGGTTTCAGAGACTGGGCTACTCTCAGCAATATCTTGCCGTCATGGGCAGAGCTGTTCTCAAGCCAAGCTGCAATGCAAAGGTAGACAAAAATGCTGGAGAAACTCAGCGGGTGAGGCAGCATCTATGGAGCGAAGGAAATAGGCAACGTTTCGAGCCGAAACCCTTCTTCAGACTAATGTGAGGATAGTGGGGAGGGGGCGGGAAGAAGAAAGGGAGAGGAAGAGACAGTGGGCTGAGGGAGAGCGGTGAAGGGGAGGAGAAAGTAAGGACTACCTGAAATTAGAGAGGTCAGTGTTCATACCACTGGGGTGCAAACTGCGCAAGCGAAATATGAGGTGCAGCTCCTCCAATTTACGGTGGTCCTCACTCTGGCCATGGAGGAGGCCGAGGACAGGAAGGTCAGATTCGCAATGGGAGGGGGAGTTGAAGTGCTGAGCCACCGGGAGTTCAGGTTGGTTATTGCGCACCGAGCGGAGGTGTTCGGCGAAGCGATCGCCAAACCGACGCCCAAATATGCTTTCTATGATGCATCGGTAGAAGTTTGTAAGAGTTATTGGAGACATGCCACATTTCCTCATTCTCCGATGGAAGTAGCGGTATTGGTGTGCCTTTTAAGCCTCAATGTGGTTGGTTCACGACAGTTCATTGGTAATATTAACCGCAAGGAGGTGAGGGTGTTTTGATGTCAGGCCTGATTTGGAATATCAAGAGTCGAGGAAATTCAGACGAAAGATCACAGTTTTCAAAGAAATGTCAAACACACTCATTGGTCGTTGGTCCTTTGTGAGCTATTTTGTATGGAACTTCAAAGCAGCGTTGGAAAATTGCAAGGAGAACAAATTACAGGCTAGTTGGCGAGTTAATTGGATTGCGTTGAGACATTTGACAAAGCAAATGATTAAAAAGCCCAGCTGGAATCCTTGTAAATGTGCGGTTATCCATAAAATGCACCAATAAATTAGATGTACTATTTCAGCTGGTGAAAAATAAAACCTAGAAAATAATCTGACATTTTTAGGACGTTGTTGGTGCTGGATTGGCAGATTTTTCTGGACTTGGATATTATTCCTGTTAATACTGGTCCACCACCGATTTGTGGGCATTCTTGGTTGCAGAGCCTTTCTGGATTATTCATTTTATCGAACCAACAGGGTTTAAGGATCTGAGAGGAATCCCCACAGTACCAGAACGGTCTGCCAAGGAGCCGAGATACTGACCCACCGATCAGCCTCTAAAATCGGCTATGGTAATGGATCTGCTGGCTCCAGCTGGGCCAGAGTTCCAAAGCCCTGGCCACAGGGGCCAAATTCGACACGCTGATCGGAGCGGAAGTCCCGATGAGGTCGAGATGGGCCACCTCCTCCAGACTAGGCGCCACATTTTCGGGACTTCTGTGGGAGATTTCAAGTGTTCTCTCTTCATTTTGCCCAGTTTAAAGGAGATGCCAGAATACCAGTTGCCGGAAAATCGGTGGTGGACCTGTATTAAGATATTACAGCGTTATAAACTTTCAAATGAACCTGATAAGGTTAAGACCATAAGACATAGATGCATAAATAGGCCCTTCAGCCCTTCATCATGGCTGATATATTTTTCCCCTCTCAGCCCCACTCTCTTCCTGCCTTCCAGTAACATTTGGCACCCTTACTAATCAAGAATCTACCAATCTCTGCTGTAAAAATGCCCAATGATTTGACCTCTGGCTGAAGAAACTGCTCCTCATCTCTTTTCTAAAGGTATGTCCTTTCACTCTGAGGCAGTGCCCTCTGGTTCTAGACTATCCCATTACTGGAAGCATCCTTTCCACATCCACTCTCTCTTGGCCTTTCATTATCCAATAGGTTTCAATGAATGAGATCCCACCGCCCCCCTCCCCCGCCCCCCATCCTTCTAAACTCCAGCAAGTAGAGGCCAAGAGTCTTCAAATGTTCCTCTTATGTCAACCAATCATCCCCGGGATAATTCTCGTAAACCTCCACACACTCTCCAAAGCCAGCACATCCTTCCTCAGATATGGGGCCCCAACCAGCTCACAATATTCCAAATGTGGCCACAGCAGCACTTGATATTGCTTCAGCATTTACATCTTTGGTTTTGTATTCTAGTCCCCTCCAAATTAGAATTGGATTGTTAAAGAACAAGGGCACTTGTGACCTTCATGGGAGTGTGAGAATAAGAGTCCCAAAGTTTTTCAAGGGAGCCGAAGAACTGGATCTTGTTGAGTTTCGAGGACACAGGGATCCAGGGATTTGATAAGACTCAGAGAGGGCTAACGAGTCAGGAGTTCATTTGCTGCAGCTTTTACAGGCACACTAAATAGGACAACACAACAAATAAATATACCATCAATTATGCCAGACCATGATAGTCCAAGCCACAGTACATGGAGCAAGATCCATGGAGTTTAGTTTGGTTTAAAGACACAGCATGGAAACACGGCATCCATTGATCACCCGTTCACACTAGTTCCATGTTATCTCTCTTTCACATCCAGTCCCTACACACTAGGGACAACTTACAGAGACCAGTTAACCCACAAATCTGGACGTGTTCGGTATTTGGGAGGATACCGGATCACCCGAAGGAAACCTTTGCGGTTACGGGGAGAACGTGCAAACACAGCACAGACAGCACGCTAGGTCAGGATCGTACCTAGGTCTCGTGCACTGTGAGGTAGTGGCTCTAGCAGTTGCACCACTATGCCGCCCACATGTAGTTTGATGTTAAGGCAGGATTGTGGTTAGGGGTGTGCAGCGTACATCAAGTTGGTGGGAAGAAGCTGTTCTTCAATCTGGTGTCCACCGTACTCAGCTGCCAATACCTTGTTCCCGATGGTAACAGCGAGATGAGAGCGTGGCCAGGTTGATGTGAATCTTTGACGATATTAGGAGACTTCTTGGAGATCCCTTCAATGGTGGGGAGATCAATGGACCGGCGTTGTGTAGCTTCCTTTATTCGTGAGCGTTCGAATTACTGAACCAGGAGTGTAGGAACTGAGACCCCGATGAGTTGTGGGGGAGCGACTTGCAGAATGGTTGTGATTCCCGAATAGTTGCATAGTGGACTGTCGGAGGTGTATTGTTCTCCCCAGAGCCCCACCAGTCATTGTGTATCCTAGTCTTTATTATGCTCCCAGTGATATTTTAATGAATGTCAGATGTTGTCTCTCCAGGGCATTTTCTCTGTCTCCTGCCCTCATCAAGACATATTTCTTGTCGCCCGGGTTGAGAAGGTTCTACAGGGAGGCATCACGCAGTGCGCAGAGCCCTACATGAAGAGCTCAGACTCGGCTAAGGTACGGCACTTGATTCCTGATCTCCTGCCTGGTCTCGTTTTGCCTTCACGGCCCTTGTTCTGGTGTGCAATGACAGTAGGTCGGTTACCTGGGTCCTGTGCAAAACTAGGGATGGGCACGAGGAGTGGAATGTGTGCACCGTTGTCCCGTTGAAGCAGTGCTCGGGAAGATCCACAAAGTAGAGATATAGCGTGGAAATAGGCCCCTTGGCCTACCGACTCCACGCCGACCAGCGATCCCCGCACACTAGCTCTCTCCTACAGACGAGGGACAATTTACAATTACCGATGCCCAGTTAAACTACAGGGTCAGGTACTTTTCGGCGCTGCTGTTCCAGAGCCGCTGTTTCGGCGCCTCCGTTTATAATATCTGTACTCATCAGAACCCTAACCCTAACCCTAACCTCTGTAAATACCTCCAGATAAATAAAAGTGTTCCATGCGTCACAATACTCTGGGATAGTGAATTCCAGAGATTCATCACCGTCTGCAAGAAGTTCCTATGCCAAGGATATTGCAAGTGGGATCAAATTTATGTTAACAAGTTTGGAAATTGGTTTCCACTGGCCCATCGCTGTGGCACCCTAGCCCTAACCCATACCCTAACCCTAACTCTGTAACACCCCGAAACGGCGGAGCCCAAACGCAGCGCCGAATGGTACCATTCCAAAACTACAAACCTGCATGTCTTTGGAGTGGGGGTGGGGGGGGGGGGGAACCCGCGGCCCTGGGGGAAAACCCATGCAGTAACTGGGAGAATATACAAACTCCATACAGACTGCACCCGTAGTCAGGATCGAGCCAGTCTTTGCCGCTGTAAAGCAGCAACTCTACCGCTGCGCCACTGTGCCGCCCAACCTTTATGTGCACCTCAGAAAGGAGGGCCAAGGCGTTTGCTCAAACCCACAAACATCCCCATGGACAGTATGGCACTCCCGCTTGGTGTGTTTCATGTAGTGTCAGCCAGGATCTATGTGCTCACATTTCTGGAACGGGGGTGGAACCCATCAGCTTCTGATTCGGAGCTGAGTGAGAGAACCTGATGACCCATCCCGTGACATGAACAGGTCGAACCAACGGTGCCAAGAAGTTAAATGTTGGATTCTCTATGGCTGAACACCAGTGCATCTTTTTTGGTAACCTTATTCCCTGGGAGAGTGGTTTGTGTCTCTGTTGGTCTTGTAGTCTCCTAGTTCCTTACCTAGGTAAACATACACCAGCCCACAAGGAATGTCAGATGATTCTGTGTGACATTTACAATGTTCTACCTTTTCTTCAACTCTCTTTTTGGTCTCATCTCTCCGTATCTCCACAAACTCTTCAGACCTTCAACCTCCCAAGGTCTTTGCACTCCAACAGGTCTGCACTCCAATTGTTGTTGCTCCACCATTGGTGGCTATGCCTTCAGTCGTCTTTCCTAAGCTCTGGAATTCCCTTTCTAAACCTCACCACTGCTCCAATCAGGTCCTCCTCAAAATCTCCTCTTTGGCCTTGCCTGAATATCTCAAGAGTTGGCTCAGGCTCACCTTTGGTCTGAGGAAGCTCCTTTACATGTTTGACTATGTACAAGTCGTGTTCACTGTCTAACAGCCGAGTTGACGGGAAGAGTGGCGTTCATGGCTCCTCTTGTGCTTTCTTGATAGAATGTGCTTTCATCCCAATGTGGTCTTGCTAGAATTTCCTCGTGAAATTTCCACAGGATTTCTGACATAAAGGACTAACATCATAGGCCTAGAGCTGATTTGATGAGTTTCATTAATTTACAGGTTGCACAGAAAGTATTGAAAAATGCCAAGCAGGCGTGCTCCAGACTCGGGCAGTATCGCATGCCATTTGCCTGGGCTGCAAGGTAAGTGAATGAAGCTGTTACCTTCAAACATTCTGAACAAAGAGCTAATGATGAAATGTTTATCATAATTAATTAGAGTCAAAGAGTCATTCAGCATGGAAACAGGCCCTTTGGCCCAACATGCTCACATGACCAACATATCCGATCTACACTAGTCCCACCTGCTTGCATTTGGCCCATATCTCTCTAAACCTATCCTATCCATGTACCTGTCTAAATGTTTCTGAAATGTTGGGATAGTCCCAGCCTCAACTACCTCCTCTGGCAGTTCGTTCCATACACCTACCACCCTTTGCATGAAAAGGTTGCCCTTCAGATTCCTATTAAATTTCCCCTCACCTCAAACCTATGTCCTTTGATTTTCGAATCCCCTACTACTCTGGGCAAGAGACTTTATACTGCTTAAGTGAAGATGCTAGCATGATATACTTGGGACAAATAGTCTCTTCCTGTGATGTGCATTCAATGTATTCAATGTGAGCAGAATAGATTTCAGAATATTGGATTTGAAGGAGCATAGGGCACTTCCTGCATTCTAGAAATAACCTAAGTTGTGAGGCTGGTGTGTTTTGAATCAATTGCTTCTTGCAGTTCCCTCGGTTTTATCAGTTCAGTTTGATGTCATGTGTGCTGAGGTACAGCGAAAAGCTTTTGTTACATGGTATCCATATAGCAGAAAGGCAATACATGATTACAATCAATCCACCATGTACAGTGTAAATATACATGATATGGAAATAACGTTTAGTGCAAGGTAAAGCCAACAAAGTCTGATCAATGATAGTCCAAGGGTCACCAAAGAGGTAGATAGTAGTTTAGCGTGGCTCTCTGGTTGTGGTAGGATGCTTCAGTTGCCCAATAACAGCTGGGTTGCATACTGTTTTACTGGAATGCTTTGAAAGTAAAGTTTTTAATTACTTTCTTGGTCAAAAATCAACAAATGCCATGTAGAAAATATAGACTAATCAACCATAGATGTAGATTTGGAAAAATTGATTTATTCACTGAACGGTTGAGGAGAAGGGTAGTGATGAGTTTAAGGGAAAGCAGAATAAACACGTGGTGAAGAGAGGGATGGAAGAGATGGTGACTGAAGATTTGGAGGATGTTAATGTGGAGTTTGCACTCACCAGATTAGCCAAACAGCCTGTTTTCTATTGTACATTTGGTGTCACTCTTTCCTCAACCGCCTTTTCTCTAAAATATCTTCTCTGGGCTTAATATCAGGATCATTAAATGTACTTAGCTTCAAAAAATGCAAAATGGTTTGTGTTTAAACTGAAGATTGGTGCAAATCAATATATTATATAGAAACATTGAAACATAGAAATTAGGTGCATGAGTAGGCCATTCGGCCCTTCGAGCCTGCACCGCCATTCAATATGATCATGGCTGATCATCCAACTCAGTATCCCGTACCTGCCTTCTCTCCATACCCCCTGATCCCCTTAGCCACAAGGGCCACATCTAACTCCCTCTTAAATATAGCCAATGAACTGGCCTCAACTACCCTCTGTGGCAGAGAGTTCCAGAGATTCACCACTCTCTGTGTGCAAAAAGTTCTTCTCATCTCGGTTTTAAAGGATTTCCCCCTTATCCTTAAGCTGTGACCCCTTGTCCTGGACTTCCCTAACATCGGGAACAATCTTCCTGCATCTAGCCTGTCCAACCCCTTAAGAATTTTGTAAGTTTCTATAAGATCCCCTCTCAATCTCCTAAATTCTAGAGAGCATAAACCAAGTCTATCCAGTCTTTCTTCATAAGACAGTCCTGACATCCCAGGAATCAGTCTGGTGAACCGTCTCTGCACTCCCTCATATATGATGGAACAGACAGAATTACTGTCATAATATTGCTAATTATCCTGCTATTAGCTTTGATTTGTGTTTTTTAATATGTTTTTGAATCAGTATGTGTTTTCAAGTTGTTGTTTTGTAAAAGCCGATACTTTGTATCCTGAACATCTGCATTTCCTCCAATAGACCTATCTTCAAAGATACACAAGGGACACTTGACAAGAATGCACGATTCTCCACACTTTATAGGCAAGATAGCAATAAGCTCTCCAACGAAGACCTGCTCAAGTTGTTGTTGGACTTCAGGAAGTGAGTGTGTATTTTTTATTACTGTGGTGCAATTCCAAAATCTGTTGTTGTGAATCTTGCAGGAAAGGTTCACCACGTTTCTTCAGCCCATTTGAACCTGGGATCACCTAGTGGTGGTGCAGTACACAGCACAGGTCAGTTCTGTGTACCTTCTCTCTTGAACCGTCTAAAGTGTGGGTTGGAAGCATTAAGGGCCTGTCTCACCACCTTGCGACTGCATGCGGCGAGCGCGACCTAACGTGGTCGCTTGAGCCATACGGCCTCGCGGGGTCCGTCCCACTTCGATCGCCGGAGCCGTATGGAGTTGTGCGGAGCTGGTCCGGACATCAAGCGAAAAACTAACACTGTCCAAAAATCCCGCGCGGCAACGGCCTGTCGGCCCGCAGCCGCATTGAGGCCGTACGCAGTGCCTCAACGGGCGTGCGCGGCGTCTGGACACCGTACGCAGCGTCTAGACGGCGTACGCCTAGCGCGTGGCATTACGCGATGATGTCACAGCCCGGCATGCCGTTGCGTGATGACGTCACCGCCCGACGCCGTGCGACGTCCAAATTCAGTCGGCCCGCTTCCTGCCCAGCTGATTGGTGAGTATGATGTCGGGACCAGCTCCAGACGCCTCTGCGGTTTGGAAGTGGGACCGGCCCTGCGAGGCCGTACGCCTCAATCCACCACGTTTTGTGGCGCTCGCCGCATGCAATCGCATGCTGGTGGGACAGGCCCTTTAGTGTGTAGATTTGCTCCTCCTTTTGTTGCTTTAAAGCCTTCTCAACCCTGTATTTTAATATTGTTTTCTGCTTCACTAGACCAGAGAAGATGTCTAAACTTCCAGTTATTTTGGGGAACCTGGACATCACCATTGACAATGTGACTCCCGATTTTCCGAGTAAGTTACCTGCAATTTCTCATCGAGGTTCCTCCACTGCTTTTCCCTCTCTCCATCAACTCCTGTGACCATCTGTGATCTTGCTGTCCAAATGCAAGCAAATGCAGATGCTGGACATATGAAAGAAAGATGCAAAATGTTGGGATTACTCGGCAGGTCAGGCATCTGTGGAGAGAGAAATGGAGTCAACGTTTCAGACCTGGATTTAAATTTTGCTTTCATCCATTGCCTTCTCTTGCATATCCTTTATATCTCTCGCTCCACTATTTCGGAACTATCTTGACATGAACAAACCTCAATTTCCAATTATTCTCCCCAGATATTTTGCCTCCATGTCATTCATGTCACGAAGCTGGGGGGGGGCAGTGTTAGCTGTGTGGAGGATGCTAGGAGGCTGCAAGGTGACTTGGATAGGCTGGGTGAGTGGGCAAATGCATGGCAGATGCAGAATAATGTGGATAAATGTGAGGTTATCCACTTTGGTGGCAAAAACAGGAAAGTAGACTATTATCTGAATGGTGGCCGATTAGGAAAGGGGGAGATGCAGCGAGACCTGGGTGTCATGGTACACCAGTCATTAAAAGTAGGCATGCAGATGCAGCATGAAGTGAAGAAGGCAAATTGTATGTTAGCAATCATTGCAAAAGGATTTGAGTATAGGAGCAGGGAGGTTCTACTGCAGTTGTACATGGTCTTGGTGAGACCACACCAACTGTATTGGGTACAGTTTTGGTCTCCTAATCTGAGGAAAGACATTCTTGCCATAGAGGGAGTACAGAGAAGGTTCACCAGACTGATTCCTGGGATGTCAGGACTTTCATATGAAGAAAGACTGGATAGACTCAGTTTGTACTCGCTAGAATTTAGGAGATTGAGGGGGGATCTTATAGAAACTTACAAAATTCTTAAGGGGTTGGACAGGCTAGATGTAGGAAGATTGTTCCTGATGTTGGGGAAGTCCAGACTGGACTTCCCCAACACAGAGGATCTGTGGTGAATCTGTGGAATTCTCTGCCACAGAAGGTAGTTGAGGCCAGTTCATTGGCTATATTTAAGAGGGAGTTAGATGTGGCCCTTGTGGCTAAAGGGATCAGGGGGTATGGAGAGAAGGCAGGTACAGGATACTGAGTTGGATGATCAGCCATGATCATATTGAATGGCAGTGCAGGCTCGAAGGGCCGAATGGCCTACTCCTGCACCTATTTTCTATGTTTCTATGATTCCATTCTTCATTTAGGCTTGCATTTCTGTAGCTGAATGTAACCATTCACAACCCTTGTTGGACCATCCTGTATGGTATATAGCCAGCCAAATACTGTTGAAGCATAATCACTGTTGTAATGCTGGAACACACAACAAGCTCCCACATGCACCAGTGAAATTATGATCTGACTTTTCGTAATGTTACGCGGGGAATAAATATTGTCCAAGCTACTTTAAAACAAGAGCCCAGGACTAACAATCTAGAAAGTTGAGTTCAGATCTCAGCTTGGCAACAATTAGTTTCAGTAACGGCAAGAACAAAATTATTTGTCCCTTTTGTTTTCAAGGAAGGAAAGCTGAACCTGCCAAGTCTGTTTAGTGTTTCCCTCCAGATTCACCAAATGTGTTTGCTTCTTAAATATCCTCTGAAATGGTCTAGCGATGCTGTTAGAATGAGAAACAAATGCTGGCCTTGCCAGCAATGTCCAGATCCAGAAAAATGAACAAAAACAAATCTACTGTATCCATTGTTCAAGATGTGGACTCTTATATATCGACGAGACCAAACGCAGATTTACCAAACACCTTCGCTCAGCCTGTGTGAACCAACCTGATCTCCCGGTTGCTGGACACTTTAATTCCCTTTCCCATTCCTACACAGTTTCCCATTCCTACACACTCCTCCAGTGAGGCTAAACACAAATTGGAGGAACAGCATCTCATATTTCGCTTGGGCAGCTTACAGCCTAGTGGTATTAATATTAATTTCCCTCACTTCAGGTATCACCAGCATTCCTGCTCTCTCTATCCCTCCCCCACCCAAGTCGCAATAACTTCTCATTTTCACCCTACATACAGCTTACAATGGCCTGTTTCCTTTATCATCGATATTTTTTTGCATATCTTTCATTCATTGTTCTTTATCTCTCCACATTGCCGTCCCTTATCCCTAACCAGTCTGAAGAAGGGTCTTGACCCGAAACGTCACCCATTCTTTCTCTCCAGAGATGCTGCCTGTTCCGCTGAGTTACTCCAGCTTTTTGTGTTTATCTTCGGTTTAAACCAGCATCTGCAGTTCCTTCTTACAGAAAAACAAACATCTCTTCGACCTAATGTTTGGCCACATGTGCCTCCATATCTTCACATATGATTTTGTGCGCTAACGCATTGGAGAAATGCCTCTGATTGTTGTATTACTTTAAGTGATGCCTGTAAATATGTGTTGTTGCAGGTTGTGTGAACTCTTCATACATCCCAGTGAAGCATTTTGAAAATAGCCCTAAGGTCTTGGTTACTCACGAGGTGGAGGAATTTTTTCCTTGTACAGCAAAGCTTTCTCAACCGTTTACCATTTACAACAATCATCTCTACGTTTACCCAAAACATCTGAAGTATGACAGTCAAAAATCATTCGCAAAAGTGAGTAATGTTGCATCTGCAATGAGTTAGCTGTAGAGCTGCAGACTGTTTTTAATTGTTGTAATTTGGGTCAGGCAGCGTCTGTGGAGGCATTCTCCATTTTGCTGTACTAAATAAATGCATGTTGTTCTGCTGAGTGCACCCCACCCCCCCTGGACTGTCTCCCTCGGATGGTCACGTCGCACAGACACATCTGCACTTTAGTCTGTTTGAACTGTTTTGACTATTTTACTGTTCTTTTTACAATCCATGTTCTCGGGGTATCTAAATCTAAATTTTATTAGTTATTTATGTTGTGACATCGGATGGAAGCTGCATACCAAATCTCGTTGCGCTTATGTGCAATGGCAATAAAATATATTATTATTATTATTATAATTTAGTGGCCTGATAGTAAAACCCTGATAATCCGTTTTCCGGCTTTTCGGAAGTCCTAATAGTTTGGCACTGGGCTCACCAGCTGATGTTTTTCATGAGGCTTTCTCGCTCACAAATTCCACAGTCCC
This sequence comes from Leucoraja erinaceus, assembly GCF_028641065.1. Taxonomy (NCBI): domain Eukaryota; kingdom Metazoa; phylum Chordata; class Chondrichthyes; order Rajiformes; family Rajidae; genus Leucoraja; species Leucoraja erinaceus. The sequence continues at coordinate 15,512,608 of NC_073382.1, forward strand.
GAGCTTCCTTTCCATTCATGTCTGCCTCAGTTCCCACTTTCACTTCCCACATACTGGGGCGCTGATTCCCACACTCCCTTTTAGCTCTCCTAAGGTCCCAGTTCCAGCACTCTCTTTAAACATGGGTAGTTCACGGGACAATCACAATACCTATTAACATCTTTTAAAAAAAGTGAACTAAAGGAATGTTGGAGGTAGACACAAATGCTGGAGAAGCTCAGCTGGATGAGGTAGCATCTATGGAGCGAAGGAAATAGGCAACGTTTCGGGTGGAAACCCTTCTTCAGACACCTACACCTACTCCCCTAAAGGACTGTCGGGGTGTTTTTGGAAATAACATCCAACGTTAAAGAAAGTCTTCAGGTCCAACACCTCCAAATTCCTCTTCATAGAAACAAAGAACTGCAAATGCTGGTTAATAAACAAATGGGCACAATGTGCTGGAGTATCTCAGTCGGTCAGGCAGCATCTCTGCAGATGGGTAACGTTTTGGGTCAAGACCCTTCTTCAGTCCTATGCATGCCGGATTAATGCAGTTTGACAGTACTCTGCATGTTGTAGGTAACAAACTGATTCTGAGTTAGGGTGCTGGTGCTGGTTTAAATGTTGACAGTGATGTTGTAACCCTGTCCTGCTGACTTGATCTTCAGCTTCTCGTATGAAAGATCATTTGTTTTTCTTTTGTGCAGGCGAGGAACATTGCTGTTTGCCTGGAGTTCAGGGACTCTGATGAGGAAGAGTCACAGCCTCTGAGGGTCAGTATCGTTTAGATTTGCAAGGATTTTCCTGTTTGTTGCTGACAATACAGTGTCAGCCACGGAGTATTGCTGAAGTGAGATCAATGATTCTTAATAAATTGTCGGTTTACAATGAGCAGCCAGTTTACACAGAACATAGAACAGTACGGTACGGGAACCGGCCCTTCAGCCCATAATATCTGGCTGAACATGATGCCAAGACCAACTCTCATCTGCCTGCGTACATAATCCATATCCCTCCATTCCCTGCACATCCATACGCCTATCCAAAAGTCTCTTAAATACCACTATCATGTCTGCCTCCACCACCACTCATGGTAGCACATTGCAGGCACTCGACACCCTCTGTGTAAAACAAACGTGTCACGCACATCTCCTTTGAACACTTGCCCTCCCTCATCTTAAAGCTAAGCCCTCCAGTATTTGACATTTCCATCTTGGGGGAAAAAGGTTCTGCCACCCTATCTCTGCCTCTCATAATTCAGTGTACATTTAGCAGGTCTCCCACTCTACCTCCAGTGTTCCACAGAAAACAATTTAAGTCCTGTCCAACCTCAGCTTGTAGCTAATGCCCCTGTCCCACTTAGGAAACCTGAACGGGAACCTCTGGAGACTTTGCGCCCCACCCAAGGTTTCCGTGCGGTTCCCGGAGGTTGCAGGTGGTTGCCGGAGGTTGCAGGTAGTGGAAGTGGGTAGGGAGACTGACAAAAACCTCCGGGAACCGCACGAAAACCTTGGGTGGGGCACAAAGTCTCCAGAGGTTTCCGTTCAGGTTTCCTAAGTGGGACAGGGGCATAATACCCCCTAATCAAGGCATCATTCCAGTAAACCTCCTCTGCACCCTTTCCAAAGCCTCCACATCCTTCCTGTAATGGGCTGACCACAACTGCGTACAATACTCCAATTTCGGCCTAACCAAACCCCTATAAAACTGCAACATGATTTCCTGACTCTGAAACATAATGCCCCCACCAATGAAGGCAATCAAACATACGCATTCTTAACCACTTTATCTAGTTGTGTTTGCCACTTTCAGGGTGTATGGACTTTGACCTCAAGATCCCTCTGTACATTAATTTTGTTCGGGGTCTTGCCATCAGTTGGATATTTTCCTCTTACATTCCACCTCCCAAAGTGCAACGCCTCATATTTGGTCGGATTAAACTCCATCTGCCATTTCTCTGTCCATTTCTGTAGCTGATTTATTTTCTTCTGTGTACTTTGACAGCCATTCTCGTAGTCTGTGACACCAGCAATCTTGGTGTCATCTTCAAACTTACTAACTAACCCATCTATATTTATGTCCAAGTTATTTATATGTATCAAAAACAACCAAGGTCTATTAATCCATGCAGAACGTCAGTGGTCACAGACCTCCAGCCTGAACATTATCCTTCAGAACTCTCTGTTGTCTATCAGTAAGTCAGTTGAGAATTCATACGATCAAATCACTGTTAATCCCATACATCTTAATCTTCTGGATCAGCCTACTATGCGGGACTTTTGCCAACTGCCTTACTAAAATCCACGTACGATCACCTTTGTCACCTCCTCCAAAAGCTCAATGAAGTTAGTAAGACACCACCTGCCGCATACAAAATGTACTCAGTTCGTTGCTGGAAATCGAGTCATAAAGCATGGATTTATGTGATTTGGCCCACTAAGTCTCCGCTGCCCACTGAGCGCCTATCTGTGTTAATCCCAGCACTTGGCTCAGAGCCCTCTTTGTCTGGGCATCTCAACACTGCTTTAATATTGTCAGGGACTCTGCTTCCAACACTCTCTCTCAGGCAGTACATTCAATGTAATCACCACTGTCTGGTAGAAAAATCTCTTTACCATAAATCTCTGTTCTGGTCTTACACTTGCAATTCTTCCCAAATATCTCAGTCCTCATTACATGGCAGGGACCAAAAAGATCTTAGTACAATCAAGGCTCAATACAAATGTGGGACCACTGTGTGCAAATAAGAAAGCAAATTGTTGGAGGAACATAGTGGGTCAGGCAGCATGTGTTGTGACATAAAATGGTTGCTGCGTTGGGTTGGGGCCCTGCATCAGGACTAAAAGTGTGGAGGAAGGAATATAAAGAGGAGAGAGGGAGGGGTGAGGTGGGGAAGCTGGTCGGTGATAAGCGGAACGAGCTGAGGGTGGGAAATGATGCACGGGTGGAGCTGAAGGAGAAGAGAGGAAGGGGGAGATAGAGCTAGAGGCTGGAAGGTGTTGAGTAGTACCAGTGGCACTGCTGAGCATTTCCCTGCTTCCAGTGTGAAGATGGCGATGTACAAATCCTCTTCATTTACAGTCTTTATAGCAGAAAATGTAAGTGTTGACTGTTTTCCTTTCTGCTTTCTCTCTGTGCAGTGCATATACGGGAGACCCGGAGGTTCTGTATTTACGAAATGGGCCTTCTCCGTGGTGTTGCATCATCATCACAACCCAGAGTTCTATGATGAGGTAAAAACGGACACTCTATCAGGACAGATATATTTGGGCAGCACAGTGGCATAATATTTGGGCGGGCATAGTGGTGATGTAGGTGACCCCTGGTGCTGCCTGTGTGAAGTTTGCACGTTTTCCCTATGACCTTGTGCTCCAGTTTCCGCCTACGTCTCCAAGACATGCAGCTGGTAGGAAAATTGGCCAAGGTAAATTGCCCCTCATTTGGGTAACAGGAGAATCAGGGTGCAGTTGATAGGAATATGAGGGAGAACAGGTTACAGGGGAGTCGAGAATAGGATTGCTGAGTGAGTCAGCTAGCATAGAACCTGTATTATTTCAAAATATAATAATTCTCTAAGTTTTTTTTTTCAGGCTCTGAGATCACAGGCTAGGCCTGCATTTGTTGCCAATCCGTAATTGCCATTGAGAAGTTGGTCACCACCTTGAATCACTGTAGTTCTTATAGTTGGACAGGGACTTTCAGAATTCATACCTCTGTTAAATCTCTTGCAAAGCTGACTGGCTCCCATTGGGTTCAGATGGATTTTGATGCCAGAATTCAAGAATTCTCTCTCTGTTTCAGGTTAAAGTGGAGCTCCCAACACAACTCCACGAGAAGCATCATTTGTTGTTCACCTTCTATCACGTCAGCTGTGACAACTCGAGCAAAGGCACCACCAAGAAGAAGGAGACTATTGAATCTCAAGGTTTCACTTGATGTCTTTCCTTAACGATATCAACAATATCCATAAGAGTGTTTATTGTATCTCTCACCCCATCAGGACATTGTAAAGCCAATTAGAGTCATAGTCACACAGCGAGGAAACTTGACCTTCGACCCAACTCGTTTATGCAGACCAAAATGACCCATCAAAGACAGTCCCATTTGCTCACGTTTGGCCCAAACCTCTCGAAACTTTTCCTATCCACGAACCTGTCCATAGAGCAAAAAGCTGGGTCATGACCTATTCCTTTTCTCCAGAGATGCTGACTGACCCGTTGAGTTGCTCCAGCTTTTTGTGTCGAATATCTTCGGTTTAAATCATCTCCAGTTCCTTCCCACACAAGTACCTGTCCAAATGTATCTTCAATATTTTTATCGTAGTTACCTCAACTACTTCCTTTGACAGCTTGTTCCATGCACACCACCTTCTGTGTGGGTGGAGAGTGCCTGCGACACGATGCCAGCAATGATAGTTGAGGCAGATAAAATAGTGGCATTTAAGAGAATTTTAGATGGGCATATGAATACACAGGAAATGGAGGGATTTGAATTATGAGCCAGCAGATAAGAGATGGTCTTGGCATCATGTTCGTCACAGACATTGTAGTCTAAAGGGCCTGTTATTTGTGCTGTATTGTTCTATGTTGGAATTCATCACAGAGGGAGGCTGTTCAGTCCATAAGCTTGTATTCACTGGAGTTTGGAAGGATGAGGGGGAATCTTATAGAAACATATAAAATTATAAAAGGACTGGACAAGCTAGATGCAGGAAAAATGTTCCCAATGTTGGGCGAGTCCAGAGCCAGGGGCCACAGTCTTAGAATTAAGGGGAGGTCATTTAAGACTGAGGTGAGAAAAAACTTTTTTACCCAGAGAGTTGTGAATTTATGGAATTCCCTGCCACAGAGGGCAGTGGAGGCCGTCACTGGATGGATTTAAGAGAGAGTTAGATAGAGCTCTAGGGGCTAGTGGGGTCAAGGGATATGGGGAGAAGGCAGGCACGGGTTATTGATAGGGGACGATCAGCCATGATCACAGTGAATGGTAGCGCTGGCTCGAAGGGCCGAATGGCCTCCCCCTGCACCTATTTTCTATGTTTCCATCAGGTCCGTGCTAGCTGTGATCACTCCCATGTCCCATTCCACCATTCCTTTTGCTGCAACAGTGCACATGACCATAAGCTCCACTGTCATTACTTTTGCAGTTTTCCTGCACCAAGATGCAGTTTACTGTGGTTAGTTAACCTCCCGGAACATAGTGATGTGGGAGGAAAGTCATGGCATTGCAGGGCGAAGATGTGAACTTGATATACACAAGGTCACGAATGAACCCCGGTGGCTGTTCCTGTGAAGCACCAGCACTAATTGTTATATCCCATCCCACTCAGTCAAAATAATTTGATCAAGTCGCACCTCAGAGACCTGTGAAAAAAAGGATCTGTATCCGTGGCTATATATAGATAGGGGAATTATCCTGGCCAGTGTTCAAGATTCCTGAAGCATATTACCCAGGGATTATCGTATTGTCATCCACACTGGCTGCAGCACCTCTGTATTGGAATAGTCACTGGAGGGTGTTTTGAATGATGTGTGACTATAAAAATAAATGCTTGCTGCTGATCCACTGTATCAATATGTCGGTATAAATTTCCTGTTGTTATTTAAACATTGACTTGCAATATACTTGCAAGCACATCTGAAAGTTTCAAGACGCTGCATTTTTGCTTCCATTTAGATAAGTCAGTAGATTGGGCAGAAAGAGTTTCAGTTTCAGGTCAAAGATCTTTCTTGGAAACTGGAAATAGAAACATAGACATAGAAAATAGGTGCAGTCTTTACCAATGCTGTTTAAAAAAAAAACAACAGAAATTCATCTAATGAACCCGAGTGAGATGAATTTAGTGTTGAGCAATTTATTTATAAACTGATTCTGTGTGCAGATGCCAGATTGCCGACACAACTCTGTCAGTTTTCGTAGCTGGAACCTGACAGCGGTTTGTGCGGTGCCATCCCGAGTAACTCAAGTCGGGTTTATTGTCATGTGCACAAGTATAGTGAGATACGGGTACAATAAAATGTCACAGGCTTAAACACGCAAAAGCATACATTATAAGTAAATCACACCTAAATTCGATAAATCAGTGAAATGGGGAAAAAAATGAAATGAAAAAAAATTTGCAAAAACCACGACATTTGTCAAATATCAATTTCGAAAACATCTCCAGAAAAAGCACTGATTCTCCACCATAACCTGTCATCTGACAAATTATTCAAACTCGCAAATCATGGCAATGCTATACATTGTTGTATGATCTGTGAGTGAGTTCTCAGCAGAGTCATAGTTATGGGGAAATGAACTTGGGGTCCAAATAACAAACTTTATAGCAGTGTTGGCATTCCCTGATGAATATTGCAAAATTCAAACAGTTGCAAATATTTTTTGTTCCCAATTTCAAACGTTTGCTTGTAATATTTAAGCCGTGAACCAGTCTTTACTTCAGCTTCAGTCGAATATTTAAGGAGTTAATATAAAAATAAATACACCTTTTACTCTTTGCTTTGCCGTCCCAAGCGGTGACAATGAGAACATTCTCCCCACAGATGTGTAGCAATGTTACAAAATTTTGAGATTTAAAAAATCAAGTCTGTAATTTATCCCATCAGATAATGCGTAAAAATAAGTTTAATTTGACACCTAATTCACTTTCATATCTCAAGTATTTAACAAGTTATGGCCATTTTCATACTCTGAAATTAGCATCTTGTTCCCTATTGATTTTCTATGGACATAACAAAAAAGCTGTGATCGCGTTCTGTCAAAAGCCCATAACCTTCTTAAAAATTAAGAGAACTGAATGAAATTTTCAGTTACTGTAGATTGAACCATTCTGAAACAAACATAAAATAATCTAACTTGGATGACCTGAAATTAAAGCATACAATTAGTTAGTTACCCAAGTGTAGCAAATTTCAAACTTCAATTACTAGATCTAAACATCTATCCATTTCTTAATAAATGATTAACGTTTTTAAATAGCCCAAATGTCCAAGTAATATTCATAAATAATTCACAATAAGACATGATTTTTAAATCTCATTTACATTAATTTATAGGCCAAATGGAAGGAATTTAGTGTTCAATTGCTGTAAATTAAAGTCCATTTTAAATCAGCTTTCCAGTGGGTTCCAGTGAACGCGCTGGTTTAGAATGTTCACATTGCAGTGGATTTGTGCTCTCAAAGGCCCAGAAAAACACTGCGGGATATAAAGCGCCCAAAATGAGCTACTCGCTATAGAAAACTTTAATAACAGGGTTCTTAAGAAGCCCCTTTTAATGTAAAAATAAGGTACATACCTTTAATTGTTTGCTTTATAAAACCCTGGGGCTGCGAGAGGTCGCGGGTTTAGAGAGTGATTTTTAAACTACTATAACTATTATACAAGGCCATAAAAACTAATAATACCTTTTGCGACGGGGTCTTTCAGCGATTTTTCGTTAATGATTTACTAGGCTGAACATTTTTGATTGCAACAGCCTAGTGAAAATCGCGTTTTAAACCCGCCCCCTCAAAACAGCGCCAAAATCGCGCACACGGGCTGGGGCAGATTCTCAGCCACGCTTCAGGTAGGCTTTGCAACATACCTAAGATGTGGCTGCGTCTTTGTGACCAGCTTACTTAAGTGCCTGAGCTGACCACAGACTCTGCTGTCAGTTTTCGTGTTTTCCCATTGAATACTTTTCTGTACGTCAGTATTCGCTTTGGTTTCCAGAATAACTTTGATCTACAGACCTCAACACAGCTGGGTTTTAATCCACTTCTGTGGGTAGGTCTCGGGTCTTTAGTTGCAGAGGTATTCACTTTTTACCCACATTGTTGTTGAGTTAATAAGGAGAAGGATTTGGACGACACTTTAATTCACTGATGTGGTCAAATTCTGCTGCATCATGATGTGAAGTTCCTGTCTCTAAACTCTTGATTATTTTGACATATTTTCTCGTCTTGCTCCTGCAGTTGGTTATGCCTGGCTGCCCATTCTGAAAGATGGTCGGGTGGTTACCAATGATAATCAGATCTCTGTCTCAGCCAATCTACCTGTTGGCTACTTAAGCTACCTGGAGCTGGGAATGGGAAAGGTAAGCTCTGCATTTCCTCCAGGCCATTGGATGAAGGCGGCATGAGGTGACCATCATGGTTCCTCACAGAAATCCAATGATCTGGTGAACCCTCCATGTGCAAGTGACCAAAAGTATTACATTTCTGAATTTGTATGTAATTTTTGACAAAAATACCCAGGAGAAATGACTGATAGAACGCACAATGCTTTAAATGTTCAGTAGATTGGGCAGAAAGAGTTTCAGTTTCAGGTCAAAGATCTTTCTTGGAAACTGGAAATAGAAACATAGACATAGAAAATAGGTGCAGGAGTAGGCCATTCGGTCTTTCGAGCTTGCACCGTCGTTCAATATGATCATGGCTGATCATCCAACTCAGTATCCTGTACCTGCCTTCTCTCCATACTCCCTGATTCCTTTAGCCACAAGAGCCACATCTAACTCCCTCTTAAATGAACTGGCCTCAACTACCTTTTGTGGCAGAGAATTCCAGAGATTCACCATTGTGTGAAAAATGTTTTTCTCATCTCGGTCCTAAAAGATTTCCCCCTTATCCTTAATTAGAGAATAATTAAATAATTAGAGAAAGCCAATGTCACGTTGCAGAGGAAGGGTCAACTGGCTTGTAAGTGTGACTGTTAGTCCGCTTCATCAGTTGTTACAAGTTGTGAATAGCTGGGGACCAAGCACTGAGCCCACTAGTCACAACCTGACAGAAATTGGATTATTTCACCTCTGGCGTTATGACCAATAACTCAATTCTCAATCTGTGCCATTATATTTCACACAATTCCACGTGGTCTACTTTTTTGGTCCAATCTCCAGCGTAGGAACTTTATCAAAATCCAAATACACTCCCATGCATTGGTTTACCCCTGATTTAAGCCATTAATCATGTCCTCAAAGAACTCCAGCAGATTAGTCAAAGATAATTTTCCTTTTCCCATGTTGACTCTGCACAGTTCTATTAGCTTTTTCCAGATGTTCTTTTATTACATCAATATTAGTGATTCCAGTATTTTCCCCTTGCAATTTTCAGGGCTAGAGCTAGAGAGGATACAGAGAATACTCACAAGTATGTTGCTTGAGCTTTAGGGGTTTAGTCTATTTGACAAAGGGCGGCACGTTGGAGCAGCGGTAAAGTTGCTGCCTTACAGCGCCAGAGAGCCAGGTTTGATCCTGACTTTGGGGGCTGTATGGAGTTTGTACGTTCTCCCCGTGACCTACGTGGGGTTTCTCCGGATGCTGCGGTTTCCTCCCACACTCCAAAGACGTGCAGGTTTGTAGGTTAATTCACTTCAGCAAAAATTGTAAATTGTCCCCAGCATATAGGATAAAGTTAGTGTGCTGGGTGGTCGCTGGTCGGTGCAGACTCGATGGGCTGAAGGGCCTGTTTCTGCGTTGTATCTCTAAACTAAAGACTGCTGGGATGCATCAACAAGAATTGCAGAGCTAGCTGTTGATGATGGAAATAAATAAAAGCTAAATTTAGCTTTTGTTTAATTAATTTAGTTTCACACCATTTTTTTGGTACATTTCAGCACACTGGTCCTGAAATCAAATGGGTAGATGGAGCCAAACATATTTTCAAAGTTGCCACACACCTAGTGTCGACGGTCTACACCCAGGTCAGTTGCTGTCTTCTTTATTTACTTCACATGTTTGAAATTTTGATTTAAAGCATCTACTATTTTGGAGAAACAGCAGATGCTGGAATCTGGCACAAGACTCACAGTGTTGGAGTGACTGTAATGGGTCCTTTTAATGGAGGTTAACAATGGTACATAATAGAAACATCGAAATTAGGTGCAGGAGTAGGCCATTCGGCCCTTCGATCCTTCACCGCCATTCAATATGATCATGGTTGATCATCCAACTCAGTATCCTGTACCTGCCTTCTCTCCATACCCCCTGATCCCTTTAGCCACAACTCCCTCTTAAATATAGTCAATGAACTGGCCTCAACTGCATTCTGTGACAGAGAATTCCAGAGATTCACCACTCTCTGTGTGAAAAATGTATTTCTCATCTCGGTCCTAAAAGATTTCCCCCTTATCCTTAAACTGTGACCCCTTGTTCTGGACTTCCCCAACATTGGGAACAATCTTTCTGCATTTCGCCTGTCCAAACCCTTAAGAATTTTGTAAGTTTCTATAAGATCCTCCCTCAATCTTCTAAATTCTAGAGAGTACAAGCCGAGTCTATCCAGTCTTTCTTCATATGAAAGTCCTGACATCCCAGGAATCAGTCTGGTGAACCTTCTCTGTGCTCCCTCTACGGCAAGAATGTCTTTCCTCAGATTAGGTCCCTCTACGGCAAGAATGTCTTTCCTCAGATTAATCTTTGTATTTCCTTATAAGAGGGGAATGAATGTTTTCAATGTTGTTCTACTAGATAATATTCTTATTTTCATTGCTTTGGTCGGAAAGGAAGGTAAAAAGTGGCTCATGCTCAGAGGACAGGAACAGGGAGATGCTAAAACGACATTGTTGCCTCCATGGTGTCGCAGCGGTCAGTGCTGCTGCCTCACGCTCACGCTGCCTGGGTTCAGTCCCGATCTGTGCTGTCTGTATGGAGTTTGCATGTTCTCCCAGTGAATGTATGGGTTTCCTTAATTTCTCCAGATTTTCGCACATCAGAAAGGAGAGTTGACGGGTATGTGAGAGAGAGTGAGAGAGAGAGCGAGAGAGAGAGAGAGTAAGGATCAGAGGTACATGAGGAATAACGTGTAGGAAAGAATTACAGATTCTGGTTTAAATCGAAGATAGACATAAAAAGCTGGAGCAACTCAGCGGGACAGGCAGCATGTCTGGAGAGAAGGAATGGGTGACGTTTCGGGTGGAGACCCTTCTTCAGACTGAAAAGGGATGAATGAGATTGGTCTTGGGATCCAGCACACACAATGGGCTGAATGGCTCATGAGGCATTATCAGGATGGGAACAGTAAGATCACAAAGGTTGTGATTGTTTTTTACAGAAGAGGTGAACTGAGAGGATGTAATCAAGGTATATACAATTATGATGAAACCAGGGTAAATAAAGCATGCACTGACCTTTAATAGAAAGATTGATAACTGGGGATATAAATTTAAAATAATTAGTGCATTGATTGGAGGCGACTTGAGGAAGTTATTTTGTCAAGATTTAGGAATTCACTGGTTGAAACAGTGATGGAGGCATCGCTTAGATTAATCGGGTGAGACTATGAACAGCCGTAACCTTCAAGGCCACGTACTGAGATTCAGGAGTGAGCTTTCTCAAAGCATGGATACAGGTTCAAGGTGATGGGTGAAAGATTTAATGGAAACCTGAGGGATAATGTTTTCACACAAAGGGTGGTGGGTGTATGGAATGAGCCGCCGGAGGAGGTAGTTGGGGCAGGTACCATCGCAACGTTTAAGAAACATTTAGACAGGTACATGGATAGGACAGGTTTAGAGGGATCTGGGCCGAACGCAGGCAGGTGGGACTAGTGTACATGGGACATGTTGGTCGATGTGAGCAGGCTGGGACAAGGGGCCTGGTTCACTCTGTGAGACTCTTATGTCTGTGACTCTATGACAATCGGTGCTTCTATACTCCAAATTCCCCTGATTCTCTGATTAAATCGTTGAACACCCTGTGGGAGAATCATATGCTGCAGCTTAAAAATAAGTCAACATCTTCTGTAAATTGGGTTAACAAGTTGGTTGTTCTTGTAAATTCTCAAAACAAAATCTTATGGAATCTATTCAGGGGAGAGAGGGCAGGAAAGGGCAGATCCATTGTGAAGCCTCAACAGAGAATTAGATGATACTGACAGAGTGGGAAATAATTTTCAGGGCTACAGGTAAGAAGCAGTGGAAATAGACTGGATATTTCTTACAGAGAGTTCGTCAAGTAAAGTTATCGCGCATAAGTTTGGTGAGGTACAGGTACAATGAAAATTTTGATTGCAGCAGCATCGTAGGCACATAGACTCAAGACAAGAATCTATTGAAGGTCGGGCTGGACAGATACTTCAACTGCAGGGTCGTGAAAGAGTGTAGGGAGAGAGCTGGAGAACAGCGCAGAGTTTGACATTGAATCTTAGAGAATGGTGGAGTGGGTCTTGATGGTCTGATTGGGCAACTCCTGCACCTGTGTTGACCTGCACCTTGTTTGTAGCTTGGTCTGCTGAGTTCCTCAAGCACTGTGTTTTTTGCTCAAGATGACAGCGTCTGCAGTCTCTTTTGTCTCCTGTGCCTTATGTTCGTCTTGTATCATCTGCAGGACCAGCACCTCAACAACTTCTTCCAGTATTGCCAGAAGTGTGATTCTGGAGCCCAAGCTTCTGGATCCGAACTTGTCAAATTCCTGAAGGTAAGTTTGCATCACCAGCCCTGTGCTGTCGGGTCCATTCAACTATTTACCTTTCAATAACGGCGTGAAGCTTGCTTCATCCACGCAATGACATTTGGACAGGTACATGGATAGGAAAGGTTTAGAAGATTATGGGCCAAACACAGACAAATGGGACTAGCTTGGATGTGGCACTTTGGTCGGCATGGCTAAGTTGGGAGGAAGGGTCAATGTCTGTGCTGAAGGACTCCATGACTATATCAGGTTTGTAGGTTAATTGGCTTCGGTAAAAATTGTAAATTGACCCTAGAGTGTAGGAGTTTGCTAGTGTGCAGGGATCATTGGTCAGCGCAGACACGGTGGGCCGAAGGGCCTGTTTCCGTGCCGTATCTCTAAAGTCTATAGTTGTAATCCCACCATGGCTGCTTGAGAATTTAAATTCAATTCATTAAATAATTCCAATTAAAAAAGCAATTCTTAATAATGATGAGCGCAAAACAACCGGATTGCCAACATCTTCAACCTCTCCCTGAGTCAGTCTGTGGTTCCCACTCCCTTCAAAGCATCCATCATTGTTCCTGTTCCAAAGAAACCATTAATCTCCTGTTTAAATTAAATTGAATTTCCTTTATTGTCATTCAGACCTTACGGTCTGAACGAAATTTCGTGCCTGCAGTCACACATACAATGATACAATAATAACAACAATAAACACAAATTAACTTCCACCACAGTGAGTCCTCCAAACACCTCCTCACTGTGGTGGAGGCAAAAATCTTAGGGTTGCAGTCTCTCCCTCTGCTCCCTCTGCGCTGAGGCGATTCCCCACCGGGCGATGGTACAAACAGTCCCGCAGCTCACCGAACCCCGCGAACGGGCCGGCTCAAACACTGCGGCCCGGGGTGGTCGAAGCCGCCGCACCTCCAGTCCAGCATACGCAGCCGCTGGCCCGCGGCTGAACCCAGGACTCTGGACACCGCCGCCAGAACGTCGTCCCAGCCACCAGAGCACCGTCCCAGCCCCCGGACCACATCGCCCTCATGTGAGTACCGTTCCACCCTCGGGCTGGGCCACTCCGACGGGAGTGCCGTTCCTCCCTCGGGCTGGGCCACTCCGACGGGAGTGCCGTTCCTCCCTCGGGCTGGGCCACTCCAGCGGGAGTGCCGTTCCTCCCTCGGGCTGGGCCACTCCGACGGGAGTGCCGTTCCTCCCTCGGGCTGGGCCACTCCGACGGGAGTGCCGTTCCTCCCTCGGGCTGGGCCACTCCAGCGGGAGTGCCGTTCCTCCCTCGGGCTGGGCCACTCCAGCCCCTCACCATGCCGCTCTCACGGGAGCACCGTTCCATCCCGGGCTGGGCCGGGAGCGAGCCCAGGACGAGTCCTGTCAGCTGCCTCCAGAGTCCCGAGGTCGCCGGCTCCGCTAGGCCTCAGCGTAGATGGAGGCAGAGAAGGGGGATTCGACAAAAAGGTCGTATTCCCCCCGAAGGGAGTGACAGCAGCCCCCGTTTCACCCCCCACCCCCCTCCCCACATAAACACAGCCTAAAAACCAAAAACATAACTAGACAAAAACGAAAAAAAACAATACAAAAAAGTAAAAACCAACGGACTGCAGGCGAGCCGCTGCTGCCAGGGCAGCGCCGCCACTTCCGGACAATGACTACCGTCCTGTCACACTGACATCAGTCATCATGAAGTGCTTCGAGTGACTAGTCAAAACTCACATCTGTTCCTCTCTCCCTGACACCGTAGACCCTCTTCAGTTTGCGTATAGACCAAACAGGGCCACGGATGATGCCATCGCCACTGAGCTCACCCACCTGGACAAAGGGAATACATATGTCAGAATGCTCTTCATTGACTATAGCTCGGCATTCAACACTATAATTCCCTCAAAACCCGTCCCCAAGCTCCTAGATCTTGGACTGGAGACCATCTGTGGCTGGATATTCGACTTCCTGACGGGCAGGCCCCAGGTGGTGAGAATTGGCAGCCACACCTCTTCCTCACTGATCCTCAACACAGGCGCACCACAGGGCTGTGTGCTCAGTCCTCTCCTGTACTCCCTGTTCACGCACGACTGTACTGCTAAGCACAGCTCCAACATCACCTTAAAGTTTGCTGACGACACGACCATCCTGGGCCTCATCACAGACAACAATGAGACGACCTATAGAGAGGAGGTAAAGGCACTAAACAGCTGGTGCCAGGAAAATAACCTCTCTCTCAATGTCAGCAAAACTAAAGCGATGATCATGGACTACAGGAGACAGCAGGGGAGTGGTCACCTCCCCATCCACATCGGTGATGCTGAGGTTGAAAGGGTCAGCAGCTTCAAGTTCCTCGATATGCACATCACTGAGGACCTCTCTTGGACACTGCACACGGACACAATAACTAAGAAAGCCCGCCAGCAGCTCTTTTTCCTGAGAAGACTGGGTTTGGCATGAACGCCAGCATCCTCACAAACTTCTACAGTTGCACCATCGAGAGTCTGCTGACGGGCTGCATCACAGTCTGGTACGGGAACTGTTCTGCCCACAGCCGCAAATCACTACAGAGAGTGGTGAAGGCGGCACAGCACATCATTGGCAACTGTCTCCTGGCCATTCAAGACATTTTTCACAGGCAGTGCCTGCAGAAGGGACACAGCATCATCAAGGACCACAGCCACCCAGCACGCAGACTGTTCTCCTTGTTACCGCCAGGCAGACGATACAGGAGCATGGCTGCATGCACCATCAGACTTAGCACTTAGTTTTTATCATCAGGCCATCAGGCTTCTGAACTCATAAACACATCATATATGTGGATTCTTTTATTATTGTCTTTTACCTACCAAAGTCACTTTTTTAGTGTACGCATATCGCTCTGTTCCCCGGGCAGGTCTGGGTTTCTCTGATCATTGTCTAGTTCACCTTATTCCGACCTACAGGTAGAAACTAAAAGCTGCTAAGCCTGTGGTCAGAACAACGAAAAGGTGGACAAGCGAGGGCATTGAGAACCTACAATCCTGTTTTGACTGCACGGATTGGAATGTGTTCAGTGAAGCAACATCGAAACATAGAAAATAGTTGCAGGAGTAGGCCATTCGGCCCTTCGAGCCTGCACCGCCATTCATTATGATCATGGCTGATCATCCAACTCAGTATCCTGTACCTCCCTTCTCTCCATACCCCCTGATCCCTTTAGCCACAAGGGCCACATCTAACTCCCTCTTAAATATAGCCAATGAACTGGCCTCAACTACCTTCTGTGGCAGAGAGTTCCACAGATTCACCACTCTCTGTGTGAAAAATGTTTTTCTCATCATGGTCCTAAAAGACTTCCCCCTTATCCTTAAACTGTGACCCCTTGTTCTGGACTTCCCCAACATCGGGAACAATCTTCCTGCATCTAGCCTGTCCAACCCCTTAAGAATGTTGTAAGTTTCTATAAGATCCCCCCTCAATCTTCTAAATTCTAGCGAGTACAAGCCGAGTCTATCCAGTCTTTCTTCATATGAAAGTCCTGACATCCCAGGAACCTCAATGGGTATATGGACACTGTATCATCATATGTCAGCTTTTCCGAGGACAGTTGCACTCCAACTAAGACCCGGACATGGTTCAACAACAAGAAGCCCTGGTTCACTGCAGAACTCAGACAGTTCCGATGGTCCAAAGAGGAGGCCTACAGGAGCGGGGATGTAGACATCTACAGGCAGGCCAAGTACAAACTGAGTAAAGGAATCAGACCTGCCAAGGAAAGGTACTCTAAGAAGTTGAGGAGCAAGTTATTTTCACAATGGCAGGCAGTGACTAGTGGGGTACCGCAAGGCTCAGTGCTGGGACCCCACCTATTTACAATATATATTAATGATTTGGACAAGGGAATTGAATACAACATCTCCAAGTTTGCGGATGACACGAAGCTGGGGGGCAGTGTTAGCTGTGAGGAGGATGCTAGGAGGCTGCAAGGTGACTTGGATAGGCTGGGTGCATGGGCAAATGCCTGGCAGATGCAGTATAATGTGGATAAATGTGAGGTTATCCACTTTGGTGGCAAAAACAGGAAAGTAGACTATTATCTGAATGGTGGCCGATTAGGAAAAGGGGAGATGCAACGAGAACTGGGTGTCATGGTACACCAGTCATTGAGAGTAGGCATGCAGGTGCAGCAGGCAGTGAAGAAAGCGAATGGTATGTTAGCATTCATAGCAAAAGGATTTGAGTATAGGAGCAGGGAGGTTCTACTGCAGTTGTACAGAGTCTTGGTGAGACCACACCTAGAGAATTACGTACAGTTTTGGTCTCCTAATCTGAGGAAAGACATTCTTGCGGGAGTACAGAGAAGGTTCACCAGACTGATTCCTGGGATGTCAGGACTTTCATATGAAGAAAGACTGGATAGACTCGGCTTGTACTCGCTAGAATTTTGAAGATTGAGGGGGATCTTATAGAAACTGACAAAATTCTTAAGGGGTTGGACAGGCTAGATGCAGGAAGATTGTTCCCGATGTTGGGGAAGTCCAGAAAAAGGGGTCACAGTTTAAGGATAAGGGGAAAATCTTTTAGGACCGAGATGAGGAAAACATTTTTCACACAGAGAGTGATGAATCTCTGGAATTCTCTGCCACATAAGGTAGTTGAGGCCAGTACATTGGCTATATTTAAGAGGGAGTTAGATGTGGCCCTTGTGGCTAAAGGGATCAGGGGGTATGGAGAGAAGGCAGGTACAGGATACTGAGTTGGATGATCAGCCATGAGCATATTGAATAGCGGTGCAGGCTCCAAGGGCCGAATGGCCTACTCCTGCACCTATTTTCTATGATCCATGAAGTTCTCAGCTAGTGACTCTTCTTCAGTTTGGAAGCGCTTGCAAGTCAGCAATTCCACAATGTGGCGCCTCACCATTAGGTGTGCACCAAGCATCAAATTTGCTGTGTGAGAATAATTAAAGCCACTCTCCTTGTTCTTCCTTCAGAGTTTACATGCGATGGAAGGCCATGTGATGATCAACTTCCTGCCCACAATCCTGAACCAGTTGTTTCGTGTTCTTGCCCGGGCTTCACACGAAGAGGTTGCAGTTAATGTTACCAGGTAGGTAGCAGCTATAATGTAGTACAAAGTACAGCAGATGCTGGTTTACCAAAGAAAGACTGTGTTTGTGTGCAGCTTGCACTTTCCCCCTGTGACCTCTCATGGGTTTTCTCCAAGTGCTCCAGTCTGAAGAAGGCTCTCGACCCGAAACGTCGCCCATTCCTTCTCTCCACAGATGCTGCCTCAACCGTTGAGTTACTCCAGCATTTTGTACCTCTGGATTCCTCCCACATCCCAAAGACGTGCAGGTTGTAGATTAATTGACCTCTGCAAAATTGCCTCAAATGCGCAGACAAAGTGGGATAATGGTGTGATAGACACAAAGTGGCAGCGTAACTCAGTGGTTCCGGCAGCACCTCACGAGACCATGGGGGGGGGGGGGGGGGGGGGGGGGGGGGGGGGAAGAAAGCTGTAAGTTAGGGGCAGGACAGAGCATGGCTGGTAATCGGTTTTGCTGATATTTTTCCGCTCAAAGGGAATCCTGCACATTCTGAGATCCCGTAAGATAAATGTTGCTGAAACAAATGTCCATGAACATGGGACACCATAATGGTCTTTGACCCACAGACTTGGATAAACAGCCGTTGTGGCAGCTTGCCTTCTCTAGTCAGCATTTGTTAGTCACCCAGTCAGGAGCAAATGGTTTGGAGAAGAACAATGTCTCTGTGTGGCATCTGTCGGGCAGGGCTGAGGGTGACTGTAACAGAGCCTCTGGTGGGGTGGTTGGGGGGGGGGGGGGGGGGGGGGGCAGCAGTATTTTATTTTGGCACTGATGTTAGTTCCCAGGAGATGGCAGACGTTAGTGTTTTGCCTCTTTTGATTTGGGGTTAACTGTGTTCTGTGCAAACGTTTCCTCTCATTTTTGTGCCCCTTATCTCTTTTCTCCTAACCTTGAGCTATAGCCCATGAACATGACCACCCTCCTGCCCACCCACCTCCTCCAATGGCTTCCACATGCAACCCCCTTCTGACAGCCCCCTCTCACTGTAACTCGCATGTCTCCTCCTCACCAGCAGTAGACCTCTGCCTGCTCTCCCACCGATGATCGCGATCACCCCCGCTCCCTTCCCCAGCCAAATCGCTCCATCTCTCAGGCCTTGGCTTTCACTTTGAGTATATTTTCAAATAATTTCTATATTCCTGCTTCCCCTCTCTCCGGCTTGTTTACACTTGCGTTCATTTTTGTATCGTGTATGAACATGGAATAACTAGTTAACCCCTGGTTGTTTGCAATTGTAAAAACTCTTAATTGTTGCATATTAATGCAGAAATCGCATGGTCTTCTCTCCCTAGGGTTCTAGTCCACATCGTTTCCCAGTGTCACGAGGGGTTGGAGCAATATCTGAGGTCCTACATTAAGGTGATGGGCAAATTACTTGTACATTATCCAGCATGCAATGTTGTTAAATGTGGCAGAGCCCGAGTTTGTAGAGTGAGATTTGTGAACAATACCTCTGGGATCCTTGTTTACTCTTGGGGATTGTTTATTGAACCATAATTCTCGAGACATCTCGCCAAACATATATACATCCATGTCAGCAAACCAATGGCCATCTGGGGCCTCTGAAGTTGCTGCACAGCTGATCTGCGTGGGTTTTCGACAAGATCTTTGGTTTATTCCCACACTCCAAAGATGGACAGGTTTGTAGGTTAATTGGCTTGGTAAATGTAAAAATTGAGAGTGTGGAAGTTAAGAGGTGTGGATTTTACAAGTTCTCTCTGTGGGTTTCCTCCGGATGCTCCAGTTTCCTCCCACATTCCATTGGCGTGTAGGGCTGTAAGTGAATTGTATTGTGTAAATTCACTTGTGTTCAGTATGCGAATTGCGTAGAATTGGTGTATGGATGATCGATGGTCGGCGTGGGCCGAAAAGGCCTGTTTCCATGCTGTCTCGCTAAACTAAACTAAACCCTTTCTTGTTCCACAAATAATAATCTCAGCTCCTCCAGTCTAACGCTGCAGTGAAAATCCCTCATTCCTGGACTCATTCTAGTGCATCTCTCCAGTACCCTCTGTTCAACATGTTCCCCTTTGTTCAGTTTGGATGATTTAAAGCTTCCGTTACTGGAAGGTTAATAAGCTAATGGCACTATATATCATCATCTTTAGCGACAAGCCCAGCAATTCCAGGTTGATGTCAGCCAACTCTTCCTTACACTCAGGGCAGTGGCAATTTGGAACACTCTTCCCAAACAGAATGTTAACCATATAACCATATAACAATTACAGCACGGAAACAGGCCATCTCGACCCTTCTAGTCCGTGCCGAACACATAATCTCCCCTAGTCCCATATACCTGCGCTCAGACCATAACCCTCCATTCCCTTCCCATCCATATAACTATCCAATTTATTTTTAAATGATAAAAACGAACCTGCCTCCACCACCTTCATTGGAAGCTCATTCCACACAGCTACCACTCTCTGAGTAAAGAAGTTCCCCCTCATGTTACCCCTAAACTTCATTCCCTTAATTCTCATGTCATGTCCCCTTGTTTGAATCTTCCCTACTCATATAACCCAAGATGGCAGCCTTGAGGCGCGCGCCGGTACAGTCCCTGCTTATATGTTACGCCCTTTTGTTCTTCTATGTTAAAACCTCCTCCTGTGGCAAATAAAGTTTCTATTCTATTCTACTCTCAGTGGGAAAAGCTTTTCCACGTCAACTCTGTCTATCCCTCTCATCATTTTAAAAACTTCTATCAAGTCCCCCCTTAACCTTCTGCGCTCCAAAGAATAAAGCCCTAACTTGTTCAACCTTTTTCTGTAACTTAGTTGCTGAAACCCAGGCAACATTCTAGTAAATCTCCTCTGTACTCTCTCTATTTTGTTGACATCCTTCCTATAATTAGGCGACCAAAATTATACACCATACTCCAGAATTGGCCTCACCAATGCCTTATACAATTTTAACATTACATCCCAACTTCTATACTCAATGCTCTGATTTATAAAGGCCAGCACACCAAAAGCTTTCTTTACCACCCTATCTACATGAGATTCCACTTTCAGGGAACTGTGCACAGTTATTCCCAGATCCCTCTGTTCACCTACATTTTTCAATTCCCTGCCATTTACCATGTACGTCCTATTTTGATTTGTCCTGCCAAGATGTAGCACCTCACACTTATCAGCATTAAACTCCATCTGCCATCTTTCAGCCCATTCTTCCAACTGGCATAAATCTCTCTGTAGACTTTGAAACTCTACTTCATTACCCGCAACCCCACCTATCTTAGTATCATCTGCATACTTACTAATCCAATTTACCACACAATCATCCAGATCATTGATGTACATGACAAACAACAGTGGACCCAACACAGCTCCCTGTGGCACCCCACTCGTCACTGGCCTCCAACCTGACAAACAACCATCCACCATTACTCTCTGGCATCTCCCATTCAGCCACTGTTGAATCCATCTTGCTACTCCACCATTAATACCCAACCATTGAACCTTCTTAACCAACCTTCCATGAGGAACCTTGTCAAAGGCCTTACTGAAGTCCATATACACAACATCCACTGCGTTACCCCTCATCAATTTCCCGAGTAACATCTTCAAAAAATTCAAGAAGATTAGTTAAACAAGACCTTCCAGGCACAAATCCATGTTGACTGTTCCTAATCAGACCCTGTTTATCCAGATGCTTATATATATTATCTCTAAGTATTCTTTCCATTAATTTGCCCACCACTGACGTCAAACTAACAGGTCTATAATTGCTAGGTTTACTCTTAGACCCCTTTTTAAACAATGGAACAACATGCGCAGTACGCCAATCCTCCAGCACTATTCCCGTTTCTAATGACATTTGAAATATTTCTGCCATAGCCCCTGCTATTTCTACACTAACTTCCCTCTGCGGTTGGTGAATATTATTGGGGAAAGGGTTCAATATTTACAGACTCGAGATGGCAGTGATGGCAAAATGAGGTCAGCATAGTGGCGCAGCTGGTAGAACCGCTGCCTCAAGGCGCCAGGGTTCCAGGTTCAATCCTGACCTCTGGTGCTGTCGGTGTGGAGTTTGCACGTTCTCCTCCCCGCATGGGTTTCCCTCTGCATACTGTGATTTACCCGCACATCCCAAAGTCATGCTGGTTTGTAGGTTAATTGACTGCACAAAATGGTCCCTAGTGTGTGGGGGATTGGCAGTCTCTGAGGGGAGTTGATGACAATGTTGGTTTAATTGCAAATGGATATTTGATGGTAGATGGGGACTTGGGCTGCACGGCCTGTTGCTGTGTTGTAGGACTCCATGGAGATAAGGGATTGTTTGACAGTGAGCTGGTTTAACAGTGTCTGGGTTTTTCCTCTTCATACCATGCTAATGCCCTGCGGATCAGCCTTGGCTAAAGATGGCAACTAAACCTCGCTACCACTGTCCTAACTTGCACTGTCCTATTAATCCCCTGTCCACTGACCAATGCTGACTCTCTGCATCAATTCTCTCCCCCTTTCTGTCTCCCCCTCTCTCTCCTCCTTTGTCTCTCCCTCCCCCTCTCTGTCTCCCCCTCTCTGTCTCCCCCTCTCTGTCTCCCCCTCTCTGTCTCCCCCTCTCTGTCTCCCCCTCTCTGTCTCTCCCTCTCTCTCTCCCCCCTCTCTCTCTCCCCCTCTCTGTCTCCCCCTCTCTGTCTCTCCCTCTCTCTCTCCCCCTCTCTGTCTCCCCCTCTCTGTCTCCCCCTCTCTGTCTCCCCTCCTCTCTCTGTCTCCCACTCTCTGTCTCCCCCTCTCTGTCTCTGTCCCCTCTCTGTCTCCCCCCTCTGTCTCTGTCCCCCCCCTCTCTCCCCCCCTCTCTGTCTCCCCCTCTCTATCTCCCCCTTTTTGTCTCCCCCTTTGTCTCCCTCTCTCTCTCTCTCCCCTCTCTCTCTCGCCCCCTCTCTATCTATCCCCCTCTGTCTAACCCCCTCTGTCCCCGCTCTCTGTCTCCCCCCCCCCTCTGTCTAACCCCTGTTTCCCCCTCTCTGTCTGCCCCCCCCCCCCCCAACTCTCTCCCTCTCTGTCCTATAATGGGATTCTGCTCCTTCAATTCTCCCTTGCTCTTTCTTAAATGTAATTGCCCCATCATTGGTGTGTGTCTGTGCATTCGACTGCCTGGGCCCTGAGCTCTGGAATTCCCTCCCTAAGCCCTTCCAGCTCTCAATCTCTATTTCACATGATATTTCAACTTGACTCATCCTAAAACCTGACTGTCAAACCTCATTTGATCTCTCTCCTGCGAAATGCCTTGGGACCTTTTACTTTGTGAGAGACACTCAATAAATATTTATTTTTTCTGAAACAAATATAGAGTCTTTCATTGAATATGTTTGGCAGAAATAGCGGAGAGCCCGGGGTCTTTCTGAGCTGCCATCAACAGACTAAGGTTCTGTTAGAAACTTCAAGTCCCATTTACTGCTGGGACTTACATTACCCATGTTATGTTGGTATCAACACAGCTGTCTTAAAGCTGACTCAGAGAATTACTTACTGTCTGTGAGTTGGGTGAGGTGCTGGTGAACATGCAGTGACTAATTCTTTCCTTCATTCCAATTGTTCGCTGTCTTCAGTTTGTTTTCAAAACCGAACCTTGGAATTCCTCAAAGTGCAAGACTGTTCATGAAGAGTTGACCAAATCCATGACGGTTCTGCTGAAGACAACGGCTGACTTTCTCACCTGCAACAAACTGCTCAAGGTAGATTTAACTTTAGCCCTCTTGTAACTTGATGATATGGGGTCGAGTGATGGGACAGGGTGCAATGCATTGAATACATTATCTAGTGGCCTTGAATAGTGATCCAGAGAGCAGCATTGAGATCCCACCAACACAGCTCTGGATGCCCGAGTGTCTGGTTACTAGACCAATAAATTTAATCATTTAACTTTTGCACCCACTGTTTCATGCCACACCACCCCAGCAGCTGAGGATGCATTTCTGTACCAGAATTCCTAATATGGAGACAAAAGAGTTGAGTTTAGTTTATTGTCACGTGTACCGAGGTACAGTGAAAAGTCTTTGTTGCATGCTAACCTGTCCGTGGCAGGACAATATATGATTCATAGAGTGATCAGTGTGGAAACAGGCCCTTCAGCCCATCTTGCCCACATTGGCCAACAATATCCCAGCTGTACTAGTCCCACTTGCCTGCGCTTGGTCCATATCCCTACAAACCTACAAACCTGATTGGAATTGAGCCATCCGCAGTGTGCAAATACAGGATGAAGGGAATAATGTGAGTAACGTTTAATGCAAGATAAAGTCTAGTAAAGCCCGATCAGAGGTAGTCCGAGGGTCCCCAATGAGGTAGATAGTAGGTCAGGACTGCTCTCTAGTTGTAGGATGATTCAGTTCCCTGATAACAGCTGGGAAGAAACTGTCCCTGAATCTGGATGTGGGCATTTTCACACTTCTTGCCTGATGGGAGATTTTTTGACCAAAACAAAAAGTACTGGAGGAACTCTGCGGGGCCAGGAACTGTTCGGGAGGAAGTGAACAGTTTGGAGAAGAGTCTCGAACCCAAACCTTGACAGTCCATTCCCCCTCCAGTTGCTGCCTGACCCACTGTTCCTCCAGCACTTTAATTGATATGTCCTCGATGTATGGTGAATGTTATGCATGCTATGGTGAATTCAGCCCGCTGATCATTTAATGCCCTTTGAGAACATTGATTCATCTTCCTCATCTTTTTAATACCAGTTTGAAATTTACATTCTTGACTCTAAAATTGGAAACTTTATTTGCTTCCAGTATTCTTGGTTCTTCCTGGAGGCGTTAATAAAATCAATGGCACAGCATCTTATAGAAACCAGCAAACTGAAGGTAAGCAGTCACTTGTCAGTCATAATAATAATAATAATAATATATTTCATTGTCATTGCACATAGGTATTTGGTATGCAGATTCCATCCGATAGTCATAACTTAAACAACTAATAACATTTAGATACCCCCGAGAAACATGATTTATGAAAAAAAGAACAGTAAAACAGTCTAAAGTGCAAATATGTCTGTGCCGGGTCAATGTGCATGAATACGGGGTGGGGGTGGTTCAGAGCAGCGATAGCTCTGGGGATGGAACTATTCCTGAGTCTGGGTTTGTGGGCGTAGAAGGCCTTGTAACATCTGCCGGAAGGTAGGAGTTTGAACAGACTATTACAAGGGAGTGAGGAGTCATCACTGTGTTGCGGGAATTCTATAGTCCGTGGATAGATTTGGGTGGAAAGAGATTTTTAATTGATCTTTCACCCCCATTAATCTCTGCATCCCAACACATCATCCGTTGTTATATGTTCATGTTGTCGGAGCAGAATTAGGCCATTCGACCCATCAGGTCCACTCCACCATTCAGTTTTGGCTGATCTATCTGTCCCTCTCAACCACATTCTTTTGCCTTCTCCCCATGACCTCCGACTCCTTGTCACTTCCACGTGCTGTGACAATGTCTCGCCTGCAATTGCATCTTATTTTCCCCACCCCTTTCCATTTTGCACAGGGACCACTCCATTCATGACTTCCTGGTTTACTCATCCCACCCCCACCCATCCACCCTTGACCCCGGCAAATGCAGGAGGTGTAGCACTTACACCCTTTACACCACCCCCCTCATCACCCTCACGAGATGGAAACAGCCTTTCCAGGCATGGCAAAGATTCACATTCATCGTTGCTGATGTGGCCTCTGATGTGGAAGGTGATAAGGAGAAATTTCTTCAGTCAGAGAGGGTGGTGAATCTGGAATTCGTTGCCACAGAAGGCTGTGGAGGCCAAGTTACCCCTACAAGGAACCACAGTGGAGGTTCTACCGGTTTTCCCCTTCCCCTTTAAACCATGTCGCCCCAGTGACTCCCACCCATACAATAGTCCTCATGCCCCCCTCGTCTCTGAACACCCACCATTCCCCTCCCCACCAGACATCGCCCCATCCTCCATCTACTCACCCGCCCTCCTCCGACCCCAACCCGCACCCTTGCTGTGGTTCACCATCCCCCTTTCTGATACGGAACATTCTGTCTTCAGCAGAGGCCTCATCTTTGTCCCCCTCCGCCCCCACCTCAACGAGTTCCGGGTCCCCCACGATGTAGAGCTCTTCTTTTGTCGCCTCCGCCTCCGTGCCTTTTTCTATGGGAAGGAGTCCTCACCACCCAGTGATGACCCCTTCTTCACCAGACCCTGCCCTCTTGGACTCCCCCTCATGGCCATCTACCTTCTTTAGACCATTTCATTTCCAACTGCCGGCAGGGCATCAACCGCCTCAACTTTTCCACTCCCCTTACTTACTCTAACCACGCCCCACCCCCCAATGTACAATCCTCCACTCACTCTGCAGCAACCCCGACTTAATAATTAAACCCGCTGACAAGGGAGGTGCCGTGGTAGTCTGGCGCACTGACCACTACTGGGCTGAGGCCTAGCGACAACTCTCAGACACCTCCCCCTACTTATCCTTGGACCATGACCCCACAGACGAGCACCAGACCTTAATGTCACACACCATTTCTGATTTCAGTACTTCTGGCTCTTTGCCCTGTAGAGCCTCCAACCTTATCGTTCCCCAACCCCGCACGGCCCGATTTTATCTTTTCCCCAAAATCCACAAACAGAACTGTCCTGGCAGACCCATTGTTTCTGCTTGTTCATGTCCCACCAAATTAATTTCCACATTCATCCCCCCCTCCCCAATCCCTCCCTTTCGATGGCCAAGACACCTCACATGCTCTTCATCTCTTCAATTACTTCGGTTTTCCAGGCCCTCACTCCCTCATCTTTACTATGGATGTCCAATTACTATACACCTCCATCCTCCACCAGGAAAGTCTTAAAGCCCTTTGTTTCTTCCTCGACCGCAGAACCAGCCGATTTCCATCTACTAATACTCTCCTCCACCTAGCAGAGCTGGTCCTTACCCTCTATAACTTCTCCTTACTCCTCCCACTTCTCCTTCGACTCCTCCCATTTCCCATGCCAGGTCATCGGAGATGTCCTAATTCTTCAGGAAACGGGGGTTCCCCTGTTCCATTATAGATGGGGTTCTCACTAAGGTCTCCTCGATATCCCTCAGTTCCGCTCTTGCACCCCCTCCCCCCAAGGAGAGAGTCCCTCTTGTCCTCACCTTCCACCCCATCAGCCGTCACATACAGCATATAATCCACCAATATTTTCGCTACCTCCAACGGGATCCCACTACTGGCCACATCTTCCCATCTCCACCCCTTTCTGCTTTCCGCAGAGACCGTTCCGTCCGCAACTCCCTGGTCAACTCGTCCCTTCCCACCCAAACCACCCTCTCC
Source organism: Leucoraja erinaceus (assembly GCF_028641065.1). Taxonomy (NCBI): domain Eukaryota; kingdom Metazoa; phylum Chordata; class Chondrichthyes; order Rajiformes; family Rajidae; genus Leucoraja; species Leucoraja erinaceus. The sequence goes on from NC_073382.1 coordinate 15,539,313, forward strand.
CCAGGTACTTTCCCCGACAACCGCAGGAGATGCAACACCTGTCCCTTTACCTCCTCCCTCGATCATCCAAGGACCCCGAAAGTCTTTCCAGGTGAGGCAGAGGTTCGCTTGCACCTCCTCCCATCTCATCTACTGTATCCGCTGTTCCAGGTGTCAGCTTCTGTACATTGGTGAGACCAAGCGCAGGCTCGGCGATCGTTTCGCTGAACACGTCCACTCAGTCTGCCTTAACCTACGTGATCTCCTGGTTGCTCAACACTTTAACTCCCCTTCCCATTTCGGTCCTGGGCCTCCATTGTCAGAGTGAGGCCCAGTGCAAATTGGAGGAACAGCACTTCATATTTCGCTTTGGTAGCTTACACACCAGCGGTATGAACATTGACTTCTCTAACTTCAAATAGCCCTTGCTTTCCCTCTCTCCACCCCCTCCCCCCTTCCCAGTTCTCCCACCAGTCTTTCTGTCTCCGACTACATTCTATCTCTTTCCCGCCCACTCCCCTGACATCAGTCTGAAGAAGGGTCTCGACCCGAAACGTCACCCATACCTTCTCTCCAGAGATGCTGCCTGTCCCGCTGAGTTACTCCAGCATTTTGTGTCTACGTTCGATTTAAACCAGAATCTGCAGTTCTTTCCTACACATAACTCAGCCATGATTGAATGGCGGAGTAGACTTGATGGGCCAAATGGCCTAAATCAGCTCCTATCACTTATGAACTGATAAACAAGACTAGGCGACTGATGTGCATAATACCTGTACTCTAACCACAGTCTCATGCACCCGGTTGCATGGCCTTTCAATGTTAGTTTAGGTTATTGTCACATGTAGCGAGGTACAGTGAAAAGCTTTTGTTGCGTGCTACCAAGTCAGCTGAAAGACTATACATGATTACAATCGAGCCGTCCACTGTGTAGATGCACGATAAAGGGAATAACATTCAGTGCAAGATAAAGTCCAGTACAAATTCCCTTTCCCATTTCCCAAACCGACTGGCCATCCACGGCCTTCTTCACCAGGTTGAGGCCCAGTGCAAATCAGAGGAACAGCACCTCGCAACCTGCCGGGGTAGTCCATGTTCCAATGGTACGAATGCTCTCAGATGTGTTTTCCCTTCCCCCCCCACTGGGAGATGTGGAAAAGAAGAGCAGAAATTGCATTCAGGAAACTGGATAAAGACAGCAGGAACAGAAGGGGAATGGGGCGGACTGGGAGAAGGTAGTGACGAGAGATGGAGATGGGAGGGGGCAGAAATACCAGCAGGAAATAGACAGGCTGAATGGCTTCTTTCCGTGATGTACTCTGTACATGTGCCGTCCCTTTTGCTAAATCTCATTGAGCAGCTTGGTGAATTATTACACACAGCCGTTTGCCTGAATACATGGATCAGTGTTCGCTCAGCGGTGAGGCACTGGTTTTTTTCAACAGTTGCCTCTAATCTCGTGCTTGCACTGGACATTTGTTGAGGTGACAAATGTCCCAGGGGCGGTCAGTACATCTGTTTCCGTGTTTTCGCCTTGCAACAGCTGTCAGGACTTACAAAGCAAATGAGTGAATTATTGTTGAACTCTGTGTCGCTGCCACATTTGTTGTGGCTGAGCACGGTTTGTGGGAATGAATGAAGTGCCTTCAAACCACAGAAGAGGAAGTATTAAATGTGACCACTGAAGCCTCCGCATTTGCAAGCAAAACATATTACAAAACCAGTCCCATTAGAACTGCGCAATTGGATGGGTCATAAAACATATCATTGGATTGTTTAAAGAACAATCTTGGGGTGGCAAAGTAGCGCAGCGGTAGAGTCGCTGCCTTACAGCGCCAGAGACCAGGGTTCGATCCCGACTACTCCTCTGTATGGAATTTGTACCTTCTCCCTGTGACCGCGTGGGTTTTCTCTGAGTGCTGCGGTTTCCTCCCACACTCCAAAGACGTACGGGTTTGTAGGTTATTGGGCTTCGGTAAAATTGTAAATTGACCCTCGTGTGTCGGATAGTGCTAGTGATTGATGGTGAGTGCAGAAGGACCCTTTTCCGCGCTGTATCTCCAATGTCTAACAGGGCTTTCTCCTCGGCTTCCCAGGCAATGTTTATTTCCGAGCCAGCGCTATGGAACAGTTCCTCTGATCATTATCGGAGAACAGTACAGCACACAAATAGGCCCTTTGGCCCACTACTATTATTGCCATAGAGGGAGTGCAGAGAAGGTTTACCAGACTGATTCCTGGGATGTCAGGACTGTCTTATGAAGAAAGACTGGATAGACTTGGTTTATACTCTCTAGAATTTAGGAGATTGAGAGGGGATCTTATAGAAACTTACAAAACTCTTAAGGGGTTGGACAGGCTAGATGCAGGAAGATTGTTCCCGATGTTGGGGAAGTCCAGAACAAGGGGTCACAGCTTAAGGATAAGGGGGAAATCCTTTAAAACCGAGATGAGAAGAACCTTTTTCACACAGAGAGTGGTGAATCTCTGGAATTCTCTGCCGCAGAGGGTAGTCAAGGCCAGTTCATTGGCTATATTTAAGAGGGAGTTAGATGTGGCCCTTGTGGCTAAGGGGATCAGGGGGTATGGAGAGATGGCAGGTACGGGATACTGAGTTGGATGATCAGCCATGATCATATTGAATGGCGGTGCAGGCTCGAAGGGCCGAATGGCCTACTCCTGCACCTAATGTTTCTATGTTTCTACGCCCGTGCAGAACATGATGCCAAATTAAACTAATGTCATATGCCTGCACCCCATTCTATGTGCTTATCCAAAAGCCTCTTAAAAGCCACCATCGTATCTGCTTCCACCACCACCCCCAGCAGCATGTTCCAGGCACCCAGCACTCTCTGTGCAAAGTAAATTCGCCTGCACATCTCCTTTAAACCTTGTCCCTCTGATCTGATCACAGTGCTGTTTGTCAGGGTTCATTGTGAGTGACTGTTTTTTCAGCTTTGAATTTGCAGAGCAGATTCAGCGGGATCTTGCCTGGAATTTTAGACCTGGGGAGAGAAAGGATAGGCTGAGCTTGTTTTTGTTGGAGTGAAGGAGGCTGAGGGGTGATTGGTGGTTTTCAGGCTAGTGTGGCCATTTTCTTCAAGGCCAAGCGGCTTGGCGTAGGGCAGGACTTCCCAACCTTTTTCATCCGGTTCACCCCGGGCAACATCAATGTTATTTCACTTATTTATGGACAACCCATGATGAACAGATACCAAAACCAAGCACAGTCAGTCAATGAGAAAAAATATGTACAGATCCAGAATCAACAAAATTACCCCCTTGGGTAGTCGAAATTTCGCCCCGGTTGGGAACCCTTGGTGTAGGGAGTGGTGTTGGTATAATGCCTAACCCCTGTCAGTACACTGCTCTCTCTCTCAATACTGTATAGGGGTGTACTGGCCGAGGTGGATGTGGTTTTATGCAGCTGGAATCTGTGTGTACATTTTTTTTTTCAAAATACACTTTATTCAGGTAATACATTTACAATACATGAATCGTGCAAAAAATTCATCCGACATTTTTGGAGGCTGTACAAAATATTCAAAACAGTCCACATACATTGCTCAAATTTCTCAAATTTATCCCCCACCCTTGCCACTCATGTGGCCCACTGGTGTCGTCCTGGGAGAACCTTTTTTTTTTAAATTTCAAAATAGACTTTATTCAGGTAATAAACATTAACAATACATGAACCGTGCAAAAAAATTCATCCAACATTTTCAGAGGCATAAATGGAGGCAGCACTGCTGGGTGTGAGCGAAATTTCCTTTCCCTGTCCAAGTTGCAGTCACTCTTAGACTATTGAGAATAGTTAACTTCCTCATTCAAATGTTAAAATTCCACATGGGAATGCTGATTTGATAGATAATGTGTTTACTTACATTGGTGGCTAAGTCACTGTGATCCAGAGGTCTGGTTGTATAATCCCGAGACTCAAATATAAATCTCACAACAACAACTGTGGAATTTAAATTCAGGTAATTGTAATTTTTTTTTTAAAAACAGTCCACAAAACCACTGGCTTTTCATAAAACCCCAATCTGATTCACTGTGTGCTTCAGAGAGGGAAACATGCTATTCATGTTAAACATGTCAGTCTGAAGAAGGGTCTTGACACAAAACGTCACCCATTCCTTCTCTCCAGAGTAGCTGCCTGTCCCGCTGAGTTAGTCCAGCATTTTGTGTCTAGCTTCATGTTATGCATACCTGGTCTGAACTGTCTGAATGTAGATCCACCATTGTGGTTGATTCTTAAACGTCCATAATTTGAGGGAAATGGGGGATAGGTAATAAATAACCATCTCTGTGGATTCCCCATATCCTGAAAAATAAATGTATTAAACAAAAGTTAATTACCGTTTCCAAACTACAACTTTGCAACCCTGTATAGCATCCCTAAGGGCTTCTCATGACTGTCAGCAAATGAGTCTGATCTCTGTTTGGAGAGAGGCCCTGTCTCCCAGAGCTTGAGGAATATCTTGAAACAGAGCGAGGCGGAGGAGTTTATGAAGGGAATTCCAGAGACCCATAGGACATAAGTTTAAGGAGTTGGGGGCAGGGGGGTTGACATTTAATAGGAACCCGAGGGGTAGCTTTTTTACACAAAGAGTGGTGGGGCAGGTAGTTGAGGCAGGTACTATCACACCATTTAAGAAACATTTAGACAGGATTGAAACATAGAAAATAGGTGCGGGAGGAGGCCATTCGGCCCTTCGAACCAGCACGGCCATTCATTGTGATCATGGCTGATTGTCCCCTATTAATAACCTGTGCCTGCCTTCTCCCCATATCCCTTGACTCCACTAGCCCCTAGAGCTCTATCTAACTCTCTCTCAAATCCATCCGTTGACTTGGCCTCTACTGCCCTTTGTGGCAGGGAATTTCATAAATTCACAACTCTCTGGGTGAAAATGTTTTTTCTTACCTCAGTCTTAAATGACCTCCCCTTTATTCTAAGACTGTGGCCCCTGGTTCTGGACTTGCCCAACATTGCGAACATTTTTCCTGCATCTAGCTTGTCCAGTCCTTTTATAATTTTATATGTTTCCATAAGATCCCCCCCTCATCCTTCTAAACTCCAGTGAATACAAGCCTAGTCTTTTCAATCTTTCCTCATATGACAGTCCCGCCATCCCAGGGATCAATCTCGTGAACCTACGCTGCATTGCCTCAATCACAAGGATGTCCTTCCTCAAATTAGGAGACCAAAACTGTACAGCATCCCCTTCCCAACAGAACTGCTCCCTCCATCGACTCCTTTAAGTCAAGACTAAAATCTTATCTATACTCCCAAACCTTTCCTGACGTCCACTGAGCGAGGGTTATATGTATATATGTATGTAGTTTGTTTGTTTACACTATTCTTATAACAAATGTAAAGCACTTTGGCCAACGAGAGTTGTTTTTTAAATGTGCTATATAAATAAATGTGACTTGATTAGACAATACTCTAGATGTGGTCTCACCAGAGCCCTATACAACTGCAGAAGAACCTCTTTACTCCTATACTGAAATCCTCTTGTTATTAAGGCTAGGTTTAGAGGGATATGGGCCAAACGCAGGCAGGTGGGATTAGAGTAGATAGGGCATGTTGGCCAGTGTCGGCAGTTGGGCCGAAGGGCTTGCTTCCACGCTGTATGGCTCTTCGACTTTAAAACTTGGCACCCAAAGAGCTGAAGGCATGGCCACCTGTGGTGGAGCACTTCAATTCGGGGATGGGATTCCAGAATTGAGGGATGCAGGAAATAAAATGTTGTACGGTTGGAGGAGGTCATGGTGATTGGGAGGTATAAGACGTTTACGAACAATTGAGAGATTTTTCTACAGAAGCCAGAGTTACTGAATTTATATTCTGAAATGGCACGTGTTGTCTGGTTTACCTAGTTATTCCGGAACCAGCGATTCCCCGCCTCGTATCAACACACGGTGGAGACGCTGGTTAACCTGTTAATGCCACACATCACGCAGAAGTACAAAGACAAACCAGAAGAAGCTCGTAATGCGAACCACAGCCTCGCTGTCTTTATTAAGGTAGGAACCATTTTAGTTTCTTCCTCTCCTACCTGTTAGCGTTTGCATCTAGCATTAATAAGAACAACATCGCAGAAGCCTGTTACAACTCAGCTGCTGCTCAAAATGCCAAGCAATGATTTTCCATTGAGGAATTAATTTTGTTTGTCTATTTATTTTCAGAGGTGCTTCTCACTGATGGACAGAGGATTTGTTTTCAAGCAAATCAACAATTACATAAAATGGTTCAGTCCGGGAAATCCGAAGGTAGATCTAGTTTTCTTGTGCTGTTATCCGTAGCTCATTTTCATGTAACAAAGACTGAAAACAGTCAGCAGGTCCAGCAGCATCCATGACGAGAGAAACAGCCAGCATTTTTGGTCATTGACTTTTCAGTCATTGAAAGGTCATCGCCCTGAAAGTTTTCTGTATTTATTTCAGATTTCCTGCCTATATCTTTTGTCCCTTTTATCCACATCATTTGTTTGACACTGGCCACAGTGATCTTTAAGTTTTGGTGGCGTTTCTAAATGTCTTTTGTTCTCCCAAACAATTGTAATGAAGTGCCAAAGGAAAGTATTGCAGATGTTTCCAATCTAAAATAAAAAGAGCAAATGCCGGAACCACTCAGCAGGTTCAGGTTGAAGATTAAAAAGTCATTAAGCTGAAAAATTAACTCTTAAGTTGTAAAGGGCCTGTCCCACCAGCATGCGATTGCATGCGTCTAGCGTGACCAAACGTGATGGCTTGGGGCGTAAGGCCTCGTGGGGCTGGTCCCACTTCCAACCGCGGAGCCGTCTGGAGTTGTGCGGGGCTGGTCCCGATATCGTACTCACCAATCAGCTGGGCAGGAGGCGGGCCGACTGAATTTGGACGTCGGGCAGTGACGTCATCACGCAACGGCACGCCGGGCGGTGACGGGATCGCGCAACGCCATGCGTACGGCGTCGAGACGCTGCGTACGACGTCGAGACGCTGAGTACGCCCGTCGAGGCGGTGCGTACGACCTCAATGTGGCTGCGGGCCGACAGGCCGTTGTCGCACGGAATTTTTGGACAGTGTCAGTTTTTCGGAGCCCCGCGCGATGTCGGGACCAGCCCCGCACAACTCCATAAGCCTCCGGCGATTGAAGTGGGACCGGCCCCGCAAAGCCGCACGGCTCAAGCGACCACGTTAGGTCGCGCTAGATGCATGCAGTCGCATGCTGGTGGGACAGGCCCTTAAGAGTCAGAAAATTGTGATGTCCAGGTTCAGGAACAGCTTCTTCCCAGCAGCTAACAGGCTATTGAATACTACAAACTCCAAATAGTGCAAAAAGACAAAACCAATGCTCCCAAGTCTATGTAGTCCAGAGCTTATTTGGAGGTTGTAGTCTTTAATAGTCTAATTGCTGTAGGGGAGAAGCTGGTTCCTGAACCTGGACGTTACAGTTTTCAGGCTCCTGTAACCTCCTCCCAGTGGCAGGAGTGAAATGAGTGTGAGGCCAGCGTGGTGTCGGTGCAGTTTATACTGTGTTGTATCAACATAGAAACATAGAAACTAGGTGCAGGAGTAGGCCATTCGGCCCTTCGAACCTGCACCGCCATTCAATATGATCATGGCTGATCATCCTACTCAGTATCCCGTACCTGCCTTCTCTCCATACCCCATCAGTCAAAGTATGGTCTGAAAGATGAAACATAGTTTACAAAATCGAACCATCTTCTTGCTGGCTCTCTAACTACACTGTTTTATTGCAGACACTCTTTGAGCTGAAGTTTGAATTCCTGCGGGTTATTTGCAACCATGAACACTTCATTCCCCTAAACTTGCCCATGCCGTTTGGGAAAGGCAGAGTTCAGAGGTACCAAGGTAATTCCTCTTCAAATATTTTCAGTGGCTTCTCGTGGGTTGCTTATTGTCGCAGTACTGTCGAGCTCTGATCTTTAACTTTCATTTGATTAATTTTGTTTAAGAAAAAATGCCATCTTGCTAACAATTGCTTCATTCTTTTTGTGGTTTTTCTCTGCTTTGTTCCTCTTTATTAATCAGCATTTCTTTCGCCAACTGTGGAGTCTTGTTCTGCCTCTATAGGTAGGTGTGGCATATTGTGCTTGCTTATTACTTAACCTCTGCACCTTAGCCAGGACACCAGTTACACCCTCGACTCACCTCTGAAAGATATTTATGCAGTTGTCTATTCTCAACTGACATTGAGAAAAATAAAGCTTAATAAACTCAAAAATATTTTTTATTCAAAATTGCGATCTTAATTACCAGTCTGTGTACTACTCAACAAGTCCAATAGCTGCATCCACTTTATTACCCTAGAACGTTGGCAGTTTTAAGCAAACGTTTGTCCAATATACCTCAGTGGAAACATTGTCTTTTCACACTAATTCATACTTTCCACTTTTATTTTTCAAATTGAGGAATATGCAAGTATTCTTTGCATTTTCAATATATTTGGGTGGAATATGAAGTAATGTTAATGCTACTGGGAGTGCAAATACAGAACAGGGTAAAAGTGATTGCTACAGGAATGTTGATCCCATCACACTATAGAACTTGGGGAATTTAAGTTGAAGTGATTTTTAAAAAGCTAGGTGCCATTTTCGAGACAATTACTGTGACTCCATGATGTAGATTAACAGACAGGCCCTGGGGTTTATTCTGTGGGGATAAAAGTGCAAAATAGGGAAGTTATCATAAACGTTCAAAACCTTGGTTGAACAGTTTGCTATTGAGCACAGCTTTGAAGACAATGTAGAGACATTTGGGGACATTGTTCAAAAAGAAGGTTCAAAAGGATGATGCCAAGAGTGAAAGCTGCTTCAATGGAAGATTACATACGGTGGGCTGCTTATCTCGTTGAAATAAAAGGCCCCGTGTTTATGAGTGGGTCAAGGGGGACAAAGGGAAAGACATCATTATTCACCGCATTGAGGCAAAGACAGTGGCCACCCAACATTAGATTGATAAATTCAGTGGGAGGTTCAAGAGAAATCCATTTATCCAGAGAATGGGAAGAAGGTGGTTGTGGGAAGTAGCAATGGTGGATTTCACAGATTCACAGCAAGGTTACAGTGCAGAAAGGAGCCATTCAACTCATAAAGCCTGTGCTGGTTTTGTATACAATACAGCAACTCTCACTCCTTCACCCCCTCTCCAGAGACCTTTCAGAAAGTTATCGAGTTTCTATTAGTGTACCTAAATTAAACACTCCACGATTCCTTCAGGTAGAGGTTGTTTAAACACAGAAGGGAATAGAGGCCTATGTGGGTATTGTCAATAGGAATCTTGGGTGAACACAGGCAAAGGATGAATAGTCTATTTCCCTGCCATTCTGTCCAGGTCGTCTGTGTCAAAATTATTGTTTGTTTTAACGTGGCACCAAAATTATATATATTTTTTCAATTTAATCTGGCAGGGAGTCAGAATATTATGGGAAGATTGAGATTTAGAGAGGATAAAAGAATCCTCAGATTAACTGGAGTGGTTGAATTTGGCTCCAATTGTAAGCTTTAACCAGAGGGAGGCGAGAGGGTGTGAAAGGAGCTCCCTGGTCTTTGGATAATGAATGATCATTCATTTGGTTGTATAGTAACAGGATCGTGCTTATGTTTGATGTGTGTTTTTAATCCTGCTTTTGAGCCAGAACATTTTCGGAGGGTTTTTGTTGCCCATTAACCTGCCATGTTGCTGCTGGGTGAATTGAAAGTATCACTGATGTGTTACTGCCCATATAATCTGTGTGTTGGTGCCTGTGCCACCCAAAGGAGTTTTTTCCAGTTGATAGAAACATAGAAAATAGGTGCAGGAGTAGGCCCTTCGAGCCTGCACCACCATTCAATATGATCATGGCTGATCATCCAACTACAGTATCCCATACCTGCCTTCTCTCCATACCCCCTGATCCCTTTAGCCACAAGGGCCACATCTAACTCCCTCTTAAATATAGCCAATGAACTGGCCTCAACTGCCTTCTGTGGCAGAGAATTCCACAGATTCACCACTCTCTGTGTGAAAAATGATTTTCTCATCTCGGTCCTAAAAGACTTCCCCTTTATCCTTAAACTGTGACCCCTTGTTCTGGACTTCCCCAACATCGGGAATAATCTTCCTGCATCTAGTCTGTCCAACCCCTTAAGAATTTTATATGTTTTTATAAGATCCCCCCTCAATCTTCTAAATTCTAGCGAGTACAAGCCGAGTCTATCCAGTCTTTCTTCATATGAAAGTCCTGCCATCCCATGAATCAGTCTGGTGAACCTTCTCTGTACTTCCTCTATGGCAAGAATGTCTTTCCTCAGATTAGGAGACCAAAACTGTACGCAATACCCCAGGTGTGCTCTCACCAAGACCCTGTACAATTGCAGTAGAACCTCCCTGCTCCTATACTCAAATCGATTATACTCAAACCACTGATTGGTTTATTTTCCATCAAAAGCCTGCAAAATATAATGATCACGTTGCTAAAACCTAGCTGTGCCTCAACCAAATTTTAGTTTTTGTACACATGACTACTGACAAGCCTCACCCTACCCTTCTGCCATTTGTCAAAAGTGTCCATCAATGTGATGCCCTGCCTTCCCACAACCTATGAGAATGCAACGAGTTTCTTGACTGTCCATTGGCTTTCTAGATGTATTAAGTCTTTAGCCCACTTCATTTTCTTTTGAGATTTCCCCAGTGACATAAGTAAGGTCACTGGTTGGGAGCTTTTGGGGGATTGAGTGATCCTCCCTCCCTCTGCTTTCCTGCCCACGCACTCCCTCCACTGGTGGCTGGGCATGGATATAGAACTTGAGCAGCTTACAACCCAGCGGTATGAATATTGGTTTCTGTAACGTCAAGTAACCCTTGCATCCCCTCTCTCTCCGTCCCTCCCCACCCTAGGCATTGTACTACTTTCACTGTCATCCTGTTGTTTCACTTTCTGCATAACTCGTTATCACCCAGCCCACAGCCAACAATCGACCATTGTGGGCTCCACCTTTCCTTGATCATCTTTACTTTTTGCATATATATCCTTCATTTGTTGCATATATCTCTCTATATCTCTGTCTATATATCTCTCATTTCCCTTTCCCCCGGCTCACGGTCTGAAGAAGTCTCGACCCAAAGCGTCACCTATTCCATTTCTCCAGAGATACTGTTTGACCTGCTGAGTTACCCCAGCTCTTTGTGTCTAAGGGAATAGATGAAGTTGTTTCAGTCCCCAAGCTTGTTCATCCCACGAGTGAGGCCAAATGACCACTTTAGATGACCTCGGCACTAGGATTAACTGTTGGCCCAACGTGAGTCACTTGTTGTGAGGATGCATTCCAAACCTCTCCCAACTTCTGTGTGTCTTTGTGCCTGACACCCTGGGTTTGGGGCTGGGACGAAACACTGGCCCACCTAATCAGTGGAAATACCTTCTCTCTGCCCAGCCTGGTAGTGCCCTAAACATAGGCGAAGACTTTGACAAACTCATAGTTTGACCCTCGGAGATCATGTATCTGCACAAACCTGAGGCTTTTCCATCTTTGCTGCTAACGAGGGGGAGTGTTGCAGCCGACCCCATCATTTGAACGCACCGACCCGTATGTCTTTGGTGACCTTGTGTCACTGGGGACATCGGAGCACCTGGAGGGAACGCACTAGGTCACAGGGAGGGGACGGATGTGCAAGATCCATGCAGGCAGCAGCCGAGGTCAGGATTTAACCTGGGGTCTCTGTTGAGAGGCAGCAGCCCCATCAGCTGCACTACCCTGCTGCCCTTGGGATTATTCCAGCTCGTGTTTGAGTGTTTATTACGTAATTCCTGGCTTAGATTTCTCTTGTTATCTCTCGCCCTTTCCGCATGTGGAATTGATGAGCTGAAATGCCCCAGTCAGTTGAGTTGGGGAAATGTAATAAAAAGGAACTGCAGATACTGCTTTATACAAAAGATAGACACAAATGCTGGAGGAACTCAGCTGGTCAGGCAACATCCACAGTTCCAGAGTGGGGTAGAGGCATTAACATGTAGGATCAGGAGTAAGAATTGGTGTTTCTTGGTACCTGCGATGGCCTTCCCTGATTAACTCTGCCCTCTGTTCAGTTTGTCCCGTGCATCGGGGTTCAACCCTAAATAACCCCAAAACCCTGCCTCACCCCCCACTCTCCTCCCCCTATGCCTACATACTCTCTCCTCAAAGGGGGTAAGTCATTAATCAAAGTTGCTGTCTCATTTGGTTTTAAAATATCCCATCCTGCTATTTTGAAGACTTTTATTTTAGCTTATTATTAGAAATACCGCGTGGAAACAGACCCTTCGGCCCACGAGTCCATGCTGACCGCCAATCACTCCCCTACACCAGCACAATCCGACACACTAGGGGCAATTTTACAACTTACCGAAGCCAATTAACCTACGACTTTGTACGCCTTTGGAGAAAACCCAATGCGGTCACCGAGAAACGTACAAACGCTGTACAGTCAGCACCCGTAGTCAGGATCGAACCCGGGTCTCTGGCACTGCAACTGTAAGGCAGCCACTCTACCGCTGCACCACCATGCCCCGCCTAAATTGTCACATGAAGTGTGGAAAAAAACTTTTGTTGGCATGTTATCTAGTCAAAGAAAAGACTATACATCCCCAGTGACCTGAGCTAAACAGCATCATACAAAGCCAGGCGATCCAGCCATTGTTATATAGCTTGCTGTGCGCTATTGTACGCTGCCTATCCAGTAATGCAATGGTGTCTGCACTTGGATGGCTGGCATGTGTTTTGGGATATTCTAGTCCCTTGGGAAAAACTCCATTACAATGCAAGATCTGACCATGATCGACACAAGTCGTGCATTTCATCTGCACTATTCAATTCTGTGGCTTGGAATTGAACACTAAATCCTGGTTTGCTTCCTGAATGGCTTGTGACCTTTTTTGCATGTGTTTCTCATAATTTGCTTATTTAATTCTGGAATTCTTTTGTTTAACTCAGGTGAATGTTGCAACCTTGCAATCAGATCTGAATACCATCCAGTATTTATTTTTTTGGTTTGCATTCAGGATGTAGCTTGTGAGACTGGTATATTGCATGCACTAGATTTTCACTGTGATCTAAGCAGATTGCTTGACCCAAACAACATAAAAATTCCCCTTTTCCTTCATGCGGGCACTTTGTATCTAGTTAGTCTGGTTAAACCTTGGCGTGACTTCCCCCTCTGGGTCTGGTAATTGAAGAGCGTTGAATAATAATTTGGCAGTCCTCCTGTTACAAGATGCCAGACTTCCTTGAAGGATCAGGATGAAAGAAACTCCCTTTAGTTTTGCGAGTGAATTGTTTCATTGTGTTGGGAGCTGGTGCCTTTGTAACAACTGGTTCTGCCAGTAGATTAATGGGACTACATTCTTGCCGAGCTGCAGAGTCAGCTGTCAGAGGCATTCTCTCGACAGGATGACAATGGGATTGCTTGCAAGCCTGACCCTGGGCAGATTCACACAACAGGGAAATGTCCCTCAAGGGCCTGTCCCACTTGGCTGTCTTTTGTGCACCATTTACGCGACCTGCTAGCGTGTGGGTAGCGCGGGGACGGGCGCATGGAGTGGCGTGGAGAGTGTGGACTTCGTCCTGAACGAAATCTTCGCGCGCCACCAGCCTGTGGCGTAACTGACGGCCAAAGTGGGACAGGCCCAAGACCCTGGCGCGACGCAATGTCTCACCTCCAACAGCAGCAGAAGCAGGCAAACGATCGCTGAGCTCGGCCTGGGGCTCATGGCCGTTGCGGATCTGGAACCGCCTCCCACTCCTACTCCCAGAGCGGGGCCAAGACAATTGAAGATGGACACAAAATGCACGTGTAACTCAGCGGGACCGGCAGCATCTCTGGAGAGAAGGAATGAATAGGTGACGTTTCGGGTCAAGACACTTCTCTCAGATTGAAGAAGGGTCTCGACCCGAAACATCACCCATTCCTTCTCACCAGAGATGCTGCCGGTCCCGCTGAGTTACTACTCCTGCATTTTGTGTCCATCTTCAAATGACGTCACGCGCTCCAGACGGCTGTGCGGACGTATGATGACGAGCGCGACTCTCGCGGGACCGTGGCGCGACCGTCACTACTGGCCTGTCGTGTAAGTGACAGCCCAAGTGGGTCAGGCCCATTACCCTGCTTTGTTGGTCAGATTTCTCTGCATGGAGGGAAAGAATATCGAGGTGAAACTGATGCTGTGTAAAACATGGCGAGAACATTGTGTACAGTTCTGGTCACCACCTCACAGGGAGATGTAGTGTGGATGGGGTTTGCGAGGATGTCTCCAGGGTCTGTGAGTTATATCAACGAGGAAGACCTAGGTAGGTTTGGGAAACAAGAGCACATTTTATTGTGGTATATAAAAATGGGGGGGGGGGCGCAGACGGGGTAAACTGGAAGGAGCTTTCACCTTGAGTTGAGGGGTATCTGGTGCGGTTGTACAGAGTTGAGTAATGAGTGTTGGGGTCTAGATCTCAGGGCTGGAAAGGAGGGAGAGAAGTTTGGCTGAGGACTTGAAGAGCCATGACCTGCAGGCTAGGAGGTGAGAGCTGGCAGATCCACATTTGGCAGTGGATTCAAAACCTTCCTTCCGTGCTGTCACCGTTTAGTTTAGTTTGGAGATACAGTGTGGAAACAGGCCTTTCGGCCCACCGAGTCCGCACTGACCAACAATTACCCCGTGTACTTGTACTATCCTACACTCTAGGGACAATTTACACAAGCCAATTGGCTTACAAACCCTTTGGAATGTGGGAAGAAACGAGAAAACCCACGTGGTCACAGGGAGAAAGTGCAAACTCCACACAGACAGCATCTATAGTCAGGATCGAACCCAGGTCTCTAGCACTGTAAGGCATCAACCCTACTGCTGAGCCACTGTGTTGTCCATGTTGTCAGATACATTTTTTCTATTCCTTTGTGGCAAATGGTGACCTCCAATAAGCCACTGTTTTCTGCCCTCCACAAAGCTTCTTCTCCAAGGGGCTGTGAAGAATCTGCCGCCTTGTTGTAGACTGTCAGACTGGGTAACAAGGGCAAATGTTCTTTCCCCGAAAGGACTTCAGCGAATCCAATGGGTATATCCGACACTACAGCCCCATTCCCAGCTCCCTTTCGAAAGTTGGATTTGTTCCCAGCGCTTCATGTGTGTTCTTGATCACAGCTACTTGCTGGATTAAAAGCATTCCCCTCCTCTCCCTTTCTGAGGCTACGGTCTTTGGGCCTAGACTCTCCCACTAGTGGAAACATCCTCTCCACATCCACTCTATCCAAGCCTTTCACTATTCGGTAAGTCTCAATGAGGTCCCCCTTCATCCGTCAAAACTCCAGCGCGTATAGGCTCAAGTGGCATCTAATGCTCATCATGGGTTAACCCAATCATTGCTGGGATCGTTCTCGTAAACCTCCTCTGGACCCTCTCCCACGCCAGCACCTCCTTCCTCATCTATGGGGCCCAAAACTGCTCACAAAACTGCTTCTGTGTCTGTGATCGGGAATTTGCAGTGAAAATTGATTCAGCCAGAACGTTTCAGGGGGGATTGCAGGGAAAGGGGAAATGGGTGGAGTTGTGGGGGAGAGCAGGTAGGGGAGTAGGGTTGAGGGGTGACTCTCACGGAGATAGCACAGGGTCGTCACAGAGCTGAACGCTTTGTGTGACACGGCTCCAGACCTTCACTCAACTATCCATGAGTTGTACATACAAAATCCCTGAGCCTATCCCAGCCCTCAGCCCGACTCGATATGGAGACGGGTTTAGCCATTGGGGTGTGGTGGAGAGTTGAGGAACTTATTTCCAAGTGAACAAACCCTGGGTCTTCGCCAACATTTTGCAGGGTTGCATCTGTTGCATCCGTTGCATCTTTCTGACTTGGTACCAAGCAGCAGAGATGGGAATGAGTCACAATGTTGTGACTATGACTCCTGAAATCTGACAAGGACTCGAGATGGAGAGAGATTTGGACATGCTGCATAGTGCACTAGCCCAGTGATGGTTTGCACTAAACAGATAAACTACAGTGGTGCATTGTACAACGGGGGGCCGATTCTCAACATTCTCCCTCTGCGGAGTGATCAGGCTTGTCCGTGTTTAAACCGCCTACCTGTCTGTAAATTTTCAGACTTGCAGCTCGACTTTACCTTGTCCGACGACTTCTGCAAAAACCACTTCCTGGTGGGGCTGCTCATGCGGGAGGTTGGCAGTGCCCTGCAGGAGTACCGAGACGTGCGTCAGATGGCCATCAGCGTGCTGAAGAGCTTGATGATCAAGCACACCTTCGACGACCGATACACAGCCAAGGTAAGCAAAGGTCCCTGCGAGGATCGCAAGACTTTTCACGCGAAGGATGAGGAAAGCTGATGTATAGTATAATTTAGAGATACAGCATGCGAATGTGCCCTTCAGCCCACCAAACCCACGCCGACCATCGATCGCCCGTTCTCACTTAGCGCAATGTTATTCCACTTTCCCATCCACTCCCTGCACACCAGGAGCAATTTACAGAGGCCAATTACCCTACCCTTGTGGTGAGTGTTTGGAGGAAACCCACGCGGTCACAGGGAGAACATGCAAACTCCACACGGACAGCACTTGAAGTCAGGATCGAACCTGGGTCTCTGGTGCTGCTAGGCAGCAGCTCAACCAGCTGTGCTGTCCTGATATCTTGCTACTGAAGGGCATTGATGAGCTCACACCTGGATTACTGGATAGAGTTTTTACACCTGGATTACTGGATAGTCTTATTTACAAAGCATGTAAAGGTTTGGTGAAAGGTTTGCTCAGTTGCTTCTTGCAATGAAGGAGATGTCCTTCAAGGAAAGGTTTGGCAGGTTGGACCTATGGAGTTTAGAACTAGAGCTAATCTTTTAGAGGGCAGATGTTTAAAGTGAAATGGTGGAGCTTTAAAGGGAATCAAAGGCTTACGTTTTGCTACAGAATGGTTGATATATGGAACGTGCAGCCAGAAGAGGTGGTGGAAGAATTACATCAATAGGCAATAGGTGCAGGAGTAGGCCATTCAGCCCTTCGAGCCAGCACCGTCATTCACTGTGATCCTGGCTGATCATCCACAATCAGTACCCCGTTCCTGCCTTCTCCCCATATCCCTTGAATACACTGTATACACTGGAAATTAGAAGGATGAGAGGGTCTTATTGAGACGCATAAGATTATTAAGGGATTGGACACGCTAGTGGCAGGAAACATGTTCCCGATGTTTCCTTGAAGATAGCAGAGTCAGGGGATATGGGAAGAAGGTATACATGCCCAGTTGTTCCATTCTATCAGCATATGACAGTCCCGCCATCCTGGGAATTAACCTCATGAACCTATGCTACACTCCCTCAATAGCCAGAATGACCTTCCTCAAATTTGGAGACCAAAACTGCACACAATACTCCTGGTGTGGTCTCACCGGTACAACTGCAGAAGGACCTCTTTGCTCCTTTACATTAACTCCTCTTGTTATGAAGGCCAACATGCCATTAGCTTTCTTCACTGCCTGCTGTACCTGCATGCTTACTTTCAGTGACTGAAAGTGATATCACAGCGTTGAAGAGACATTTATACAGGCACTTAAATTGACAGGGCATCGACGGATCTAATGCGGGTAAATGGGATTCGTAGATGGACAAAAAGGTTGGCTTGGAGCTGATGGGTAGAACGACTGGTTTATGTGAACCTCTCAATGATGCATCTGCAGGTTCTGACCTCTGGCCATCAGGGCAGGTGCTGAAAAAATGTTTCCACCGGGTTGAATCTAGAGCAAGGCGCGTCATTTTCAGGGCAGGTGCTGAAAAAATGTTTCCATCGGGTTGAATCTAGAGCAAGGTGCGTCATTTTAGATAAAGGATTTTCAACGAGATGGAGATTTTTTGTTTAGTCTAGTGTGCAGGATTGGGCTAGTGTACGGGGATCGCTGGTCGGTGCGGACTAGGTTGACCGAAGGGCCTGTTTCCGTGCTGTATCTCTACTAATCTGTACCCATTTGTCTTGTGCACTTATCACCTTCAGTCTTGGTTATTATGCCCACCTTTCTTTTCCCCCATCTGACTCTTCTGCCAATCATCCCTTCCTCACTTGGATCTACCGATCACTTGCCGCCTCTTACCCCATCCCTTCCCCTCACCTCATCCTACCAACTATCATCACCTTGACTCTATCAGTCTGACAAAGGGTCTCGCCCCTGGGCTCCTCCAGCAGTTTGTTTTTATTGCATAAGATAGACACAAAATGCTGGAGCAACTCAGCGGGTCAGGCAGCATCTCGGGAGAGAAAGAATGGGTGTCGTTTCGGGTCGAGACCCTTCTACTTACTGAGAGTCAGGGGAGAGGGAAACCAGCGATATGGAAGGTGAGGTGTGAAAATGACAGAGTAAAGCAGACGATGATCATGGAAATGTAGAATGATTCATTGTTGGTTGAGGGGAAGGTGACAACGAGGCAAACGGATAGTAAAATGAGGTCAGGAGGTCAGTGAAACTAGTCGAGGAAACTAATCATTTTATTTGCTTAATGCTTAACTTGATTCAGTGTTATTTCACAGCTCAAGATCACCATCTGGTGGAAGTGGTCAATATTGCAACCTTTTCAAAATACACAGAAGGACATTGATCTGGTTGAAGTTAAAGATTGTGTGTGATTTTGTTCTCTTTGACTGTTTCTGATCATTGTATTAAGAGCCAGTGCACAGAGGTAAAAACCAAGATTCCTGTTGAAATGTAAAGTCGGCATATTCTGGAACTGTTCCACCTTCTAACATATTGAGGTGAACAATCCTTTAGTCTGAATTTCCTGCAGTGTTGCTTAAATGTTTGGCTTAGGAGGAGGCCATTCAGCCCAGTGTCCCTGTTGGCTGAGAAAGATCTACCGAGCTGAATCCTGTCTCCAGGTGAAGGGTCTTTGACCTGAAATTGCTTTCTCTTTCCACAGATAGACACAAAAAGCTGGAGTAGCTCAGCGGGACAGGCAGCGTCTCTGGAGAGATGGGACATTTTGGGTCGAGACCCTTCTTCAGACTGGAGTCTGGACGCTGCCTACCCGCTGAATTACTCCAACTTTTTGTGCCTATCTTCGGTTTCAGCTAGCATCTGCAGTTCCTTCCTACACAATTCTCCTTCCACAAACTGGTTGTGTTCTTCCAGCAGTTTTTAAAAAATTTTAATTCCTTTTCCCAGGCCCTCCTGATGTGGGATACAGCACATCAGATGCTGATGAACTCGTAGTTGTGTTACATGACTGAAGGAGGCTCTTTGGTCCATCTAGTTGCCCTGACCCCTTGTAGAGCAATTCTGTCAATTCAGTTTCCCTGCAAATGATTATTTCTCAAACCCACGCAGTCCCCTTTTGAAGATAGAGTTTGTGTATTGGCCACCCTCGGAGGAAGTGATTTCTGAATCATAACCACTCCTTAAGGAAAAGTTCTTGCATTAGACTTGTATCCGAAGAATTTAAATCGGAATCTCCTGGTACTTGAACTCCTGCCTCTGGAAGGAGTTTTCCACTGCTGGCCTTGCACCATAATCTTGTACTGCATAATCACATTTCTTCTAACCTTCCTTTAAACATAAAAGATCTCTGCATTCCAGCCTCATTGAAATGGGCAGCACATTGGTGCAGCTGATAGAGTCGCTGCCCCATTGCCTCCCGCTGCTATCAGTGTGAAGTTTGCACGTTCTCCCTGTGGCTGTGTGGATCCTCTGGGTGTTCCTGTTCCCTCCCACATCCCAAAGACATGCGGGCCTGTAGGTTGGAATTGCTGATGCTGGTTTAAACCGAAGATAGACACAAAATGCTGGAGTAAATCAGCGGGACAGGCAGCATCTCTGGAGACAAAACACCTGTGGTCAGGATCGAACCCGGGTCTCTGGTGCTGTTAGGTACTCTACCACTGCGCCGTCAAGCCTTCCATCTAATCTTTTTGTGTTTGTATTAAAGAGAGTATTTCACTTATACGGAACTGCACTCCCTATTTGCAGTTACATGTTGCGGCATTATTTCAATTCAGAAATGCATCCTGCTGTTACACAAGGGTGTACATGTTGCAGTGTGGTTTTATTGTGGCAAGCTGCAACACACTATGATTACAGATACTCTTGACCTGTAGAATAAATACTGACTAGAAATCTCATCTTCCTCCCCCTCCCCCAGAGCCAGCAGGCCAGGATCGCCACTTTGTACTTGCCGCTGTTTGGGCTTCTGCTGGACAACGTTCAACGTATTAACGTCAAAGACTGCTCACCATTCCCAATCAACCAGTCCAGCAATGTGAGTAGCATCTCCTCTGCCTGTCGTTGTTTGCTCTCAGTAGGTAATGCTTGGCCTGAAGTCCAGCCTTTGTTCTCCTTTCAAAAGTTTGTGAATTTTGAAGATTGAGGGGGTATCTTATAGAAACTTACAAAATTCTTAAGGGGTTGGGCAGGCTAGATGCAGGAAGATTGTTCCCGATGTTGGAGAAGTCCAGAACAAGGGGTCACAGTTTAAGGGGTCCAGTTTTAGGACCGAGATGAGAAAAACACTTTTCACACAGTGAGTGGTGAATCTCTGGAATTCTTTGCCACAGAAGGTAGTTGAGGCCAGTTCATTGGCTATATTTAAGAGGGAGTTAGATGTGGCCCTTGTGGCTAAAGGGACCAGGGGGTATGGAGAGAAGGCAGGTACAGGATACTGAGTTGGATGATCAGCAATGATCATATTGAATGGCGGTGCAGGCTCGAAGGGCCGAATGGCCTACTCCTGCACCTATTTTCTATGTTTCATGAGGAATGTTGCAGCTTAGGAATTCTTTAAAACATTTCTCTCAGAGGGAACAATGACATAAATGCAGGTGAACTGATAGGAAGTGAAGCTGGGCAATTGGGGAGTGTTGTTGTAGTAACGATTATAAGATAGTTAGATTTAATTTTGTTAATTAATAAAAACAAATGTTGAGCAAGAGTTGCCATGGTCGCGAGTCTGAGATGTGATCGGAAATTGTCCCTAGTATGTAGGGTAGTACTAGTGTACGGGGATCACTGGCCGGTGAGGACTCGGTGGGCCGAAGGGCCTGTTTCCGAGCTGTATCTCTAAACTAAAATGAACCAATAATCCTATTAAACTATTCGAAGGAACTTGTGGAGTGTAAGCAGAATAAAATTGACTCCCAGGCACATTAAGAACTTTAATAGCAGTTGACCAAAAGCTAGGTCAAAGAGGAAGTTTTAAGGAAAGTCTAACTGAAGGCGAGAGAGGTTTAGGATGAAAGTTATTTCCATATTTAAGTTCGATCCGTTTGGAAAATTAAGGTTGCAGATTCCGAGCAAATTGGCGTTGTCTGGAACGTCTGGTTAATTTCTTGAACCGTCAGGTTGTTTTCAGTGAGTTTTGATTCACGAAGGATAAAGGTTTGCAAAGAAAAGAAAAGCTGTAATTGCTCAACAGGTCAGACAGCAGTTGTTTACTTTTAAGCAAGTCATAGAGTCCGACAGTGTGGAAACAGGTCCATTGGCCCAACTTGTCTCCACAAACCAACATGTCCCATCTACACTAGTCCCATTTGCCCATATCCCTCTAAACCTATCCTACCCATGTCCCTGTCAAAATGTTTTTCAACGTTGCGATATTACCTGCAAATGTTGCGATTGTACCTGCGTCATAGAGCACGGAGAAGTACAGAGAAAGGAGGGGAGAGAGGAGAGGGCCCGTCGCACAGTACAAGGTAATTTAAGAGCTCTCCCGAGTTTAAAATAAAAACAAACTCGTGGTAAGTACGTAGAATGTACATAGCGGCTACATCGGAGCTCGGGTCGTCTCTTAGCGGCTTGTAACGCTAACGGCAGGTACTCGGGAAACGCGGTAAGCTCGTGAAGTTTTTTCAACATGTTGATAAAGGTCCACGAGAGCCCCTAGTACCTACGAGCCGTAATTCTCCGAGTTCGAATCAGGGGAAACTCGGGAGAACTCTTGAATTACCTCGTACAGTGGGACAGGCCCTGAAGCAGCAAACGAGAGAGGGAAGAGGAGAGATGAACTCGTGTTGTATTTTCATCCAGGGCAGGAAAGAAGATACTTTGCTTGGCTTCCAGACGGGAACAATCACCACAACTCCACAGAGATCTGGAAACTCACTGGATAACAGCATTCACAGGGATGTTTTTGGTGTCATTTCTGGCACAGGTAAGGAACTGACGCAAGCTCAACTATGGGTCTTCCCTCTGGAACGTTCATTTGGTTTTCCCCTCCACAGAAGCTGCCCGATATGTTGAGTCTTTCCAGCACCTTCGGTTTTTATTTAGGATTTCCTGCATCTGTGGCTCTTTTCTATGTTCAGTGGTCAGGGGCAGGGTGATGTGTGCAGCAGATCATTTATCTACATCTGTTCACACTAGTTCCATGTGGTCACACTTCCCTACACCCTAGGGGCAATATACAGACACCGTTTAAACAACAAACCCGCACGTCTCTGGGATGTCGGAGAAAACTGGAGCGCCCGGAAAGATCACACACGGTCACAGGGAAAACGTGCAAACTCCACCTAGACAGCATCCGATGTGGGGATTGAACCCAGATCTGTGGCGCTGAGGCAGTGACTCTCCCAGCTGTGCCAGTGTGCCACCCAAACCGCTGCACCGTCTTGAATTTAAGTGTAGCAGTTCAATAGTGGCACTCATTGCAATGCTGAGGTGCCATCTGCCTCTCTTAGTCTTGGTCTGGAAGTATCTCCCTGCTCTTCTTTAGAGTACAGACCAATGTATATCCTTCAGTCGACCTCATCGAAACACCGTCTCTCATGGCTGTTTATGGGAGCTTGCTGTTCATAAATAGGTATTGATGGGTTCAAAAGATCAGATATGAAGTAGACATGTGCTGTGTGTTTCCATCCACAGCCTCTCCACATGGTTCCTCCACTCCATCCATCAACGCAGTGAGACATGCTGACTCCAGAGGCTCCCTGATAAGCACGGACTCGGGCACCAGTCTCCCTGAACGGAGCGCAGAGAAGAGTAACTCCCTGGATAAGGTAACGTCTCTCCTCCTAGCTATGCAAAAACGTCAGAGCTTCCAAGCTTTTGTTAACTGCTAACTTTTGCCTTTGACGGCAAGACTCATTTGTTGGTGGTGCCGTGCCAATCGGATGGCCTGGTTCTTTACGGGAGGGTGGTATTACTCAGCGTTCCCTACTCTGCCCATTGACTCAGCAGTTTGGTTGGGTCCTCAACATCTGGGAGTTTGAGCTGGTGTTCAAACAGCAGGGGTAATGGGCAGGCGCCCTGGGAGCCAGAGATGAACCACTTGCCTCCTTCCCCCATGAAGTTGGATGATTACCTAAGGTGTGGAGGGAAGTGGGAAAGTTAGGATCAAGCTCGTCCAGTTTGGTTTAGAGATACAGCGCGGAAACAAACCCTTCGGCCCACCGAGTCCACACGGAAGAGCAATCCCCGCACATTAGCACTATCCTAGTCAGGCTCATTTTAACTTCCCTGGGACTGCAGCAAGTTTCCAGATCTCTGAGAACATGTGGCGGCTATCCCTCTCTGGAAACTGTGCAAAGGATATTTTCCCTGTCCTGGATCAAGGTACAACGTTATTGTATCTCTCCTGTCTTTTTCGCTGCTCTCTTCTTTCTCCCTTCCATCTTCGCTCCATGATTGTTTAAAAAGCCGGGAACTCGGCCATTTTTCCCAATCCTTGATTTTTAACATCTCCGTGAACAATTTGCGAGTCGTAGGAATGGAATTCCACACTTTTAATTCCACACCATAATCTGGGCAGGAACCATCACACATTTCCATGGATAGAAGACTGGATACTCGGCTTGTACTTGCTAGAATTTAGAAGATTGAGAGGGGATCTTATAGAAACATATAAAATTCTTAAGGGGTTGGACAGGCTAGATGCAGGAAGATTGTTCCCAATGTTGGGGAAGTCCAGAACAAGGGGTCACAGTTTAAGGGTAAGGGGGAAATCTTTTAGGACCGAGACGAGAAAAACATTTTTCACACAGAGAGTGGTGAATCTGTGGAATTCTCTGCCACAGAAGGTAGTTGAGGCCAGTTCATTGGCTATATTTAAGAGGGAGTTAGATGTGGCCCTTGTGGCTAAAGGGATCAGGGGGTGTGGAGAGAAGGCAGGTACAGGATACTGAGTTGGATGATCAGCCAGGATCATATTGAATGGCGGTGCAGGCTCGAAGGGCCGAATGGCCTACTCCTGCACCTATTTTATATGTTTCTATGAATGGGTAACGTTTCGGATCGAGGTCCTTCTTCAGATAATGCTGCCTGTCGCGCTGAGTTACTCCAGCATTTTGTGCCTGCGGTGTCAACCAGCATCTGCAGTTTGTTCCTACACATTCCCATGGGTTGTTATGCGGTTCCTCGAACTACCAACCGCCAGCCCCAACCCTTTGTGGTGAGATAAGTGGGCAATTGAGGCGGTGACTCCTGCGGCTGAACAGTTTGTCCTTCAGCCACTGGTTTATCGCTACACCCAAACTTGCCCTTTAATCTTGGTCTTGCCCGATGCATTTTTAAGAACTTTAAATCTTCCTTGGACGGTAACACCGGGAGCCCGCGGGTCCCTGGTGGGAGACCGCTTTTCGGGGCTTCCGCAATGGCGACTTCTCCCGCCCGAGTTGCGGGGTTGTGGATGACCTGGAGCGGGGCCTTATATCGCCCCGCGCGGCTTTAAATGGCCGCGGGACTTGCTAGCGCACGCTGGGGGCGCCAACACCAAGACCCGGAGCAAGGCCTTGCATCGCCCAGCGCGGCTTTAATGGCTGCAGGACTTATTTACCATCGCCCGCCGGGGGGCTTTGACTCTGACATCAGGAGGAGAATGGGGAGTACAGGGGAGCGATAAGACTTTGCCTCATAACCATATAACAATATAACAATTACAGCACGGAAACAGGCCATCTCGGCCCTACAAGTCCGTGCCGAACACTTATTTTCCCCTAGTCCCATCTACCTGCACTCAGACCATGACCCTCCATTACTTCCATCACAGTGAGGAGGAGATTCGCTGTGATCGATGTTTGCGTAAATTGTGTTGTGTCTTAGTTCTTCTACTTGTTTGTATGACTGCAGAAACCAAATTTCGTTTGAACCTCAATGCGGTTCAAATGACAACAAATAAATTGTATTGTATTGTACTAACAGAGAGAAAGGCTTGTAAGAAGGCACTCGGCTTTGGCAATGCTGACTAACCAGGAGACTGAGGAAAGTTCAAAGTCTGCACGGAGGAAATGTGTTACCTTGGATTTTTCTGTTTTATCCATCCCAGCTCTACCAGAGAGAATTCTGCATGCTGCCCTTTCTCTCCAGTTCCATGAAGTACTGAGCTTTTCTGCATCTGGTTGTCCTTGCGTGAACTGAACTATTGATATCAATTCCAACCACAGTTTGTGACTTTAGAAAGAGCCTGATATGACATGTACCTTATTGTAAGTTAAGAATTTCAAATACGTTCCTCTAGAAATACTTGCCTTGTGACACTTAAAGTGGAGGCAGGATGAAGCGTTTTAGACCCTCGAACCTCTATCGTGTGTCACTCCCAACAATTTTAAACCAAATCATTTTAAATCCCTTTATTTGAACAGAATAAAGTTCACCATTGGATCATGTTCAGTCACAAAGGTGGAGTTGATAGCAACAGTTCTTGCATCATTAGCCATTATCGTGTTGCTTTGTGTGGGGATTGCTGTTTGTGTGCAAGAGGTGGGCAGATAGTCCCGCTAAATACCAGTGTCCCAGCAGATCTCAGCCCAGGGCTGTCATTTTGTACAGCTGTCATACAAGCCAAGTATGGAAAGCAGTGAAATATGGGCAGATGCGTAGCTAATCCTGGAAAAGCTCTGAGGGTCTGCAGTTTTATCCCGATTTTTTCCAATGTTGGAAAATGTTAAATTCTCGGATTCTGCCTTTCACTAGCCCACTCACATGTTTCGAAGTGTAATCTGTTGCTGTCATTGCTGGGTGTAGATTCTGGAACTCACTCCCCGACATCACTGAGAACAGTTTCGCCCCATAACCCGCTGGGTTCCCGCAGCTCCAGGTTCCAGCAACTCCAGTTTTTTGTGTCTCTTAAGAGTGAACCAGGTTGGTGGGTCTGAAGCCACATCTGGTTCTGACGAGAAAAGACAGAAGGTTTCCTTCCCGTTAATGAACCAGATGGACATTTGCACCAGTCTGACAATAAATGAGACACCTTTTCCATTATCATCATACAACAAAGTAATGATTATTGCATGGTTTGATGGTTCTACTGATGTTGTATGATGGTGTGAGATGTTCATTATATTAAATGTTAAAAATGAATATATTCAATGGCCTATCCCCCAGCCAGTGGGTGGTTAAACTTTCTTCTGTTGAAGAAGTGATGCTTGCTCTTAAGATTGCTGTGTCCTTTGCTGATTGGGAGTGGATATTCACCAGTGTGTCCGTCTCTCTCAGAACCACGGTTGTGTTGGGAGCTGTGTCGTGCGCTGTGACAAGTTGGAGCAGTTGGAGATCAGGAGTCTCCTCATGTGCTTCCTGTACGTACTGAAGAGCATGTCTGACGGTAAGCCACCAATGTACTGAACCCACCCAATCCAGCAGCAGATAACCCCCCGGGCTTCCAAATGTTTCCTTTTCCACGGTGGCACAGCGGTAGAGTATCTGCCTTATAGCGCTTGCAGCGCAGGAGATCTAGGTTCGATCCCGACTGCAGGTTCCGTCTGTACAGAGTTTGTACCACATGGGTTTGCTCCAATATCTTCGGTTTCCTCCCACACTCCAAAGACGTACAGGTCTGTAGACTAATTGGCTTGGTAAAATAGTAAATTTGTGCAGGATAGTGTTCCAGTGTGTGGTTGGCACGGACTCTACACAGACAGCACCCAAGGTCAGGATCGAACCCGGGTCTCTCGCACTGTGAGACAGTGATTACCAGCTGCACCACTGTGCCGCCTTTTGATCACTTCCTTGAATTTTATTCTTACGGTGGAGAGAATAATGCAAAATTACTTGTTTATTTTCTAGATGCGCTGATTACCTACTGGAACAAAGCTGCTACTCCCGAGATGATGGACTTTTTTACGATCTTAGAGTAAGTGTACTTGAGTTCTGGATCTTTACAGAAATATCCTTAACATCTCTACCAACTAATAAAAACAGCAGCACAATCAGACCTACATCCCTTCTATTTAACAAGTTATAGGAGTAGAATTAGGCCATTCGACCCATCTAATCTACTCTGCCATTCAATCATGGCTGATCTCTGCCTCCTAATTCCATTTTCCTATCTCCTCTCCATAACCCTTGGCACGTACTCTTTCTTGCTCTGTGGATGATGCTCCTTCATGGGACCTGCAAATGATTTAATGTAAAGTCTGTCTGAACTCTTTTTGAAAGTTAGTGATGATTTATTTTCCTACTGACACTGAATCTACCAAAGTCCTGAGTAAGTGTAGGAAGTATCAGATGCTGGTTTACATCGAAGAGAGACACAAAATGTTGGAGTGACTCAGCGGGTCAGGCAGCACCTCTGGAGAAAAGGAATTGGTGACGTTTCGGGCCTGAAGGAGGTTTCCGACCCAAAACGTTACCTATTCCTTTTCTCCAGAGATGCTGACTGACCCACTGAGTTAATCCTGCATTTTGTGTCTAAAGTCTCGAGTAAGATCAGTGAAAGACACAATTTTTATCAAACCTGATTTATTTATTAAGTAAAAAGTATATAATTATTACAAGTAAACACTGGAAACATTTATTTGTTGTTGTGACCTGTCATCCAATCTTGTTTTGGTGAACCATTGGATCATTGTGCTACATGAGGTTTGTAGAAGGTGTAAATACCAATAATCTTGAATATCAAATCTTCCTTCTCAACAGAGTCTGTCTCCATCAGTTCCGCTACATGGGGAAACGATACATCGCAAGGTACTGATCCTGATTCTGATCATTATTCGGGAACGTCAATACTTGTTTCTCTTAGGATGCTAGTGGGTATTTCCAGTGGTTATTAGTGTTCATTTCTGTAGGATCATCTCAACCAAAGAACACCCCACATAATGCTTCACGGTCAATTAAGTACTCTTGAGGATGTTGTCAAAGACGAACTTTCCACAGTAAGATGGCTCAAATAGTAATGCAAGTAATTCTCCTTTAGAGCCATGTTGGCTCAGGGTGAAGGGAACTCACTGCTCTTTAAATTGCGGATATGGGGTTTTATACCCAGCTGGGGTTAGATATGTTTTCTGTTTAACCTCTCACCAAAAACATTTACAGATAGTGCAGCGCTCCCTTGGTGAAGACATTTTGATGGTGTGGCACTCTCTTGGTAGTGCAGAGCTTCCTATACACTATGCAGGAAGATTGTTCCCGATGTTGGGGAAGTCCAGGACAAGGGGTCACAGCTTAAGGATAAGGGGGAAATCCTTTAAAACCGAGATGAGAAGAACTTTTTTCACACAGAGAGTGGTGAATCTCTGGAACTCTCTGCCACAGAGGGTAGTTGAGACCAGTTCATTGGCTATATTTAAGAGGGAGTTAGATGTGGCCCTTGTGGCCAAGGGGATCAGGGGGTATGGAGAGAAGGCAGGTACGGGATACTGAGTTGGATGATCAGCCATGATCATATTGAATGGCGGTGCAGGCTCGAAGGGCCGAATGGCCTACTCCTGCACCTAATTTCTATGTTTCTATGTTTCTATGTTTCTATCCCACAGTTGGTACAAATAGGATGATTCTCCCTCTCAATGGAATCAATGGCTAGTATCACCTTCAGTGACACTCATGGCCAGTCCATAGTGTAAACAATTATTTATTAATTCGACATTTACTTAAAAACTCGTATTAACTGCAGCCTGCTCTTAACTCAGGAAAATATTTATTTTGGGCAACGATTTCAATAAAATGTTTGAAAGAAAAAGCCTGTCGTGGAAATTTAATGAATTAACTACTCTAGTTTTGCCGAGGCTTGGTGGATTGTTATACAACCTTGAACAACACGCAACATCTATATAAAATAATTGGAGCATGTGAAATGGCAAACAATTGAAAATTTCAAAATGAGGGTCGACAAGGGATTGTGTGAGGTTGTTAGGAGGAGAGTGGCAGATCATAGCAACCAGGAGTTACAAATTATAAAGTTACAGAGTCACCCAGTGTGGAAACAGGTCCTCCGACCAACTTGCCCACACCAGTTAGCCGTGTTTATCGGATAGACTGATAGTTTGAGAGGCTGAATGGGCATCTTTGGTTTAAACAGCAACTTTAGATTATTGATAAAATATGGAATGTCTATTACCTGTACCGACTTTTACAGTCATGTCCAGTTTATTGTCATAAGCACAAGTACAGTGAGGTACAGTTACAATAAAAATCTTGCTTGCAGCAGCGTCACAGGTACAAACGATGTACAAAAACATAAATTACCTTCTGAAAGACAGTAAAAAAGCTGGGTCATAAACTGGAGCAAAGCCAGCATCATATTGGTGTGACATCTGTGTAAAATTCCTAGTTGAGCGAAAACTGACATCTATTCCCAATAAATCTTGTAATAAATGGGAAATATTCAATTTTCACTTTTAATAATCCCTAAATACACAAATGCAAATTAATGTGTGGTGAATTTTATTTTGTTTTACAGGATGCTATAGATTTGTTTGAAAGTATTTTTCAAAACACTGTTGTGATTCAAAAATTGTGAAGCTTGACTTCTGACACTAACGGGTGTTTTGTTAATTTTATGCAACTGTTTTGACTTAATCTTCTTATTCAATTGGTTGTATTTTCTAGTAATCCCTTTCAAACTAACCTGGTTCTGGTGTCTGTGATAATTAGCTCTGGGTGGTGGTATGAACAGTGAATTCACCAGTTACTTCTAACACGAGTTCTACTTTCTCTTTCCATTTCACACCTGCACTCTGACAAGCGCTAAAACCAAACAGTAAATGTGTATGGCTCCTTCCCTTCTGGGGTAAGATCTGGCTACGTGCTGCTTGCGCGTGTTGTGTGTTCACCATCGCTCGCCCATGTTGTTTGTGCCGTCGTTGTTGTGCTGCTTGGGAACTTCTGTAACAGGTGGAAACACTTAATTGCAGGCGGGCCCTTTTAAAAATAATTTGCATTAGTGCTGCTGCTAATTTCCTCGCTTTTAATCACTAGAGATCATGCTTGCTGACTCGCACTTGCTGTGACTATTGGAGCTGTACGTTGTCTCGTGCACCTGAATGGAGTTGAGCATTCGATTACGAATCGCAAACACAAATCTGCACGACTGTCCCCGCCGGTCTTAAATTCTGAGAGCCAAAATATTTCCTGTTGTTTGGCAAAAACTGGCGAGGGCAGACACCTCCATTTTAAATGATGGCTACCAAGGCCAGGTGCAGTCAAAATTGGAAACGGTAGACTAACCTGTTTAGCCGTGTGAGATGCTGTAAAGCACGACTGCTTCTCTAACACTTAGTGCTTTTGCAGCGTTGTGCTGACATTAACCTTTGCTCTGTCCCATTTCCCCATCTTGCAGGAACCAAGAGGGGTTAGGACCCATGAGTATTACACATGACAAGAGAGCTCAAACGTTGCCTGTTTCTCGCAATAGAGCAGGAATGATGCATGCCAGATTACAGCAGCTGAGCAGCCTGGATAACTCTTACACTTTTAACCACAGTAAGTCACGTGGCTTCTAGGGAGGCTCAAGGGTCTCAATGCAAATCCACCTTCCCACAGAATAAGCACACCACCCCCAGAGCACGGGCATGGACATCCACATTCCCTACTGGCTGAAACTTTTTGTTTTTTTTTAATTAATAAATATAAAAATAAGAAAAAAACAAAAAAGATGATGTTGTAATCTTCAAAGTCAAGAGTCTGAGGTGGAACTTGATTATTTGGAACTTTACAGATGCAAATCATAACGTTTGGTCCGTACATTATCATTTATATTGGATGAGTATGTAGTGATGAATGTTTTTGTTTGCTGGGAAATAGATATTCATGTTAAAGGAGTTTCTATCATTGTTTGGGTAACATGTTACCAAGGCCGTAATGTTATCAACAAAACCTTGCCTGAATAACTATTTCTGTTGCTGAGCCAACAGGATATTCTCAATTAATACTGGAGGTGTCCGTGAGATTCATGTAGGCTCCCAGAGAGCAATCCCAACATTCCCATTACGATCCCATCTCAATTTCCCTGTATTCCAGCAGGGTTTTCTTTCTCGCATATGCCCATCAAATCCCCTTTGATTCTTTTGCCAGTCACCCGCACTAAAGAGTAAGTTACAGCAGCCAATTAACCTGCAAACCCCCACGTCTTTGCGATGTGGGAGGAATCCAGAGCAGCTGAAGGAAAGCCCATGCTGTCACCGGGAGAATGTACAAATTCCACTCTGGTAGCATGAGGGTCAGGATGAAACCTGGTGACACACTAATGGGGATAGGGCGGGGGTTGAGGGGGATTTTGGTCAAATGCGGGTAAACGGGACTTACTTAAATGGGGCGTCTTGGTCGGCATTGACCAGTTGGGCCGAAGGGCCTGATTCTATGCTGCGTGACTCGTATGACATTCAGGCCATTAGTGCATGTGTTGGCCCTTTGCAAGAGCCGTCCGTCCAATGTTGGCTGGGCTCCCTGCACCTTCACCATAACTCCTCTATGTGCAGATGCATATGGACCGGCCACAGGCAAGTGGATCTAGATCAGTGAAGCAGCTTGGTCAGCGTGGACGAGCTGAACCAGAGATCCTGTTTCCGTGCTATACAGCTCTACGACGCCGAGATAACAATTGATTTCCCTTTTGAAAGTGTGACTCGAGTCTGCTTCAGTTCAAGCTTCATATTATAGTCAGCTTGCCGAATGAAAGAGATAATTTTTCACATTTCTCCCTAACCCCCCCCCCCATAGACTTCTGGTTCATCCATTAAAGTTTAGAGATACAGCACGGCAACAAGCCCTTTGGCCCACTGAGTACACACTCACCACACTGAGTCCACACTCACCCCATATACTAGCATTATCCTACACCCTAAGGACAATTCACAATTTGCAGAAGCCAATTAACCTACAAGTCTTTGGAATATGGGAGGAAACCGGAGCACCCGGGGAAAACCCATGCGGTCACAGGGGGAATGTACAAACTCCATATAGACAGCCCCTTTATTCAGGATCGAACCCGGGTCTCTAGCGCTGTGGCAGCAACTCTACTGCTGCTCCACTGTGCCAGCCCCAAATACAATTCTTCTGCTCCCTCACCCTTTGTGTCCTCAGCACAACTGGGGCTGGTTTGTCGTGATCTATTGTCAATCCCCTTATAGATTTGGGTTTATAGGACTTTGCCAGGTTTCAATCTCGACCACTTTGGGATTAATTCCCTTTATCTAAATCCACGTTGTGGATTCTTATTAAATGTAAACACAGACATTATACAAACAGCTTTTCACTGCAAAACCTAACCAGCCTCTTCCGCAGTGATACGATTTATTTTCATTTTTACTTCTTTTTTGAATATCAAGAATATCACAGTTTGGTTGAAAAGTTTAAAAAAAAACGCAGACACATTTTTACTTTCTCCAGAATAATGTACAGCTACACAGGCAATGACTGTATTAATTTTGCTCATTGCTGCCCATCATTCTACTAACCCCAGTTTTCTTGCCTGATTGCCAGAGGGCACCACTAACCATAGTGGTCCATGCATAATACAATAACTGCATTTTGAAAGTAAAATACATGCTGCCGCTGTTGGATACATTGCCAATACAGAATGTATGTAACTGGTGTACAAAAATAACCCCAGACCAAATTTGTTCAGCAAGATGATGGGGGATAATTTCAAGTTACATTTGTTTAAAAAAACAAAACAAAAATCCTGTTTCTCTGAGTAGTTGAGAATTAAAACCTTGATTTGGTTACATGTTTTCGACAGAATGATAAGCCCTGAGTTCACGGCATAATCGATGAATGTGTGGCAAGGTTTATGCCACTTTGTCAATTAGCCGTGTGTGTGTGTATGTGTGACGCGCGTGTTGTGTGTGTGTGTGTGTGTGTGACGCGCGTGTGTTGTGTGTGTATGTACGACCCTAACATCAAAAACGTTATGGTCCTTGAGATATTTGCAAATCTGTGAAATGTCGTTAAAAATATAAGTACCACTTCTTTAAAGTGGGGGAGTGATCATGAATAAGTATTTTTGATATTTGGCTTTGTATACACAAATTATATTCCAATTATACTTTTGTTAAAGCCAATAGGAATGTGGGTCCATGTAAAGACTGTGTTGCCGGTGACAGGATCCTTGTAATGAAATAACCTTATCTCTGTTTCCAGTGTAAGAAAGGTTTCCAGTGTTCTTGGGATTTCTGTAGACAATGGTAAGACACAGCAAGGTTACATTGTTGGTTTGTTATTGCTACGACTCTGATCCCTGTAAGTCAGAGGTTTCCAACCCGTTTTATTCTTGCGGCCACTCCTTTCAGAGGTTTGTGTTCTGCAATTACACCCTTGCTGCCGAGGGTTTGGTTGTATTATTCCTTACTCTCATAGCCCAGAGTACATTAACTCAGCCAGTTTTATTCCGCGCCCTTTCACTCTTAACCAAAATCCAAATTATAGTCTGAACTGCAGCCACTCTCCTACACTACAATTAACCACATAATGTCCTGGCCTGTCCAGTATTCCCCTAAATTCCTGTCCAGTGAACTGACTTTGGCCAATGGAACCTGCCCCAATAATGTGATAAACTGTGGTGTACAGCAGTTAGTGTGGAGGCGAGGGGAAAAATCCATTCTCGCTCAGGGTACACTGAATGTAGGAGAGGGCTGGAATTGATCTTGGGGCAAGTTGTTTTGGACAGGAACAATAATCACATCCCCACATCCGGTCTCTCCCCACATCCGGGCGGTACACAGTGATGCAGCGGTAGAGCTGCTGCATACAGAACTATAGACCCAGTTTTATCGGGTGCTGCCTGCAAGGAGTTTGCACGTTCTCTCTGTGACCGTGTGGGTTTCCACCGGGTGCACTGGTTTCCTCCCACATTCCAAAGATGCACAAATTTGTAGGTTAATTGGCTTCTGTAAATTGTCCCCAGTGTGTAGGATTGAATTATGAATGGGTGATCGTTGCTCAGCTGTATCTCTAAACTAATCGAGAAGTATTGAAAATAAGTTGCAATTATATATCCACTTTTACACCTTTGAAGTATTGATGCTGTTGCAAGGAGTGCATAATCATTCTAGGTTTCAAATTAGCAGCAAAATGAGTCGGAAAAAATAAACTCTGCAGGAAGTTGCAGTATATGAGAGCTTTAGAGGGAACATCAAGTTTTTAAAAGGATAAGCTAACCATCTGAAGCAGACATACAGCGAGGAAGCAGTCCCTTCAGCCCAACTTGCCAACACCAGCCAACGTGTCCCTTCTACACTAGTCCCACCTGCCTGTGTTTAGCCCATATCCTTCAAAACCTGTCCTATCCATGTACCTGTCTAAATGTTTCTTAAACTTTGCGACAGTACCTGCCTCAACTAGCTCCTCTGGCAGCTCATTCCATACACGCACCCACACTTTGTGTGGAAAAAGTTACCCCTCAGGTTCCTATTAAATCTTCCCTCCTCACCTTAACTCTATGTCCTTAGGTTTTCGATTCCCCTACTCTGGACAAGAGACTGTGCATCTACCCAATCTATTCGCATGGGATTTGCTTATATTTTAGTTCTGAGGTAACCAATGAGTCCCAAGTGGGACCTGCAGACTCCACTGTGTGTGGGTCGGTGGAGGGGTAGTTTGGGATTGTGTGTGCTCCTTCTGCTGTTTGCAATGTGCCCTCTTGACTGCTCTCAGCATGGAGACCATGCAAGTGTGAAAGCAGAGCACGAATTGAAGCTTTATTCAGCATCACCATCAGGGCATTGCATCCCTCTCATTTCTACCTCTCAGAGGCACCGGGGCAGAAGGCACACGCAGGCACACGTGGTGAAAAATGCCCATCATTGCTTGCTGATCTATCTCTCTCCCTCCTAACGACCCATTCTCCTGCCTCTCCCTAAGTGAAGCCATTCCCCTCAAGTCTACTCTGCCACAATCATGCTGATCTATCTCTCCCTCCTACCCCCATCCTCCAGCCTTCCCCCCCATAACCTCTGACACCTGTACTAATCAAACAACTATCTATCTATGCCTTAAAAATATCCATTGAATTGGCCTCCACTGCCTTCTGTGGCAAAGAATTCCACAGATTCACCCCACTGATCAGGATGACTGACGTAATTTTATACTATGCACATTCCGAGACCATTACAGAACAATATATCTTGAGTCTAAAATCCAGGTTAATTGACTACAGGGAAACCAAATGTTGGACATACAATAAATTGCACTGTATTGCCATAACCAAAGGCAACTTTCATGCCTTATTTCTTTAACCTGTTTTACATTTGCTTATAATCGAAATTCGGATTTGATTGTAAAATGTGGGGAAGAGGTTTGAGAGAATGCTTTACAAAGGTAAAAATCGAGTGGGTAGTGTGTTTTTTCTCTAGAGGAGGGTGCCTGAAAGCAGAGGCAGGAAAAGCTGTTACTGGGGTTGCTGTTACTGGGGTTACTGTTACTGGAGTTCGATGAGATTGAGGATGTAGATAGCATTTGTGGGGAGACCCACAGACCAGGGGCATAACCATGTACAGGATAGTCATTAATAAATCATGTGGGAAGTCAGAGCACTTCCCCTGGAGAGAGAGGTGAATGTGGAACTTAGATCAGCACGCTGGCGCAGCGGTAGAGTTGCTGCCTTACAGCGCCAGAGACCCGGGTTCGATCCCAATTACGGGTGCTGTCTGTACGGAGTTTGTACGTCCTCCCCGTGACCGAGTGGGTTTTCTCCGAGTACTTCGGTTTCCTCCCACACTCCAAAGACGTACAAGTTTGTAGGTTAATTGGCTTGGTATAAATGTAAAATTGCCCCTAGTGTGTGAAGGATAGTGTTAATGTTCGAGGATCACTGGTCAGTGCGGACTCGGTGGGCCGAAGGGCCTGTTTCCGAGCTGTATCTCTAAACTAAACTAAAACTACAGGGATGGATGTAAGAGAAACACCAGAGGGAGCGAGGCAGAGAGAGATAGAGATAGAGAAGGTGAAAGGGGGCTGTTGTGGAAGAGTCACCACCATGCCCTTCCCGTGAAGCAGACTCAACACATTGTGTGTTTAACGTGACATTATCTTCACTAAGGGCTAGTGTTTTGGGTAGATTGTGAAGCTCCATTACGGTAATGCATTTGCACAACAGCATAGAAGGCATCAGACTGCTTAATTATGGGGGGAGCTTTGTCACGTGTCAGTAATACCGCATGATATGTGGTAATAATACTCTTGATTCCTTTAATTAGGCTACGGACATTCTGACGCTGATGTTATTCATCAGTCACTCTTGGAGGCCAACATCGCGACAGAAGTATGTCTGACTGTGCAGGACATAATGTCTTTGTTCACCCACGTCTTTAAGGTATGGCACTCCAAGTGATAGGGAATCGGTATATTGATTTGTGATTGTGTTTGCAGTTTAATATTTCCATCTCTAACAGTGCACAATAGTAATCCTGTCTGCTATCTTGTACACACACACATTTGAGTATCGGAGCAGGGAGGTTCTACTGCAATTGTACAGGGTCTTGGTGAGACCACACCTGGAGTATTGCGTACAGTTTTGGTCTCCTAATCTGAGGAAGGACATTCTTGCCATAGAGGGAGTACAGAGAACGTTCACCAGACTGATTCCTGGGATGTCAGGACTTTCATATGAAGAAAGACTGGATAGACTCGGCTTGTACTCGCTAGAATTTAGAAGATTGAGGAGGGATCTTATAGAAACTTACAAAATTCTTAAGGGGTTGGACAGGCTAGATGCAGGAAGATTGTTCCCAATGTTGGGGAAGTCCAGAACAAGGGTTCATAGTTTAAGGATAATGGGGAAATCTTTTAGGACTGAGATGAGAAAAACATTTTTTACACAGAGAGTGGTGAATCTCTGGAATTCTCTGCCACAGAATGTAGTTGAGGCCAGTTCATTGGCTATATTTAAGAGGGAGTTAGATGTGGCCCTTGTGGCTAAAGGGATCAGAGGGTATGGAGAGAAGGCAGGTACAGGATACTGAGTTGGATGATCAGCCGTGATCATATTGAATGGCGGTGCAGGCTCGAAGGGCCGAATGGCCTACTCCTGCACTTATTTTCTATGTTTCTATTACACACAGGAGTCATAATTTACAGCACAGGAGACCATTTAGTCAGTCTGTGCTTCATATTAACGTCCTCCATCTCATCCAATAACAGTGTCTGTAAGTGTGCAGAACCTATTGACACAACCTGGTGTTCGTATTGGTTTATTGTTGTAACGTGCACTGAGGTACAGTGAAATGTTTGTTTGCTTGCCATCCAGTTAAATTATACTCTACGTGAAAACAAGTATCCATACACAAGTACAACGGGTAGTGCAAGCAGAAATATAATAGTGCTTTTTAGTCCTTAGAGATACAGCGTGGAAACAAGCACTTCAGACCACTGAGTCCAGATCAACCAGTGATCACTGTACACTAGTATTTTCCTACACACTAGGGACAATTTACAGATGCCAATTTACCTATACACCTGTCCGTCTTTGGAGAGTGGGAGGAAACGGAGCACACGCGGTCACTGGGAGAATGTACAAACTCAATACTGACGATAGTGTAACAGTTACACTGCAAGTGCAGAATAAAAAGTGCAAGGGCTACAACGAGGTGGGTTGGGAAATCAGGACAGCATCCTTAGCTTGTCGTAGGAAGCGTTCAGTAGTCTGAAAACAGCAGGGAAGAAACTCTTCCTGAATCCGGTGGTATGTGCTTTCAAGCTGTTATTCTTGACAGGAGAGGAGAGAAAAGGGAATGACCAGGGTGTAAGATGGTCCTTGATTATGTTGGCGGCTTTCCCGAGGCAGCATGAAGTGCAATATCAAAGACTGCTCATCACCCAATCAGCCTCTCTTCCTATATTCCTATCACAACTGTATCCCTCTTAGGGACAGTTTGCATGGCCAATTAAACCACCCTCTCGCATGCCTTTGGGATGTGAGAGGAAACGGCAACGCTCGGGGGAACCACACTGTGACAGAAAGAATGTGTAAACCCCACACAGACACTGACAGAGGCCAGGATTGAACTTGGATCTCTGACATTGTGAGGCAACAGCTTTATCGTCAGAATAAAAATGACCAACATAGAAACTAGGTGCAGGAGTAGGCCATTCGGCCCTTCGAGTCAGCACCGCTATTCAATATGATCAAGGCTGATCATCCAATACCTGAACCCCATTCCTGCTTTTTCCCCATATCCCTTAATTCCTTTAGCTCTAAGAGCTAAATCTAACTCTCTTGAAAACATCCAGTGAATTGGCCTCCACTGCTTTCTGTGGCAGAGAATTCCACAGATTTACAACTCTCTGGGTGAAAAGATTCTTCCTCATCTCAGTCCTAAATGGGATATTCCTTATTCTTAAACTGTGACCCCTGGTTGTGGAATCCCCCAACATGGGGAACATTTTTCCTGCATCTAGCCTCTCCAATCCCTTAAGAATGATAAATGTTTCTATAAGATCCCCTCTCGTCTTTCTAATGGATTCCAGAGACTTGAACTTGTGCCTGTAAAATCATTGAATTAAATAAAACTTGAATAATGAGCTGACATCAATGTTCACTATGAAACTAATGGACTCTCACAGGAAGACACCAGAAGCAAAAACATGCTTCAGGGAAGGAATTCCTGCCCGGTCTGGTACGTGTGCGCACGTGTGTCACCAACTCCAGCAGTGCGGTGTTTATTGTGCTCTGGAACCAGCTGATCATTGCTTGCCATTTGCTCCATACCCCCCCCCCCCCCCCCCCCCCCCCCCCCCCCCCCCTTGACACTTATTATTATTTATTCAAATCGTTTGCCATGTAACGGGTCAATGCTCGATGGTTATTGTCATCTGTACATGCACACGTTGATATACAGGTAAAATTGAAAATCTGAATCTGAATTTGCCCAGTCAGTACATTGCAGACTCAGAGTGTCACACACAAAAATAATGCGGTGTTTATTGTGCTCTGGAACCAGCTGAGCATTGCTGGCCATTTGCTCCATACAAACAGCCTTGAACGCCTCAGCCTTGCCATCGGGTCAAGTCGAGGTTATTGTCATATTCATGCATACGTTGATATACAGGTACAATGAAAATCTTGTTTCCAGCAGCATTGCAGACTCAGAGAAACACACAAAAATAATAAATGCCGCACAAATTCTGCAAGACAATGAAAAGAGAAAGGCTGCAAAAATCATTACTGCAAAACACAGTTAGAAAATGAGTCCGTGGTATTCCAGAATGTGGTGTGTTGGTCAGCTACTTGCCCAGTTTGACGTCATTGCGTTTGTCCGCAGGGCCAGCTGCTCGCCGAGCACGGACACAACGCTCTGATGAAGAAGGTTTTTGATGTCCATCTCTGTTTCGTGAGGATCAACCAGTCAGAGACGGCGCTGAAGTCTGTCTTTGCCGCTCTGCGGAACCTGGTATACAAGGTATGGCCCCCCTCTCGGATTTGTTTCCTCTCAGCGACTCCCAAGGTTTGGGGGTGAGGGGGGGGGAGCTCGTTGTTGGGTGAGCAAGCACCATTAAGCCATTCAGCCCTCCTGCACGTTAAGAGGATGAACTTTAAGAGAATGGGCAGATCGGGGCTGGTCCTTGTGAATCTAATAGTCATCAGATTTGGTTCTGGCAGAAGTTCCAGTCTGTTAGGGTTAACAGCAATGCATTGGAATTGGGATGTCACCTCTTGGAACATCAGGACCTTGAGTTATATTGAGATGCAGCACAGAATCAGGCCTTTCGGCCCCACCGAGGCCGTGCTGACCACCGGCCACCCACTCACATTAACAACAGACCTGGCTTTGGATTAAATGCCTTTGGTTAGACTGTGGCATCTTACTCTGTGCATGCTTATTGGGGGATGGAGGGAGGTTGGTGGAATTATGTAATAGTCCTTAGAATTATTTTTGCTTTAGTTTTAATTATCACTACCTGCTTTGATTAAAGTAACTTTAATCATCTAGATCGATATTTAAAAAATTATTCTCATAACTTAATACGTTCCCCTGAATGTCAGGGATGTTTAAAAACGTACTGTTCTTGAGAGCTGTGACAGGAGGTAAAGGCCGAGCCCTGGCTTTGTCTCCCTTGTGAGTGTATCGTGTCTTCCAGGGACAGAGCTCAGACTTGCTGTGAATGTGTTAGATCCAGCAGCGCAGTGAGATTATGGGCGACATGTGCCCTCCCTCCCCCATGGCTCTTCCCCAGATCCCTAAAGAATGTTCCCTCTTTTCCAGTTTCCCTCCATGTTCTTCGAAGGCAGGGCTGATATGTGCGCCGCGATGTGCTACGAGATCTTGAAGAGCTGCAACTCCAAGCTGAGCACCATCCGAGGAGACGCATCCACGCTCCTCTACTTCCTGATGAGGAACAACTTTGAGTGGACAAGGAGGAAGTCCTTTGTCAGGACTCACCTGCAGGTCAGTGCGAGCTACAGGACAGAATAGTGGGAGTGCTTGTCAGGAGAATCATGTCCATACGCCACAGCTTGTCCAGCTTCCACCAGGCCCAACTACGCATTTACCATTTACCTGCATCCCTCCACACCCTTCCTTTCCCTGTAGAGGTCACAGCCTCAGAATTACTGGACGTTCTTTTAGGAAGGAGATGAGGAGGAATTTCTTTAGTCAGAGGGTGGCGAAACTGTGGAATTCTTTGCCAGAGAAGACTGTGGAGGCAGTCAGTGGATAGATTTACGGCAGAGATAAGATAGATTCTTGATTAGTACAGGTGTTGGAGCTTATGGGGTGAAGGCAGGAGAATGGGGTTGGGAGGGAGAGATAGGGCAGCCATTGATTGAATGTTGTCGACTTGATGGGCCGAATGGCTAGATTCTATTCCTATCACATGATCTTATGAACTGTCCAAATGCCTTTCAAATATTGTATCTGCTTCTGCCACTTCCTCTGATCGTTCGTTCCTGATATTCATCACCTTCTGTGAGGAAATACTCCGCCCCTCGGGATCCATCTCCCTTTCAGACTCAGCAACACGCAACATACTAGAAACACTCGTCAGGTCGGGCAACATCTATACAGAAAGAAGCAGAGTAAGGGCCTGTCACACCAGCATGCGACTGCATGCGGCAAGCGCGACCTAAAGTGGTCGCTTGAGCCGTACGGCCTCGCGGGGCTTGTCCCTCTTCGGTCGCCGGAGCCGTATGGAGTTGTGCGGAGCTGGTCCCGACATCGCGCGGGGCTCCGAAAAACTGACACTGTCCAAAAATTCCACGCGGCAACGGCCTGCCGGCCCGCAGCCGCATTGAGGCCGTACGCACTGCCTCGACGGGCGTGTGCAGCGTCTCGACGCCGTACGCAGCGTCTTGACGGCGTACGCCATCACGTCAACTAGTACGGGATCACTCGACCTCCGCGTGGCCCCCGCTTCCGGTTTGGTTGCGCTCGCCGCATGCAGTCGCATGCTCGTGGGACAGGCACTTTAATGTTTCACGTTGAAGGCCCTTCGTCGGACCCTCTAATGAGGCGCCTTCAACCTGAGCCATCATTTTGAATTCGTAACGAATAGCACAGCAGGCTCACAGGACCAGGCAGACCTCTCCTGGTCCGATACCTTGTTTGTTTTGTATCAACATGGGAACATTATGAGAAACTCAAGCAGGCCACTTCAGGGGAGAACCGTACTTATCTTTG
The DNA here is from genome assembly GCF_028641065.1 of Leucoraja erinaceus. Taxonomy (NCBI): domain Eukaryota; kingdom Metazoa; phylum Chordata; class Chondrichthyes; order Rajiformes; family Rajidae; genus Leucoraja; species Leucoraja erinaceus. The sequence goes on from NC_073382.1 coordinate 15,581,044, forward strand.
TGGCGTCAGACTATGTGCCAGACAACTGGAACGTTTGAACGGGACAAAGAATTTGCTGTTTCCTTGAATAGATGTGACCACAAGGGGTTATGTAATCCTGCTGTTGTAAAATGGATAGTACTAAATTTGTAATGTATTTGTTTGTGATGTTTCTGATCAATTAAAAAGATTAAGATACACTGATTAACTTCAAAAGCATAGATTTGGACTGCACATTGGCATACTTTTCTTTCATTGCTAACCTTGGCTGCTATCCAGCTTGAGCTAATGGGAAGTAGGCATTGACAGTCTTACTAGGGTGGACAAGGTGTCACGGAGAGCAGTATCCCTGGTCTTGCAGCCTTTAAACTATCTGAGATAAAGGAGGAATGAAAGGAGTGGAAAATGTAAACCTTAAGTGTCAAGGTAAAGTTATTTTTGTAATTAGGAGTGAAATGTGGCATTGCTGGGATGGCCAGCACTTATTGATCCATTGTTGCTCTTGGGGAGGTATTAATGAACCATATCTTGAACCAGTATAGCCCTTCTGGTGTAAATGCCCCCCACAGTGGTGGTGGAGAGGGAGTTCATGGACTCGGCAACAATGAATAGGTAATGATAGATTTCCAGCTTAGGGTGGTGTGTGACTTGGAGGAGAACTCACAGGAGATAGTTTTCCCAAATGGCCCTTCCTCTATTCGTAAAGGTTGAGGTTTGGGAGATGTTATTGGAGGAACCTTGGTGAGTTGCTGCAATAGGTGGCCAACATTGCTTGGTGACTGGGTGGTGGAGTGGACATTTCTGATGGAGCAATTTAACACATAGAGATTCGAGTTCAAATCCCTCTCTGAAGATTCAAGTCCAAGTATCCAGTGGATACTTGGATAGTGGCTACCCAATTGGCCATGCCAACTTTCTAGGAGGCCTTACAACTTAAGGGCCTGACCCACTTTCACGACCTAATTCACGAGAACTGCCCAGTTTGCCCTTGACTCATACTCGCAGCATGGTCGTCACAAGGTCATAGGAGGTCGTAGGTAGGCCGTGATGCTAGTCATAGGTACTCACGGCATCAAGTAGGTCACGGGCGTTTTTTCTAGCCTAATGAAAAATGTCCACGAGTAAAAAAGGTCGTGAATTAGGTCATGAAAGTTGGACAGGCTCTTCACAAGTGGACAAACTAGATCCCATTGCAATATTTAGAAGAGCAGGGAATTTCTCACTTGTATTCTGACGGGTATTTTTCCCACAATCAACATCACTTAAATGTGGGTCATCAACAGTCAACTGAGCTTGCTTTGTGTGAATTGGATGCAAGGGGCCTTTGGGTGTCTTGAAAGGGATGATGTGTTTTTGAAATATCAGCTGTGGTTTTCATTGTCAGCAAATGTTAGGGTTTGACCTAAGTGGCGTTGAAAGAGAAAAACAACTCTTTGAAAGAGTTATGTAATGAGTCCCACTCTCCTATCCTTTCTAATCACCCTGCTATATTATCCCCAAAATATACTTTATTCCAAATATGTGTCATAAATACAATTGGAAATGGAGGTTATCCACATTTATAGGATCAACCAAGTCAGTGCATTCCCTTACAAAATGTCAACGTCCCAGCCTGTGGTCCTTCCACACACCACCCATGATGAATGAATGAATGAATAAATACTTTATTGTCACATGTGACAAGTCACAATGTAATTCTTTGTTTTGCATATGCAAAGAGCCACCACACAAGGGTGCCGACAAAGTTATTAAGTATCGCACGTCACGTCCTACTTTGTTCTGCCCCCACACTGACAACGACCCCCCACCCCCTTCTTTACTGAAGGCAATGAACGTACAAACCTGTACGTCTTTGGAGTGTGGAGCACCTAGGGAAAACCTGCACGGTAGTCTGGATCGAACCCGCGTCTCTGATGCTGTAAGGCAGTCACTCTGTACCACTGCGCCACCGTGCCGCCTATGGTAGCAGAGGATAGTTAAGCAGCAATTGATATTTACCTTTTTTGCGCATCCCTGGGAACAATCCGTAGCGCACAGGTTTCTGTCGCACACAACTGCCCATGACCAACCTTGACAATGACCCCTGCTTCCCTTCCCTGACCTTCTTGCCACAAGCAGGCGGGCATCTGTTGAGATTCTCCCTTTAAAGTATTCATCTGATTTCCTTTAGAATAAGACACTGAGTTATATCCACATCATTGCAGTTAACGTATGTTTAGATCACCGAAGGACACAAAGAGCTGGAGTAACTCAGCAGGTCAGGCAACATCTCTGGAGAACATGGATAGGTGACGTTTCGGCTTGATACCCATCTTCACACAAAGAAGGGTCCTGACCCGAAACGTCACCTATCCATGTTTTCCAGAGATAATGCCTGACCCGCTGAGTTACTCCAGCACTTTGTGTCCTGTTGTATAGTAACCAGCATCTGCAGTTCCTTGTTGCTGCCCTTTTAGATCAGGTTACTCTCCATTCCTTAACTAGTTCAGCGCTTGTGTTTTTCTACAATTTGATTTTTCCGAATATTGTTTTTCCACTGAATGTTTTGAACTGCATAATCATTTGAATTTGGTAGTGAAAATACAGAACTGGGTACACACTGAAGGGTAATTTGTATCAAAAGGGCAAGATTCTGATCAGGAAGGTCATCTGTTCAAATTGGCGACTTGAATTTTTGAAAATACAATGAACCCTATCCCTACCATTTGCTACAAAGAGCTGGGAATAGAGTTTCAGCCTTGGCCACTTGCCTTGCCAGTGTTGTATGGAACATTCTTAAATGTAATTGGGTAGCAGGAGGGGAGTACAATGCACAGCTCCTGTTACATCCAACCCATTTGGCTTGGACAATGACAAATAAATTTCTACCCTCTTGAATTTAAGGAAGGCAAAAATAAAAGATTTTGAGAAGTCGGTGCTTATTGGATCTTTAAACCGGCTGCTTGCTCTACAGGTGATCATTGCAGTCAGCCAGTTAATAGCTGATGTGATTGGAATTGGAGGAACACGATTCCAGCAGTCGTTGGCTATTATTAACAACTGTGCTAACAGTGACAGAGCTGTAAAGGTGAGTCTGCTCTACTTGTTTAATTATTCGCACTTGCGATCAGTCGGGCTTGTGTCTCCATTTTCATGGATCACTGTTGAACTCCTCTGTGATTCATTGATACTTTATTATCACATGTTCCCGAGTACAGTGAAATGCTTTGTTTTGCATACGACCCAGTAAAATCATGTAGCAAACCTCACCTAGGCACCGACAAAGTTACACAAAAAGGTCACCAAACATCCCTATCTACTCACTGCCGCTGTACATGGCTGTACAAGGATCCGACCCGAAACGTCACCCATCCTTTATCTCCAGAGATCTGCTGAGTTATTCCAGCACTGTGTCTATCTTTGAAAAGTTCCAAAACCATTGCCTCCACTTTTCTCCACAATCTCACATTCCCTTCTTTAGAATTTTGGGATTCTTTTTTTTCCTGACAGAATTATGCGGGGCTTTCAGAAAAGCATTAGATGGGCACTGGATGATGATGATGATGATGGAATATTGAAGGGAAAGCCCTGAATCATTTTCTTTGCAGAGGGTTCACATGATCAGAATGACCTGATGATTTATTGCCCTGGTTGTAGTGTACAGGATTCCCGTCTGAGGTCAAAGACTTAACCAAACGCATTCGCACAGTGCTGATGGCCACCGCTCAAATGAAAGAGCATGAAAATGATCCGGAAATGCTGGTGGATCTTCAGTACAGTCTGGCAAAGTCCTACGCGAGCACTCCAGAATTGAGGAAAACCTGGCTGGACAGCATGGCAAAAATCCATGTCAAGAACGGGGATCTCTCCGAGGTAAAATCAACCAGAATTGATATTCCTTTCCTGAATTGTTATTCCATTTCTTTTACTTTCATTTTTGTAGTGTCTTTCCCAACATCAAGGCATTCCGGGCATGTTCATAATATAAAGTTTCAGAAATGTGGCAGCTGATTTGTGAAGAACAGGCTCCACAAAAGTGGTGAGATTAATAGTTAGATAATTGATTCATATAGGACGCACATAGAAACATAGAAATTAGGTGCAGGAGTAGGCCATTTGGCCCTTCGAGCCTGCACGGCCATTCAATATGATCATGGCTGATCATCCAACTCAGTATCCCGTACCTGCCTTCTCTCCATACCCCCTGATCCCCTTAGCCACAAGGGCCACATCTAACTCCCTCTTAAATATAGCCAATGAACTGGGCTCAACTACCCTCTGTGGCAGAGAGTTCCAGAGATTCACCACTCTCTGTGTGAAAAAAGTTCTTCTCATCTGGGTTTTAAAGGATTTCCCCCTTATCCTTAAGCTGTGCCCACTTGTCCTGGACTTCCCTAACATCGGGAACGATCTTCCTGCATCTAGCCTGTCCAACCCCTTAAGAATTTTGTAAGTTTACATAAATGGGTGTTTGATGGTTGGCTTGGACTCGGTCGAATGAAGGGCCTGTTTCCGTGCTATATCTCTCCACAACACTACCACGTGCCTTTGTGATGTTGATTGACCTGCACACGGCCCTGTTCTTGGCAAAGGAACGTGACATCCACCTGAGACACCAGATGGGGCCTCAAGTTTAATATCTTATTCCAAAGGCAGCCTTGGTGTAAGTTCAGCTTTCCCACAGTACGGCATCGAACTATTGGCCTGGAATCTGTCTGGAATGAGATTTGAACCCATGACTCTTGACAAAAACAAGCGTGCAGCCCACATGAGGCCTTGTTGGCATTACATAACCTTGTTTAATTACTATTAATGAATTGGAACCAATTTGCCTAGAAAGTTACCCAGAATTATTTTCGAACCATTAATTCAGTGGTGAAAGCAAAGTAATTTTTTTACGGATTCAGTCTTAATGCAGAGAGAGTGTCACTTGCTTTCTTTCAGCCTCTATCGTCCTACTTTCAACTCTACCTTTTTATTAACTTTGTCGCAGTTCCTGACTGGTAGTTTGTCTCTTTTTGTCTTGGATGCAGGCGGCCATGTGCTACGTCCATGTGGCAGCTCTGGTGGCCGAATACCTCAGGAGGAAAGGTAAGGCGGACATCTTGGGTCTCCCAAAATACCTTGGGGTGTCGATTTTGGGGGTGGGGATGTTACGGTCTCACTGAAAGAAAGATATACCGTACATAAAGTGTGCACCGTGTGTGTATCCCCATGTCACAGGAATTCACCCGTACGGAATTCATAAATGCTAGAACGTTTTGGATGGAGAATAAATATTTACACCGCGGGGTCGAGCTGCTGGTTCCCAGCTCCAGATTCCCGGGTTCAATCCTGACCTCCAGTCCACCCTGTCCCCAAAGAGATGCGGTTTAGACGATTATTTGGCTATATTAGATTTCTGTAGGAGGGTGATAGATGGGCATGCATTGAGAATAAAAGAGTGTCACAGTGGCGCAGCAGTAGAGTTGCTGCCTTACAGCACCAGAGATCCGGCTTTGATCCTTACAATGGGTGCCATCTGTACGGTGTTTGTACTTTCTCTCTGTGACCATGTGAGTTTTCTCTGATTTTCTCCTACTTGTAGGTTAATTAGTTTTGGTAAAATTGTAAATTGTCCCTCGCGCGTCGGAGAGTGCCAGTCTAAAGTTTAAAATGGGATTAGTACAAATGGTGAGCTGAAGGCCTTGTCTCCAATCTGTATGATTCAATGCTATTGTTGAGTCTGGGTTCGCCCATTCACCCAGACTGGGCAAGAACCACAGATTTTGTCCTCTGCAGGACATCAGTGCGGCAGATATATTTTTACAACCATCTCATCGTTTCATGATGACACTAGTTTTTATACTTCATTGACAGCAATTTTATTTAACTGCCTGAAATAGAGGTGGGACAGAAATCTCCCGCACATTCAAAATGTACCTGGGTGAGCACTTGATGTACAGTCACCCAGAAAAAAATGGACAAAGAGTTTCGTTTAGCTTAGAGATACAGTGCAGGAAAAAGCCGCTTCGGGACCGGCGATCCCGCTCACTAATGACCCTGTCCCACTTAGGAAACCTGAACGGAAACCTCTGGAGACTTTGCGCCCCACCGAAGGATTCCGTGCGGTTCCCGGAGGTTGCAGGTGGTTGCCGGAGGTTGCGGGTTGTGGAAGCAGGTAGGGAGACTGACAAAAACCTCAGGGAACCGCACGGAAACCTTGGGTGGGGCGCAAAGTCTCCAGAGGTTTCCGTTCAGGTTTCCTAAGTGGGACAGGGGCATAACACTATCCTACACACACCGGGGACAATTTACATTTATACCAAGCCAATGAACCTACAAACCTGTACGTCTTTGAAGTGTGGGAGGAAACAGAAGAGCTCGGAGAAAACCCACACAGGTCACACGGAGAACGTACAAACTCCGTATAGTCAGAACCCACGATCAAGATCGAACCCAGGTTTCTGGCACTGTGAGGCAGCAACTCTACCGCTGCGCCACCGTGCCGCTAAGTTGTGAGGTGGGAGGATGGCTCACCTGGATGTTATGTGTAGAATATATTTTCAGTGCTGTATGCCTCAGTTTGGATAGCAGAGGGGCTAGGATTGGAAGTGATTTTTTGATGCAGGAAACCTAACATCTTTGTTTCCTTGGTTGCAATGTTTTTGTTAGATATGTTTTCAGTGGCCTGCTAACGATTAATTTTCCGGTGTGCTATGTCTTTTAACTAATGCTTTGGGAGAAGAATTATTAGTCACTCAAAACCTGTATTTCCAGATACGATTGGCAATTAAGCACATAGGGAAATATAGATATCAAGGCAGGATCTGGAATTTGATCAGAGGTTGGTTTTAAGATAAAGACAGACAATGCTGGAAATATTCAGCAGGTCAAGTGGCATTTGTAAAAGAGACTGATTTGGTTTAGTTTAGAGATACAGGCCTTTCGGCCCACTGAATCCATGCTAACAAGCGATCCCTGTACACCAGCAATATTCTACACACTAGGGACAATTTACAATCGATACCAAAGCCAATTAACCCACAAACCTGTATGTCGCTGGTATGTGGGAGGAAACGGGAGTAGTCACAGGGAGAAAGTACAATTTCCGTACATACAGCGCCCGTAGTCAGGATTGAACCTGGGCCTCTGGCGCTGTCGGGTTGCAACTTTACCACTGCGCCACAATGCCGTTGATAAGAACTGGCCAGCTCTGAAGCAAATAACAAAGGCTCCTTATCAGTTAATGCTAAATGTAGCATGTAATAGACAATAGGTGCAGGAGTAGGCCAGTCGGCCCTTTGAGCCAGCAGCGCCATTCACTGTGATCATGGCTGATCATCCACAATCAGTTCTTAGAACGGAGACGGTGAAACACTTTTTCTCACTTTTTCTCAGAGTTATGAGTCTGGAATTCTCTGCCTCAGAGGGTGGTGAAGGCTGGTTATCTGGATACTTTCAAGAGAGAGCTAGATAGGGCTCTTAAAGATAGCAGAGTCAGGGGAAATGGGGAGAAGGTAGGAACGGGGTACTGATTGGGGATGATCACCCATGATCAAATTGAATGGCGTTGCTGGCTCGAAGGGCCAAATGGCCTACTCCTGCACCTATTGTCTATTGTCAGTACCCCATTCCTGCCTTCTCCCCATATACCCTGACTCCGCTATCTTTAAGAGCTCTATCTAACTCTCTCTTAGAAAAATAGAAACATAGAAAATAGGTGCAGGAGTAGGCCATTCGGCCCTTCGAGCCTGCACCACCATTCATTATGATCATGGCTGATCATCTAACTCAGCATCCCGTACCTGCCTTCTCTCCATACCCCCTGAACCCTTTAGCCACTAGGGCCACATCTAACTCCCTCTTAAATATAGCCAATGAACTGGCCTCAACTACCTTCTGTGGCAGAGAATTCCAGAGATTCTTGAAAGCATCCAGAGAATTGGCCTCCACTGCCTACTGAGGCAGAAAATTCCACTGATTCACAACCCTCTGTGTGAAAAAGTTTTTCCTCATCTCTGTTCTAAATGGCTTAACCCTTATTCTTAAACTGTGGCCACTGGTTCTGGACTTCCCCAACATCAGGAACATGTTTCCTGCCTCTAGCGGGTTCAAACATCTTATATGTTTCAATAAGATACCCTCTCATCCTAAATTCCAGAGTATACAAGCCCAGCCACTCCATTATATCAACATATGACAGTCCCGCCATTCCGGGAATTAACCTCGTGGCCAACATGCCATTCGGTTTCTTCACTGCCTGCTGTACCTGCATGCTCACTTTCAGTGACTGATGAAGAAGGACCCCCCAGATCTCGTTGTACTTCCCCTTTTCCCAACTTGACAACCATTCAGATAATAATCTGCCTTCCTGTTTTTACCACCAAAGTGGATAACCTCACATTTATCCACATGTGCCATGCATCTGCCCACTCACCCAACCTGTCCAAGTCACCCTGCATCCTCATAGCATCCTTCTCACAGTTCACAGTGCCACCCATCTTTATGTCATCTGCACATGCTAATGTTACTTTTAATCCCTTCATCTAAATTGTTAATGTATATTGTAAATAGCTGCGGTCCCAGCACCGAGCCTTGCGGTACCCCACTAGTCACTAAAGGGGCCCGTTAATCCCTACTCTTCGTTTCCTGTCTGCCAACCAATTTTCTATCCATGTCAGCTTTTACTATCCTCCTTTATATTCTTGACTAGCTTACATTCGTACCTCATCGTTTCTCCCCGTGTTGCCTTTTTAGTTATCTTCTGTTGCGCTATAAATGTTTCCCAATTCTCTGGCTTCCCGCTCATCTTTGCTATGTTATTCTTCTGCTCTTTTATTTTTATACTGCCACTGACTTCTCTTGTCAGCCATGGTTGCCCCTTATGCCCGTGTCCCACTTAGGAAACCTGAACGGAAACCTCTGGAGACTTTGCGCCCCACCCAAGGTTTCCGGGCGGTTCCCGGAAGTTTTTGTCGGTCTCCAAATCTGCAACCTCCGACAACCACCTGCAACCTCCGGGAACCGCACGGAAACCTTGGGTGGGGCGCAAAGTCTCCAGAGGTTTCCGTTCAGGTTTCCTAAGTGGGACAGGGGCATTACTCCCCTTGGAGTCTTTCTTCCTCTTCGGAATGAATGTCTGTGACTTGTCCATTCATAATTAATTGTGCTTTGTGGGAACAGTGTAAAAGGTCAGAGTAACAGTGGGAAGCAGAATTAAAGAAACAGGCAACTGGAAGACGTGCACAAAATGGTGCTCTGTAAAGCGATCAACAAATCTTGTTTGTCTTGCTCCAGTGTTATGGAGAAAACGTTGTGAGCACTGAATGCAGTGCACTAGATTGGAAGAAGTGCAAATCAATCATGCCTTCAGCTGGAAGGTAGGTTTTAAGAAGAAGAATAGAGAAATTTAGAGAGGAAATTCCAAAGCCCAGGAGCCAAGCAGCAGAAGAGACAGCTGTCAGCAGAGGAATCACTATGTTTTGGAATTATCAACTGGCCAAAAAATAAGCAGAGATCTCAAGATTGTAGGCTAGAGATTACTGGGGTAAAGTGGTGGTAGCTATGGAGGAATTTAGAAGAAAGGAATAGAATATTTATCAGGTATCTTTGCAATCGTTAGAAAGATCTGGTTGTGGAGCTTATTATCTCCAAGCATCCTTTACAATGCTTTACTATCAGTGGGGCCCCTGCTGTAATGAAGAGATCCCTACTACCTCTCTTCATCCCAGCAAGATTCCAAAACTATCAATGTGTTGATTAATAATCTAGATTATTAACGCAATTGGAAGGTTACATATTGCCTATAGGACACTACAGAGAATTCCACTACTTTGTTTACTAACTGGAACCATTGTATGCACTAAGCAGAAATGGCATTGGCTCAATATCTACCAAGAAAGGCAGGACCTCCAGCAGTGCAGCATTCCCTCAGGACTGCACCCGGGAGTTGAACCAGGTTTCTGTGTTTTTTCATAAATTTATAAATTATAGGAGCACAATTAGGCCATTTGGCCCATCATCCACTCCCGCAATTCAATCAAGGCTGATCTATCATTCCCTCTCAACCCCATTCTCCTGCCTTCTCCCCATTACCCCTGACACCCGTGCTGATCAAGAATCTGTCAAACTCTGCACAACCATAATCCATTGACTTGGACTCCACAGCCTTCTGTGGCAGTGAATTCCACAGATTCTCCACCCTCTGATGAAATATTTTCCTCTTCATCTCCGTTCTAAAGGTTTTATTCTATGGCTATGGCCTCTGGTCCTAGACTTTCGCAGTAGTGGAAACACCCTCTCCACATCCACTCTATCCAGGCCTCACACAGTTTGAGGTTCTGGAGTGGAACTTGAACCCATCACCTTGTAACTCCGAGGAGGGTACATTGCCCAGATGATGCTGGTCTTCAGAGCAGTCGGGGACCATAGTGTAATCTTCAGTTGTAATACTTGTGTTGAGTGCAGCTGAACCTGAGATATCAGCTGATCCTGATGTTGGAGTTCCTTTGTTGTTTAAAACCTAATGGAAATCCAACAAGTGAATATACCATCCACTTCAGCCATTAGCAGAGGTTTTGTGACAATATGATTAAATAGCAGAGCATATTCATGCCATTCTGTGAGTTGTTGACTTCCAAACCCCATTGCCTTTATTAAATAAAAGTAATCTTATTTCCTTTTGCAATTCTGCAAATCACGGAATGGCATATATATATATATAATTATGCTGCTGCAAACCTTTTTCTGTTGTTGGGTTGTTTGGGAGATTATTGAGTTGGCTGTACAGAGTTTGTACATTCTCTCTGTGACCACGTGGGTTTCGTCTGGGTGCTCCGTTTCCTTCCCCCATCCCAAATACGGAATGGTTTGGAGGTTTAATTGGACGGTAACATTGTAAACAGTCCCTGGTGTATAGGATACTGCTAGTGTACAGGGGTGGTCGCTGGTCGGCGTGGACTTGGTGGGCCGAAGAGCCTGTTTCCGCACTGAATCCTTAATTTAAAGTAAAGACCTTTGTCCTGCTGGAGGGCTTCAAACATTCAAGAGAATTGCAGTAACACTAAAGATGCAAATATTGTCCACAATGGTTGTGCTCTGGATCTCACTGAGATGTGCAATGTGCACACGCTTCCGTATATTGAAAACATCATTTTATACAGCAATGATGATGTGATTTTTTTGGGGGGGGGAGAATTATCTTCCAGCCACCAAACAATAATGTATAGCTTTTCAATGTAACGCCAAAGAAACACGAGTTACCACTAGAGGTCATGAGTACATTTCACCTGATTTCCTCTTGCCATGACAAGTGTAAATTATTCTTTATTTTTCTCAGTGACTTTTGTCCAATTTAGAGTCATACAGGCTCTTCAACCCAACTCATCCATGCCAACTAAACTGCCCCATTTAAGCTAGTCCCATTTATCTGTGTTTGGCCTGTAAACCTGTAAACCATTCCTATCCATGTACCTACACAAATGTATTTTAAATGTTGTTATTGCATCTGCCTCAACTACTGCCTCTGGCAGCTCCATCCATATGCCCACCACCCTCTGAGTGAAGACATTGTGCTTCAATATCCTATTGAATCTTTCCCCTCTCACCGTAAACCTATGTTACATAGAAACATAGAAAATACGTGCAGGAGGAGGCCATTCAGCCCTTCGAGCCAGCACCGCCATTTATTGTGATCATGGCTGATCGTCCACAATCAATAACCCGTGCCTGCCTTCTCCCCATATCCCTTGATGCCACCAGCCCCTAGAGCTCTATCTAAATCTCTCTTAAATCCATCCAGTGATTTGGCCTCCACTGCCCTCTGTGGCAGGGAATTCCACAACTTCACAACTCTCTGGGTGAAAATGTTTTTTCTCACCTCAGTCTTAAATGGCCTCCCCTTTATTCTAAGACCGTGGCCCCTGGTTCTGGACTCGCTCAACATTGGGAACATTTTTCCTGCACCTAGCTTGTCCAGTCCTTTTATAATTTTATATGTTTCTATAAGATCCTCCCCTCATCCTTCTGAACTCCAGTGAATACAAGCCTAGTCTTTTCAATCTTTCCTCATATGACAGTCCCGCCATCCCAGGGATCAATCTCGTGAACCTACGCTACACTGCCTCAATCACAAGGATGTCCTTCCTCAAATTAGGAGACCAAAACTGTACAAAATACTCCAGATGGGGTCTCACCAGAGCCCTATACAACTGCAGAAGAACCTCTCTACTCCTATACTGAAATCCTCTTGTTATCAAAGCCAACATTCGCATGCTGTCTGGTTCTTGATTCCCCTACCCTTGGTAAAAGACACTGTGTATTCACCTTATCTATTTCCCCTCATAATGTATGCCCTTCTATGAATCGCCCCTCAGTGCCCCAAGGAATAAAAATCCTAGCCTGGAATAAAAGTGGAAAAAAGATAGCCTTTGGACACCTTGAATAATCCAAAGAAAATTTGTATTATCTGCTTTTGCCTTCAAAGGGTGTGGATATGAGATTGTGACATTTCTCAGTGGGCATGGCAGGATCTGTGGAGGGAAATGGACAGACAATGTTTGATGTAAAGAGGAGAGATGGGTTTGAATTGAAGCTGAATGAACGTATATTTGTAGACATCTCGGTCAGTGGGAACAAATTGGACCAAACACTCGTTTTTTGGGGAAGTTTAAGGAGCACCTTTGAGTGGGAAATGGAAAAGCTTTAGCCATGAGTCTCACCTCTGAGAATATCTGGGAGATCAGATGGCAGCTTGTGCAGAATAATTACATTTCCAGGTCCCAACACTCTGCTGTGCACCTGGTTCTACCCATTCCCATCAGGCAAGAAGTGCAGAAGTTTGAAAACACATAACTCCAGATTCTGGGATAGTTTTTTCCCAGCTCTAATCAGGTTAGAGCGCGTTCCTGAACTCCCATCTACCTCATTGGGCACAGACGCAAAATGCTGGAGGAACTCAGCAAGTCAGGCAGCATCTCTGGAGAAAAGGAATAGGTGACGTTTTGGGTCGGAACCCTTCTTCATTTGGAGACCTCATGGAGACCTTTGAGCTATCTTTAATCTGACTTGTCTGAAGAAGGGTCCCGGCCCGAAACATCATCCATTCCATCTCTCCAGAGATGCTGCCTGTCCAGCTGAATTACTCCAGCATTTTGTGTCTATCTTCGGCCTAAACCAGCATCTGCAATTCCTTCCTACAGATTTATTCTGATTTTATTGGACTACAACTTGCACTAAATGTTGTGCCCTTTATCTGTGCACTGTGGACATCTTGAATGTAATCATTTATGGTCTTTTCTTTGACTGGATAGCATGCAAACAAAAGCTTTTCACTGTACCATGGTGCACATGACAATAATAAGTGGAACTAATCTAACCTAAACACATGTCCTGACCCTAACTATTGTGCCACCTCTGTTCTTGCTGACCCGGAAAGCTCTTCAAAATTAAGCCAAGTTCCAAGTTTGGCAACGCTCCCCAGACGTGCTCTTATATTCATAGCACGCCACAGATGAATTGTTGTACAATATAGCACGTGGACAGACCAATGGGTTGATGAACTCTGATGTTAATGTTGCTCTCTTTCTCCAGGTATATTTAAACAAGGCTGCTCGGCGTTTAAGGTGATCACACCCAACATAGATGAAGAAGCAGCAATGATGGAGGATGGAGGAATGCAAGATGTCCACTACAATGAGGTGAGTTGATCCGAGCATTCCCACATCCTGCTATTGTAATACTTCCTTCCAAATTACACCTCTTCCTCCAGTGCTTCTGTTCTGCCAAGACACAGATCTGATTGGTACTGTCTATGTGTGTTGGAACATTGATTGTTCTATGGGCTGTCTATTTTGATGGCTCCATATAATTTAGATAATGGTTGGATGTGACTTTCTTTTTATGGGGTGCATAACACTACAATAAAGTGTGGGAACTGAATTGATGTTTTTCTGAATATATCTTCTCGCTTCAGTCTCCCTCAAAATAAATTAATCTTCCAAGTTTATAGCTCCATAAGAAGACTTTTATATTACTCTTGTGTTCTTCACAACCTCTGTGTTCTGAAGTGTTTTATGGTCAAAGAAGGATCTTTTTAGAGTGTCCACTGTTGGGCGTCACGGTGGTAGAGTTGCTGCCTCTCCAAAGACACACTTCAAAGACGTATTGGTTTGTAGGTTAATTGGCTTGGCATTACTGTAAAGTGTCCCTGGTGTGTGTAGGATAGTGTTAATGTGCGGGTATCACTGGTCGGTGCGGACTCGGTGGGCCGAAAGGCCTCTTTCCGTGCTGTATCTCTAAACTAAAGGCCACAAACCAGAGATCAGAGTGAGAGTGAATTAAAGTGTCAACATGATACTGAGCTTATGCTGGTGATATTGAGTCATAGAGGCATACAGCGTGGTCCAACTTGCCAACACCGACCAACATGTCCCACCTACACCAGTACCACCTGCCAGCGTTTGGCCCATATCCCTCTAAACCTGTCCTATCCATGTACCTGTCTAATTGTTTCTTAAACATATTTATAGTCCCTGCGCCAACTACCTCGCCTGGCAGTGCGTTCCATACACCCACCATCCTTTGAATGAAGGAGAAACTAGCTTTTTGACCTAGAACTCTGGGATCTTTTGCGTTTCACATCTGAAAGTTGGCATTTCCAACAGTGCAGCACTGCCTCAGTGCTGGCATGGAAATATTCTGGGGACTGAAGTGGCAGACGTGGGAGGTACAATTTTTTTGCAGCCTGACTTGTTATCAGTGACTGCAGAATCTACATTGTAAGCAAACTTTGGGGCAGATAAGAATACACTGATGTTGCAAATTCAATTATCAGCTGTTTCAAAAACTCACGTTGCCTTTAATGGACTATTAACCTTTTATCTCCAAGTAATTGCAACAAATGTTAATCATCGACAATATCATAGTCAACCTAATTAAACCAGTTGCTTGCAGGGTTGATTTGAGTTACTGATAATTGCCACTCTCAGTGTGATCTGGCCATTGATCTCTCCTGAGTCAGCTGTAGAAGTTTCATTTTATTGTTCTGAAAGTCCGTCAACTGAGTAGCAATGAGTAGATTAACATATGATGGGCGTTTGGCGGCACTGGACCTGTACTCGCTGGAGTTTATAAGAATGAGAGGGGGGCATCATTGAAACGTACAGATTAGTGAAAGGCTTGGATAGAGTGGAGGTGGAGAGGATGTTTCCACTAGTGGGAAAGTCTAGGTCTAGAGGTCATAGCCTCAGAATTAAAGGACGTCCTTTTAGGAAGGAGATGGGGAGGAATTTCTTTAGTCAGAGGGTGGTGAATCTGTGGAATAAGCGAGTTCGGTATTCCGAAACACGCAAGGAATCATGGGATCTGTCACTATAAACATTCTCGGCATCTGTGCTGCTGCATGTATACAGACCTGCGATTCATCCGTAGTCAGGATCGAACCTGGGTCTCCAGCGCTGCAAGCATTGTTGAATTGCTACTGAACCGCTCCCGTCCCCTCCCAAGAGTCCCATCCCTGTCTGGGGGCGGCCGGAGATGTCCGGGGTGACCCTGGGCTGACGGGACACCGGCCCGGAGCAGTGGTGGCCCAGGCTTACAGCCAGCGTGGATAAGAAGCGCTAATGCCAGCTCAGCTCTACTTGTCCCACCGGGTTAAACCGACAGCACCGGATTGACAGGCCACTTCATTCCCACTCCAAGTCAACCACTGTTAAAAACCTTCATCCGTGCCTTTGTCACTGGCCTGACCTCTGTTCTACCCTCTTAAACTAGAAGCCATCCAGAGGTTGCGTCTTAAATTCCAGCCCCACTCAAAATGCGCCAGTGTTTCTCAGAGATTTTATTGGGCTTTTTGGCGACTAATTGAATTGAATCTTGAAAAATTGGGAAAATACAGTAAGTCACAGAGAGGAAAGTTGTAAAATTTTACGTCAATCCTTCCGATTCCAAATGCATAAACTGTGGGATACGTGGATAGGAAAGGTTTAGAAAGACATGGGGCAAACGCATAGGTGGGACATCTTGGTCGTCGTGGGCAAGTTGGGTTAAAGGACCTGTCTCCATGCTGTATGAATCTGACTGTGTTGATTGAATGTGACCACCTTCTGTGGCACCAAGTGGCTTTGGGTTGAGGTGTAATGCTCATCCCTTCTTGATAGTTCACTTTCAGCGAATTAGATTTTCACAGTTGGGCCACGGTAAACAAAGCAGTACTATAAACATTGCAATCTTTGCTGCACTCTTCATAATTTCTTTGCTGTGACCATTTTTATTGCTAATCATCCTTATTTTTATTGCATGCCCTATCTTTATAACAGAAGCAATTGATTATGTGGTAAAAATATTTATAGCACAGGTTTTCATTTTTATATTCAGATTATATTGCGGCTACATTTTTATCACACTAGAGGCTTTGCCGATTTTCTTTACTTTGCAAATTATTGCTCTTTCATAATGTTGCGTATTAACATCAGCCAATTCATTTGCACAGAAATTCAAACTATTACAGTGGTATGGCTCAGAAGCAGGCCATTCAGCCCAATGTACCAGTGCTAGTACCTGCTGTTTCAACAACCTGCTCTTCAGCTGAGATGTTAAACTGAGGTAGTCTGTTCCCATGGCAACGTCGAGTGGAAGAGAGATCGATTCTCCCCATTCTCCTTGGCAATGGTTGTCTCCCACACAGTGCTGTTGGAATGAAAGCAGAAGACCATTACTTCATTTATGTGTGGGTTCTTGCTGGGTAGAAATCAACTGTTGTGTTTCCTACCTTAATCAATGACCACACTTCACAACGGAAGTCTTGTCTCAGTTTCACACCCACCTACATCATTGAAACATTTGCTTTCCAAGCATTTCTCCCCTTTCTACAAATTACTGCATATGCATAATCTGCTTTCAAGAGCAGGGAGGTTCTACTGCAGTTGTACAGGGTCTCGGTGAGACCACACCTGAAGTATTGCGTACAGTTTTGGTTTCCTAATCTGAGGAAAGACATTCTTACCATAGAGGGAGTACAGAGAAGGTTCACCAGGCTGATTCCTGGGAACTCTATGGCAGGACTTTCATATGAAGAAAGACTGGATAGACTTGGCTTGTACTTGCTAGAATTTAGAAGATTGAGGGGGGATCTTATAGAAACTTACAAAATTCTTAAGGGGTTGGATAGTCTAGATGCATGAAGATTATTCCCGATGTTAGAAACATAGAAACACGCTAGAAATTAGGTGCAGGAGCGCTCCAGAGGCCATTCGGGCCCTTCGAGCCCTGCACCGCCATTCAATATGATCATGGCTGATGGAGCGCATCACTCAGTTATCCCGTACCTGCCGCCCGCTGCCCCACCATACCCTCTGCATCCCCTTGCTCCCCGCCACAGGTAGGGGGGCCACATCTAAAAGCCCTCCAAACTAACTGACTAACATTTCTTAAATATAGTCTCCAATGAACGCTACAGTACTCAGACTACCCTCAAGTTGGGCAGAGAGCTTTTCGCAGAGATTCACCAGCTCTCTGTGTGAAAAAAGTTTGTACCTGTACTGCATATCATAATCTGGTTTCAAGAGCAGGAAGTTCTACTGCAGTTTACAGGTCTCCCCCTTATGCCTTAAGCTGTGACCCCCTTGTCCTGGAGGTTCACCAGACTCCCCAACATCGAAGGAACAATCTTGTACTCCTAGCATCTAGCCTGTCCAACCCCTTAAGAAATTTTGTAAGTTTCTATAAGATTTCCCCTCTGGGGAATCTCCTAAATTCCTAGAGAGTATAAACCAAGTCTATCCACAGTCTAGAAGGTTCTTCATTGGCTATATTTAAGAGGGAGACATGTCCTGGCTAAATGGGTCATCCCAGAGAAGGCATCAGGATCTGGATGATCAGCCATGATCTCTGGCACTCCCTCTAGGGCAATAATGTCCTTCCTATTTTCTTTTTAAAGATTTGGGGAAGTCCCTGAACACGTAGGGGTCACAAATTGTTTAAGGATAAGGGACGCAATCCTTTGGAGCGGCCGAAATGGGTGGCGTTTCTTCGAAATCCTTCTTCCTTCTCTCATACGTGACTTCTTTAAAACTTGCCCCAAGGAGAGGGTGCAGAGGAGATTCACCTGAATAGAGCCATCGAGTCATACGGCATAGAAACAGGCCCTTCGGCCCAACTTGCCCACACCGACCAACAAGTCCCATCCCAGCTGCCTTCATTTGGCCCATATCCCTCCAAACCAGCTAGTGTTTCAGTTTAGAGGAGAGACTGGATAGCTTAGTTTTTTTTCCCTTGGATCAGGAGGCTGAGAGAGATAATATTATGAGGGGCATAGCAGGGGAAATAGTAGGACATCTTTTATCCTATCAGAAGAGTCTAGAACATGGGTGCATGGGTTTAGGATAAGAAGTATAGGGTTTAGAGGATTTATGAAGCACTTTATTTTTCCTGAGGATGATTGGAATCTGAAGTGCACTGCCTGACGAGGTGGTAGAGCCAGAGATTGTCACAACATTTATGACCTATCTACCTGCAGCATGTAGGTCGGCATGGAATAGGAGGCCATGGACCAAGTGCTGATCATTAGGATGAGCATAGATGGGTACTTGGCTGTTAGCATGGACCCGCTGGGCTGAAGGGACGGTCTCAATGCTGTATTACTCTAATTCATCAGTTTCATGGACACCTGTTCATCTCTTAGTAATTATTTTTCAGTTAATTGGCCAAATGTTGCTGAGGCTGGAGACACAGAAGTGTTAGTTTAAATTTCAATGTAAAGGGCTGTGATTAACATTGAAGTCTGGGTTAAGCATAATTTAGTTTAGAGATACAGCACGGAAACAGGCCCTTCGGCCCAACAAGTCCGCACCAAACAGCGATACCCACACATTTACACTATCCAACACACACAAGGAACAATTTAAAAAATGTGTTATACCAAGCCAATTGACCTACAAACCCTGCATGTCTTTGGAATGTGGGGGGAAACCGAAGATCTCGGAGAAAAAGCACACAGTCACGGGGAGAAGATACTAACTCTGTGCAGACAGCACCCATAGACAGGATCAAAGCCGGGTCCCTGGCGCTGTGAGGCAGCAACTCTACCGCTGCACCACCGTGCCGCCTCTAATAACTAGTTGAAACAGCTGAAAGAAAAAAGACTCAAATTGCACAGATACTAGGTTGTGTTTGAATCACTTAAATCTTTAGGGTGATTCAGGTCAGGGTAGCTGAAGAACGCAACAGGAAAAGTAATGGGGGCTTGAGGCCAGTGATGCTTCACCCCCTCACAGAGATAGTGGACAACCTCTTCTTTGCCTAGAAATGTCCCATCTTCTCCTTTGATTAGTCCCTGTCACTGAATGAGGAGGGTGGATAACAGATTTTTGCGGTGAGAGGGCAAGTGTTTTGATGACAACTGTTGAACATTAAGGAAGAAAAAAAAGGAGTTTGAGGTTAATGCAGGAAGGTGGTGCTGAGATAGAAGAGTCATGACCTTATTGAATGGTGTAGTAGGTACAGGGGGTTGAATGGCCTCCTCTTGACTTTATCTAGATGCCAAATACACATTTTGTTACAAAAAAATTAGTTATTTCTTTATTTGAAGACAAATTTTAGATATTTTAAATATTATGGAAATCTGGCCACATGGAGTTAAAGCAGGAAAATGGTGCTCAGTTAAAATATCTGCCATGATGTAATGAATGGCACAGGGCAAGCACGAGGGCTGTGGCTCCTCCCGTTGCTATTTCTTGTAGTTTGGTCAGGAAAAATTGACTAAAAAGACAGTGGAAGCAGATTCAATGCAAAAAGATGAGGGAGTGGAACTGATTGGAGAGCTCCTGCACATTGCTTTGATGGCTGAATAACCTCTTTTACTTTTGGCGATTTTCTATAGCAGTTAGAAGATTACATTGAAAATGTATACTTTGCCTGGTGTTTTCACAGGATGTGTTGATGGAGCTTTTGGAACAGTGTGCAGATGGACTCTGGAAAGCAGAGCGTTACGAACTTATTACCAATGTTTACAAACTGATTATTCCGGTCTATGAGGAAAGGCAGGAGTTTGAGGTGAGTGAACGTGGTCCTCCACACAGGTGGCAGGGTCGGGGAACAAAATAAACCCACCTTATACCTTCTATATCGCAGACTGGATGTTGCTCAACAACAGTTCACATGTTACGGTCAATGTATTTTCTGTTGTCTGAACAAGCACAAACAAAGATGGAATTATATTAGAAAAAAAGTCGCAAAGTGTTGTGGTGACTCAGCGGGCCAGACAGCACCTCTAGAGAACATGGATAGGTGAATGTTTCGGTCTGGTCCCTTCTTCAGATTGTTACAAAGTCACCATTCATATTCCCCCAATATAGAAAATAAAAATGATATAGCAGATATAGAAAAGTGGAAGGGAAGCAATGAGGTAGATTGGGGGGCGGTGGCATGAATACATCCCTTTGCTTATGAAGTGTTTAAGAAGGAACTGCAGATGCTGGAAAATTGAAGTTACACAAAAATGCTGGAGAAACTCAGCGGGTGCAGCAGCATCTATGGAGCGAAGGAAATAGGCAACGTTTCGGGCTGAAACCCTTCTTCAGATTGAAGAAGTGTTTCGCCCCGAAACATTGCCTATTTGCTTCGCTCCATAGATGCTGCTGCACCCGCTGAGTTTCTCCAGCATTTTTGTGTACCTTTGCTTATGAATATTTGTTCAGTAATCTGATAAGAGGTATACAAGCCACCTCTGAATCGGTGTATGTGATTTCAAGCTTTTATATCATCTGTCCAACGGGAGAGGAGAGAAGGGAGAATGACCTGGGCATGAGTGGTCCTGGATTACGTTGAAAACACAATCGTGTTGGAGTTTCCCCTTAGTCCCACCTGGGGCCTGCACTCATATGATGTTAACAAGTCTCCTTTCTTCAGTCTCTATCCATGTTTTATGTTTAATGTATCCAAGCTTTGCTATTTTTGTAGGCGAGAGAGGTTTAATGTGTTTCTCTTTATAAATGATACAGAAACTTGCCCATCTTTCGAAACGCTCCATCAGGCATACAAGAAAATCGCAGAGGTCACACACACGGGAAAGCGACTTCTTGGCACCTACTTTCGAGTTGGCTTTTTTGGGCAGGTGAGTATTTTTAATGTCTGTAGTGGTTAATGTTTGGAATGTACAGCTCTGTTTTTATAGCAAGCAAATGCATGGGATGGGCTGACTGTTTTTTCAAAGCTTTAATTGTTTGGACAGATAAAAAAAAAAAAAAAAAATGTTTAATGTATGATAAAGGTTTGCTGAGAAACCACCTTTTGTGGGCGGAATCAGCGGACACTGGTCAATGGTATTGGGTTTCTAGAGTTATACAACCCAGTGATGATGAAATTTTGCTCCACCACTACCAAACGCGATACCACAGCCACATCTGCAGCATACAAGAAAATCGCAGAGGTCCCATCCCCCACCTTCTGGGAACTCCCTCCGACTTCTTGGCACCTACCCACCCCCGCCCCCGATCAGTCTGCTTTTTTGGGCGGGTGAAACGTTGTATTTTTAATGTGCTGTAGTGAGTTTCTAAGCTTGTTTGGTAATCGTACAGCTCTGTTCCCTCTTAAACACTGTGTATAGCTAAGCAAATGCAAGGGATGGGCTGAAGAGTTCTCCTCTTTTTTCGGAGACAGTTTCACAACCTCCTCTCTAACTGTCCCCCATCTGTGATCCCTCCTGCCCTCCAACTGTACGACCACATTCTTACCCAGACTCGATACCACAGCCAAATCTGCAGCCCCCCTGCTGTCTCCTCCCATCCCCCAGCCTTCTGGCTACTCCTCCTTTTCCCTTTCTTGTCCCCACCCACCCCCGCCCCCGATCAGTCTGAAGAAGGGTTTTGGCCCGAAACGTTGCCTATTTCCTTCGCTCCATAGATGCTGCTGCACCCGCTGAGTTTCTCCAGCTTTTTTGTGTAACCCACTACCTGAAAGTGGGAACAGATTCAACAGGAACAATCGGAGGGATTTGGAAATGCTCAAAAAGGGAGAAAAGGTACCACGGGAAAAGAATGGCAGAGTGGGGCTAATTTTCATGTTCTCTGAAAGAGCTCGCACAGATGCAATGAACCGAATAGTCCCCTGTGTTGCTTAAAGAAACTGCAGTAGGTAAGGATTTCCCTTGGTTTTAGCACTCTGGGAACCTTAAGTATTCACAGCTTAATCTCTCAGAGGTGTCAAGGTGTTTGATGAAAGGACGTATGCTTTCACTGTCTCTACAGGAGAATAATATTCAGTGAAAAGTAAAAGGCTGCGAGAGTTGGAGGAAAACCAACTCTTGACTGATTTTTGAACATTGATTTTTTTTTGTAAATTACACATAAATAGTTTAGAGATATCGTGTGGGAACAGGCCCTTCAGCTCACCAAGTGCGCGCCAACCAGCAATCCCTGTACACTGGCACTATCCTACACATAGGGACTTTTTTTACAATTTTTACCAAAGCCAATTAACCTACAAACCTGTACGTCTTTGGAGTGTGGGAGGAAACCAGAGCACCCGGGGAAAACTCAGTATCAGTATCAGTATTTACTTTAATGTCAATTTAACTGAGTACTTACATACACAGATGAAACGAAAACATTGTTTCTCAATCAGTTCCCATCAGTGCAGTTGATAAAAACAGAATAAATACATATAGCTTTAAAAATTAAAATTACCATATCTAAAATAGGTCTAAAAATTGAAATAGACATTCAGACCAAACAGTGGCTTTGCTTTGACAGGTGCCTAGCTGTCAAAGTATGGGCGAGGTTAGAGGTTATGGACGAGGCGAGTTTGTACGTTCTCTCCATGACTCACGCGGTCATGGGGAGAACGTACAAACTCTGTACGGACAAATAAGTAACCTAGATGAAAAATGTTGCTCATGTCTTCTCTGTAGCACCCGAGAACCTGTGTTGAGTCTTTTCACTAATCTTTTCCTTTTCACCCTTCTCTCTTATTGAAGGCAGCGGTAAGTTTTGCAGCAACTCTTTCCATGTAAGCTGTGAGCTCTTCATGTGTGGTGGTGTGTGACCTTGCTAGCTTGTTTCTGAAGTTGTCTGCTTTGCGGTCATAACCTTAAACGTAACTGTCGGGGGAAGAGGTGACGTGTTTAGGCCATTCACTGCCTTGCTTTGTCCATCGTGATGCATGTAGAAGTGTGGAACACTAGGCTCTGCATTCCACTATCCATTGACATACATCACCATTAGAAAAAAACATCTTTAAACGGTTAACATTGTAGTTTGATGGTTGTTAAGTTTGGTGTGTTTTTTTTAGTTTTAGGTGATTACCTCTAGCGCGAATGCTCGGAACAAATGTAATTATCGCTTTTGTTCTTTGTCTTTTATAACCTTTATAGCAGTACCAGTTTACAGACAGTGAGAGAGATGTGGAGGTAAATCCATGATGGTGTCGCAAGTGATGCAGTACGCCTTGCTGCATTAAAAGGCGGTCTGATTTGCCGTGGATAGTATTTTTATGTCAGCTTATCATCTGTTCTTCGAAGACTTCTTCCACATCACCCGCACCCGTTCTGTTCCAAAAACTGGAATGATGCCTGTGCTTCCCCCAGTTGTAAATTGGAGTTATTTGTCTGCATTGAGATCGGTTTACGTCCATGCCCCGCGTACCTTTATGCAATTCTGAGCCTACCTTGAGGGTTTTGGGAAATTCTGCACTTCAGGTTCTGAATCTAGACAATGAATCCCTGGCATACACTCTCTGAGCCACGCAACATGGACTGCTTTTGAGGTCCAATATTGGTGAGGTACTATGAACACCGTGACTGCATCATATCCATGCAGCTTATCACAAAGCTTGCTTCTCGTTTGGAGAAACCATACTGCCCAAATGCCAATGCTACTACAGATACGTTATTAAATTCTCCTAAATTGCTTAACAAAAAGGAGACTATTAACTTCAGATCTCCATTTGAATTTAAAAACAACAGTAACTTTTCATAATCCGTGTCTTGTCTTAAAACAAAAATCTTTAACACATTTTGCAAAATGTCTTTGATTAATTTGGTTGCAACGTCTTGTCTGTGATTTGTGAAATAATCCCATTCATTACTCCTCTCCTGTCCAAGCTTTGCAATTCAAATGTGGTGACCTTGCACTAACCTGAAAAGCAGTTCTGGATGTTTCTGTGTAAAATGGCCAGCGAACTCGCATCTGTTTGTTTCACGGAAGTACAAAAGCAGCCAGATTCTCCTCCCCAGGCTAGCCTCCTAAAACATATTGTAAAACAAAACCAAGTCTAATAAAATGTCCTGGCATTGACTAGTTTGAATCCTAAACCTGGAAATTAGTATCGGTGAGATCCATGAAAAAAAGTGATGTGAAATCAGTTGGCATTAATATGGAAACACAAGAAACTGCGGATGCTGGAATCTTGAGCAAAACAGTGCTGGATGAGCTCGGTGGGTCAGGCAGCATCTGTAGTGCGAGTGGATAGGTGACGTTTTTGATTGGGACCCTTCTTGAAGAATCCTTCAGCCTTCTTGAAGGGGTTCTGACCCAAAATGTCATCCATCCATCCCTTCCACAGAAACTGCCCGACCCGCTGCGTTTCTCCGGCACTTTGTGTTTTGCAGTTGGCATTAACAGTGGTCTTGAGGAGACTTTGGAGAATCTTTTGTTTACTGTCTTCAAGTTTTTGATTGGTTTAACTTTGGTTCAATGTTTCGTGTGTCCACATGTTTGCGTACTTTTCACTCAATTTTCCTGACGTCATTGTTGACAGGGCTTCTTTGAAGATGAGGATGGAAAGGAGTACATCTATAAAGAGCCAAAGCTGACTCAGCTGTCTGAGATCTCCCAGCGCCTCATGAAGCTTTATTCAGACAAGTTTGGCTCGGAGAATGTAAGGATAATCTATGATGATGGAAAGGTAAGAGGTTTAATTTAGAGATAGTTTAGAGAAACAGGCCCAGCAGCCCACTGAGTATGCCTCAACCAGTGATCCCCTCATACTAACACTATCCTACACACACTAGGGACAACTTTACCAAAGCCAATTAAACATATAAACCTGTACGTCTTTGCAGTGTGAAAGGTACCCCGAGATTCCATAGAAAACCCACGCAGGTCACAGGGAGAATTTACAAACTCCATACACATAGCACCTGTATCGAACCCGGGTCTCTGGCGCTGTAAGGCAGCAACTCTACTGCTGCTCCATCGTGCCACCCTATTACAAAACCTCCACCACCTTGGGTAATCCTACTCTTATCATTCACACGCCTTTTTTTTCTGGAGGCATTGTTTTGCTTAAAGTTATTGTGTAGTAATGGGAATTTCCAAAACTTCAACACTTCTGCAAGACGTGCTCAATTCAAACTCTCCACCCAATATGGGCTATTGTTTCTCAATATCTTCTCTCCACAATGGGTGAATTCCTGACTGACAATAGGTGCAGGAGTAGGCCATTCGGCCCTTCAAGCCAGCACCTCCATTCAATGTGATCATGGCTGATCATCCACAATCAGTACCCCGTTCCTGCCTTCTCCCCAGATCCCCTGACTCCGCTACCTTCAAGAGCTCCATCTAACTCTCTCTTGAAAGTTTCCAGAGAACTGGCCTCCACTGCCCTCTGAGGCAGAGAATTCCACAGACTCACAACTCTCTGTGAAAAAGTGTTTCTTCATCTCTGTTCTAAATGGCTTACCCCTTATTCTTAAACTGTGGCCCCGGGTTCTGGACTCCCCCAACATCGGATTCGTGTTTCCTGCCTCTAGCCTGTCCAAACCCTTAATAATCTTATATGTTTCAATAAAACCCCATCTCATCCTTCTAAACTCCAGATTATACAAGCCCAGCCGCTCCATTCTCTTAGCATATGACAGTCTCGCCATCCCGGGAATTAACCTTGTGAACCTATGCTGCACTCCCTCAATAGCAAGAATGTCCTTCCTTAAATCTGGAGGCCAAAACTGCACACAATACAACAGGTGTGGTCTCACTAGGGATCTGTACAAGTGAATGGATTTACTGTTCAATCAATGAGCTCCAGTAAGAGTAATCTA
The DNA here is from genome assembly GCF_028641065.1 of Leucoraja erinaceus. Taxonomy (NCBI): domain Eukaryota; kingdom Metazoa; phylum Chordata; class Chondrichthyes; order Rajiformes; family Rajidae; genus Leucoraja; species Leucoraja erinaceus. The sequence goes on from NC_073382.1 coordinate 15,607,016, forward strand.
TAATCATGAATTTTATTTTTCTGTACATTTTATGCTGGGCATTTAGCCATAAAGATTGCAGCAGCAGTTTGTGAAAACCTTCTGATTAGGGAGGGGCCGCTCTCCACAGTGTCCTCATGAATAAAGGAGAGAAAAACTGTCCTGAATGCTTTTCAACAAATGATGGACATTTACAGTTCAGCAAATTTCTTTTTAAAAACAAGACAATCTCGCACTCCTCATATGACAGGGTAAAGCAATGCATTGGCCCATTTTAACTCGCCCCACTTCTAGTTTCAGCACAGCCTTCCAACTCACCCAGGCCCTGAATGCTCACCTGCGCCCTCGGTTTCAACATTCCCTTTCCGCTCACAGAGCCCTGTTAACTTATCTGGTTCATTGGAAAATGTATTAAGACATCTAAATTGATGCAACATCTTTAAAAAAAAATGAATTAGGCAATAATGAGAAATGACATCTAATAATCAAGAAAATCTGCTGGTCCGATTCCATTAAAGTAATTGGTGTGTTGGGTTGCTTGACTTTGTACTGTACAAACCTTTATTGGAAGGTGTTCCCTCTTACCTCATTCCTCCTCCCACCAGTCCAATGGTTGATGCCAACCCTGCACCAAATCTCATCAGCGTTGTTTCTGCTTGGTTCCCCAGCCTGTCCAAACATTCTTGGCGATCTCCGTCCATGCTTTTCGTTTTCCTTCGATGACGTGGCACCCATTTATACCAGGGTTCAGGTCTTTGATCAAAAGAAGCTTTGGTCGCCAACACACTGAGCCCAGGGGAACTCCGAACATGCATCTGATCAAATGAATGGCTAGTTCATATGAGACTGACTCCCCTTCCCCTCCCCTCGCCAATCTTTGCACATCCCCAATCCTTTCCACTCATCACTTTAATTTCATGTTTCATGTATTTTGTGTTTTTATAACTATTGTCAGATCAATTTCCCTCCTGGGATGTATAAAGTTGTATCGTATCATATCATAGTTAGATGACCAAGATTCCATGGGTTCGATACTGAGGCTCAGCATGGAAACTAGAGGGAATTTGCATTGATAGACTTGCAGTTATGATTACAGTTGCAGAATATGCTAAAAATAAAAACAAAATCCTGAAAGTACTCAGTGGGTCAGGCAGCATTTAAGGGAAGAAAAGCAGAGTTAACATTTCAGGTCAAAGATGCACTGTCGTGCTGAGAAATTTCAGTTTTAACTTTAGATTTACAACATTTGCAGTCTTTTGTTTTCAGTTACTGCTTATACTTTTGCATACCTCTGTGAATCTCATAGTCAGTACTTGAGCAAGGTTTGCTCCTCTGCCAAAATGTTAATTCTTATCCTTGGCGAAAATATCTGGCTTTACTTGCCCCAGTGTTCTCTGATGAAGTTATTTTCTTTCCACCAAGGTCAATCCAAAAGACCTGGATGCAAAGTTTGCCTACATTCAAGTCACGTATGTGACGCCGTTTCTCGACGAGAAGGAAATGCAGGACAGGAAAACCGATTTTGAGAAAAGCCACAACATTCAGCGGTTTGTTTTTGAGATGCCTTTCACAGTCTCAGGAAAGAAGCAAGGAGGAGTGGATCAGCAGTGTAAGCGAAGAACCATCCTAACCAGTGAGTACCATGTCTCACCTCACCCACTTACTTAATCCTTGTACTGCATGATCCAAGGTGCTTCCATTTTATGGCCCCCTCCTCTCCGAACCCTATCATTCCCCCCCCCCCCCCCCCCCCCCCCCACCGTAGTACCTTGTCTAAACCTCCGCCCACTCCCCTGCCCCCCACCCGCACCCCTTGTCATGTGTGCACCATCCCCCCTGACTTCCTCCTTTCCGATACAGAACAGTCTGTCCTCAATAAAGGTCTCGCCCCCACCATGGTGTAGAGCTTTTCTTCCGTCACCTCCGTGCCGTTTTCAGTGGGAAGGAGTTCTCACCACCCAGTAATGACCCCTTCTCCAGTCCCAAACGATCCTCCTCCTCTCGGACTCCCCCAGACGCCTTCTACCCTCTTTAGACGTTCTCGATTCTAACTGTCGGCGGGATATCAACCACCTTATCTTTTCTACTCACCTACTCTAATTTGACCCAGTCTGAGGAAGGGTTCTGACCAGAAATGTCGCCCATCCTTTTTCTTTAGAGATGCTGACCTGCTGACTGACTTCAGTAATTTGTGTCTAACTCTGCTTTTATATTAACATTGACTTTGCGATTTTCAAATCTCTCCCTAATCTCCTCCAGCCTCACAACCTTCAAGGTCTTTGCATTCCTCCAATCCTAACCTCTTAGCACCAAGAGCATATATGTTCTCCGTACGTACTTAAGGAAGGAAACAGAAACAAGAGTAAATTATTCAACCTTTCCCTCCGGCTCTCTCATTTTGGACACTCATGAGCAATCCTCTCCCTCTCAGTAACACATTCCCACTCTCTCCCCTGGCTCAATACTTTTTGTGCCTATAAGTTTATCTCCTTAAATATATTTTACATCTTTCCCTTTGCAGCCTTCTGGGAGCGTAATTCACTGGTTCATAAAATTAGCAAAAATGTCCCACCCCCCCCCCCCCCCCATCTGGGGCGGAATGGTGGAGTAGCGGTAGAGCTGCTGCCTTACAGCGCCAGAAGCCCGGGTTCGATCATGGCTACGGGTGCTGTCTGTAAGGAGTTTGAACGTTCTCCCTGTGGGTTTTCTCCGGATGCTCCAGTTTCCTTCCACACCAGAGATGGTTTGCAGGTTAATTGGTTTTGGTTAAAAAAAAAAATGTAATCTGTCCCTAGTGCGTAGGATAGTGTCAGTGTATGCGGTGATCGCTGGTCGCTGCAGACTTGGTGGGCCAAAGGGCCTGTTTCCACACTGTATGTCTAAAGTGTAAATCTCAATCCAAACCTTATAATTTTGTTCCAGACGACCCAACCAGGGGAAACATTCACCCTACGTCAAGGCTGCCGAACCCCCTCAGAATTTTGTGTTTCCATTCGATCCAATCTTTTTTACCGAATCTACTAGGGAATATAAGCCTCTCCTAGTTTGCCAGTCCTGCTAAACCAGAATCCAGCCTAGATCTACGTATCTTACAGCAGAAAGCCAGGCTAAGGATTTTGACACCAGGATGTTGTTTAGATGGGAGTCAGTGAATGCTGGGGATGATGAATGAACAGGACTTGGTGTGATGAGTGAGCAGGACTTGGTGTGGTTCAGGACACAAGGCACTCGGAGCACGGATGTTGAGAAGAGGAAATCATTGAGGACCTGTTTGATCATGATCCAGTTCAGGAATGTTTTCTGGAGCTGCCTTTAACAGCATGAAAGCAGGCCCTTCAGCCCATCTTGTCCATGCCAACCAGGATGCCCATCTCTGCTAGTCCCATTTGCTCGCCCTGGACCCATATCCCTCTAAACATTTCCTATCCATGAATCTGATCAAATGTATCATGTATCTATCCCTTAAATATTATTATACCTGTCTTGACCACTTCCTCTCGCAGCTCATTCCATATATCTACCAGCCTTTGTCAAGAAAAATAATATGTGCTTAAACCTATCAGTGTGAAAAGTTGCAGTAGTATGTCGACAGTGTTTTATGGAATTAGAGTATCTGGGCATACAGTCACATTACTGGAACAGATTGACATTGATACAAACACCTTCTCTCAACTTGTGCGCTCCTCTTGAGTAACTGGAAGATTTGCCAAAGTCCAAAGTCGACTAATTTTGGAAGGAAACCAATTGATGAACTTGGGTTTTCTTGTCTCCACTGAAACTTTGCATATCATTTGTGTGATTATTGCAGCAGTGACTAATTTACCACTTCCTGCCTACTCTTCATTCTATCTGTGACAGGTGATGTTGCCCCATCATTCGTTAAATTGGAACCTAATATAATAGTAAGATTAAACGAGAACTTACCAGTTCGAAGTTTGATCTGTATTTTATGAGGAGTTACGATGAGGGATTACGTGAAGAACCCGCCTCAGCACGCATGCGCGGCATACTTCAAAGCAGCGGTGTGGAATCACAGATAGACACAGTTATTTGAAGTAAACATAGTAAAGACAAGGAGACATCAGTTTGCTAGTTTGATCTATATAATGAGGGTGGGAGCGGAGGGCACGTAATCCCTCATCGTAACTCCTCATAAAATACAGATCAAACTTCGAACTGGTAAGTTCTCGTTTAATCTTACTATTTTACTTCGGAGTCACGTGAGTGACTACGTGAAGACTTCAAAGCTCTGTGATTTCAAACCGTGTAACAGTTCATACTTCACTCGCTGCCGAAGTCATTCGAGGGAGGAAGTATGTTATCGTAATCAACCATGAATCTGTTTGTAAAACAATAATGGTGTTATTAACAACAACAAGATCAATTGCTCCCCCGGGCTTAAATTATATATTTTTTGCAGATAATTTTTCTGCAAACGATACAGGTTCTGTCAGTGGTTTGTTAAAAAACGTTTGGAACGTAAACTCCCTGGACCAACCTGCAGTAGCCAGGATGAGGTCCATAGGATCTTCCATTCTCGTAGTCACTGACGTGGGAGCCGTCCTGGTGGAATAAGACTTATACACATCAGTATTTTCTCCAGCAACTCCCAGTACCTGCTTGAGCCACTAGAGATAGTTTAGCTCGTCACCCGACCAAGAGGTTTATTGTGGCTGACCCATAAGGCTTTTTCCTCTCCCTCGGTATTCCTTATTGTGTCGATGTAGATCTCTGAGTGGGTCATGACACATAAAACGTGGTTCAGGTGGGTATGCCCGGAATTTCATGACTGGACCTGATGTTCCTGGTCTGTTCTGTTTGGCCAACCCTTGAATGGGAATGTGACACTATCTGGTGTCATAACCATGTTGTCCCATCGCAGTAGATGGGAGAACTGGCTCTTTGTGTTGATGTAAGGCCACCAGCATGTCCATCTTCAGGGTAGGCTGTTCCAGGGTGAGTGACCTGGCTGGTGATCATCCCCTAAGGTACGTCAGGGTTTCACTGACATCCCAATTTGGGTGTACCTATTTCTGGGGAATGGACTGAATATACCTCTCCTGTATCTGATCACCAGTGAGCGGTACCCAAGTTGAGTAGGCTGACAGAACATTTCCTTCATTGTGGTGAAGACCTGCCAGGAGCTCCAGTACAGTTTAGTTGTAGTTGAATGTGTAATTCTTGTTTTGGAAAAACAGTGTCCCATTTCTTGATGCTCCTCAGGTATGTTCCTTAGGATATGCGACGGAATGCTGTCATCAGGTTGATAGCGCTGCTGATCCAAACACAGCAGTGGTCTTCCCAATTTTGCAATTCTTTTAATGACCATATCGAGGATCACTGGGAACCATGCCTGTGGACTTGGTCCACTGTAATTTGCGTAGTACCCCACTGATGAAGCCGTAGTACCTATTGAAGAAGTTAGAAGGAAAGGAGAATTTAGAGATTAGATTTCCCCCACCCTTCAATACGTGGGAATGTCTCCATAGCCGCTGCCTTGAAATTGGTTTCATGTGACGTAAGTTAATACGTGGTGATTTGATTGGATATAAGGAATCGATATCTGGTGTCCATATTGCTTAGTAATTCCAGCAAATATTTTTGGTTTAAATGTATGTTTACAGTATTTAGCTCAACTGATAGGTGAGGTTACTGATGGTCAAATATGTTTGACGACATACGGTTACCAATTGTTAATAAATTGTCACCTAATATCGATGTTCCCTGCCCAAGTGGTTTGGTATATGCCACCACTGTGATGTTGTTAACTTATAAATGAACATGCAAATTTGGTGGGTTACTGAGCAATGCTTACTAGAATTAAGTAAGTTAATATATAACACGTTTAAGTCAATTTGCATAGGCACTAAGTATTACAAGCTCAATAACACATCAGGACACATAAGATGTTACTCAAAACAGGTGGAAGAGTACAACCATAATCCTTCCTGCCGATAATTCCATGATAACACTCCAGATTAATCCATATGCCCCCATATCACAGGTATGGATATAGTTTTGAACACTAGTATCTCAGCTCATAGGAAAGGTACAATGTTCAGTAGCTGGTAATGCTGCTACTATCCCAATACTTTGCCACGTAGTTGATTGGTGGTTAATGTTACCATAACTGATAGTCTTAATGAATACCAGATGACAAAGTTGTGGATGGTCACGTAATATCTGGATATATGGCAATGCCCGCTAAATAAGTTAGTATCTAATGCAACTAACGCTGTATCACAGGATAGTGTGTCGTTAATATATAGACATGCCATGACGGATGTTTCTTAAGTGTCAGGGCTGGTTGATACAGGATAGCTTAGACTAAAATGCCGCAATGCTCATCATGGTTACTCCATCCAGGTAATTGCGGTATCCGAAACTTATATGAGAAGGTTCTGAATAGTATGCATCTTCAAGGTTGATGTCTACCATAAAGTATCTTGGTCCCATGGTAGTAGTTACAAATCCCATGAATGGGTATACCTGGTGAATACTCAAGTGGTTTATCAATGATGGTGCGACATTCACCATCGCGGGAGGGTAGACCCCTTGGGGTGCTTGCTAAATTGGTGGCAAGATATTGTATATAACTAGCAAAGTGATAGCTTCCTAAGCAGGTGTGATTCACCCGCCCCTTGTTAGTACAAACCTTCACCTTTATGTGGTGGTAGGAACCATACTTATCTGTCTTTATTGCTGTTTTCTTTGGTTTCTGGTTCCTTATTCTTGTAGGGATGATGTTTGTTGGGGGTGGCACATTTTCCCTGGGGCCTGCTCTGGGCCGTGGCCTAAAACCTACGGGTTTGGCATGCAGGTCCCGAGCTTTCACCAGTACCTTGGGGTAGACGCCGCTGGTGGACGCGGAGAGGTACTGCTGTCTGGTATTTTGTGTGGTGCTCATTCCAGACTCTGCCCTCTTGTGCCGAATAGTTTGAACACTTCGTCGTTTTTTAGGACTGGTTTGGTAAATGCCAGGAGCAGGTTCTGTGCTTGTGAGTCGGCATTCTCATGATCCTGTTAATTTCTTAGATTGAGGGAAGGTTTGTGACTTCACTAGAGAAGTTATGGGGTATACCGTTGAACATTTGGGTCAGGTGTTTTGCCATACCACCCTGCCCTTCTGGAATGAGCAGGTGGACATGATAGCTGACGTCAGGTATCAAATGCATTTTTAAAAACATTTAGGTTAAATGCGCTGCTCAATGTATCCCCCAATAATGGCGGGCACTTTGAGTAAATGCAATTTAGGGGTGGCGTGATAAATCCAACGCCTCATGGCTACCTGTCTTGGAGAGGTTTTTTGGAAACGACAGATAGTAGGCTGGCCATCAGTTGAAACTGAAGCCATTTCGCTTGTGAAACCACATAGCGACCACACCCAGCAGCTCTTCCTGTTCCTGTACCTCATGCGTACTCCCGATGTTGTTCAGCCAGTGCCCTTCTTCTTGACCAGCCCAGCTCTGGTCGCCAAAGCTGTCCTTATATAAGGAAGAAGCAATGGCCAGTGCATGAGGCACTGTGGAGGGAGTGCCTGAACTCCCTCTGCGAAACTGCTCCCCATAAAGCAAGTCTCGCTGGAGCTTATGCTCCACGAGCCGTTCCATGTGGCTCAGGCGGCTGCCTCTGCCCTAAACGGGCAGTGAGACGTCCCCATCCAACGAATCGGAACCACTGGCCGGATTGTTGACATCCAGTCCGCTGCTCAGGCGCTAGTGGAACTGGGCTCGGCTCGGTGTCGGGGATGGCGGAGCGCCGGGTTGGCGGTCCTACCGCCCTCTGTCCCCCTGTGATGAGACGCCTGTCTGCTGGAGCCGAGCTGGGGACAGGTTTCTTGGAGAGTCTTGTTCTGTTCTTTCTTCTTGGCTGTTGGAACAAGCAAAGAACTCTCCTTTGCCAGTTAAACCGACCTCAGAGTAGGCTTACCTGATGGTCCGTTCTTTAGCGGGAGCGACTGACTCCCGTGTTTTTTGGACTGGAACCCGGCACAGCTCCCTGTCCGTTGACCGCAGCGTGTGCGGTCCTGGTGGCATCTTTCCCCCCTTCCGTGAACGGAACACTCCTTCCCCGGAGTCCAACGGGGGTCGCTTGTGTCCGGACTGGTACCGGCGCAGCTCCCTGTCCATGGACCGCAGCGTGTGCGGCCCTGGTGGCGCTCTCCCCCTTCCGTGAAATGGAAAATACTCCTTACCCGGAGTCCAACGGGGGCCGCTTGCGTTTGGACTGGAACCGGCGCAGCTCTCTGTCCGTGTACTGCAGCGTGTGCGGTCCTGGTGGCGTCTTTCCCCCTTCTGTGGAACGGAACACTCCTTCCCCGGAGTCCAACGGGGGCTGCTTCTTCTGCTGCTTTGCTCCTCCTGGAGCAACAAACAGACGCGAGTCGCTGTTGACCTGAAGGTAAGACTTACCTGGCTTCCTTTCAGGGTTGTAGCGGGAGGGCTGGGAAGGAACTGCAGATGCTGGTTTTTCCAGCCTAACTCCCGCCTGCCGCTGTTGCCTGCTGAAACGTAATGCCGTGCATGCGTGCTGAGGCGGGTTCTTCACGTAGTCACTCACGTGACTCCGAAGTAAAATTAGCTTGTGTATGTATTCATCAATTTCAGCAGATTGCAATCTTGGACTGGTTATACCATCACCTGCACACATCATTGTTCAAATATTCACCTGACTGATATCTCATCCCTTAATCCAGGGATCGGCAACCTACGGCCCCCGGGCTGAATGCAGCCCGTAACCCAAAATTATCCGGCCTGCAGGCATTTTTTTCCCCTGTAATTATCCGGCCCGCAGACGTCCATCATCTTCGGTACCTCTCGGACCCGAGGCCGCGGCACCCAGGCGCGGTGACGCAAGGAGGCCTGCGCTGGCGGCCGCAATGGCAGAACCGCCGAGATCTAGTTGTACCGCATCCTGCGCAAAGCCGCGCACCTTCTGTGTCTGGGCTTCACTGTCGGGATCGGGGTTGTCAATAGGCTGGGGACGAGTGAGTGAGTGCAGTGGTCCGTAGGTGTGCCATGTTCGTGAGTGCCCGTAACCCTAGGGGCCAGTGCTCCGGGTGGCATCCTCGAGGGGGCGGGATCTATGTTTACACGTGATTTGATGCCTGCCATCCGGGGCGGGATCCATGTGTTCACGTGATGGATGTGGCCCGCCATCCACTCACAGACATGCGTCCTGGCCCCTATGCAGAACCGGATTGCCGACCCTTGCCTTAATTACTAGCAGTCCCAAAACTCACACCTTGTCCTGCACTGGTTCACTCATCCACCACCTCAACCTTGGCGTCTCTGCCCCGCAGAACACAATTTCAAATCCTCCTCACTTTATCTTCAAATTCTTCCATTGCCTCAAACAATTGACCCACTCCAGCATCTGTTCATCACCTACAGCCTCCCTTTCCCCACTCTTCTCCTCACCAAGCTGGTTCTTTCAAGAGGTGAAGGTCATAAGTAATAGGAGCATAATTGGGCCAATCGGCCCATCAAGTCTACTCCGCCATTCAATAATGACTGGTCTATCTCTCCCTCCTAACCCCATTCACCTGCCTTCTACCCATAACCCCTGACAACCGTACTAATCAAGAATCTGCTTTAAAAATATCCATTGACTTGGCATCCACAGCCTTCTGTGGCAAAAGAATTCCACAGATTTACCCCCCTCTGAAATTCCTTCTCATCTCCTTCCTAAAGAAACGTCCTTTAATTCTGAGGCTATGACCTCTAGTCCTAGGCTTCCACTAGTGGAAGACTCTGAGGGACACGACTAGGTAGATGTTATGAGTGTAATGTGTTAGAAGGAACTGAAGATGCTGGTTTACACCAAAGATAGATACAAAATGCTAGAGTAACTCAGCAGGTCAGGCAGCAACACTGGAGAAAAGGAATCGGTAAAGTTTCGGGTCAAGACTCTTCTTACAAAATGTGTAAAAAGGAACTGCAGATGCTGGTTTACACCGAAGATATGTAGGAAGGAACTGCAGTCTAATGCTCGTCTTGAGTGGGGGCGTGAAATCTACATTTAGGGATGTAATTTCGGAAATTGGGATTGCATGTCTTAAACAAAGATACAGAAGAATTTCCCTTCAAGAGTGATAAATCTCTAGAATTATTTAATGGTAGTGGTGGAGGCCAGTTCTTTAAATATATTTAAGGTGGAGATTGGTGCAATAGCTTATATATATTTTAGGCTAATATGCAATTTCTTAATGTATCTTTGTAATTCTTTGTACTGTTTGATGTGTATATGGACCTGTGTCTGAAATAAAGCTTTAATAATAATAATAATAATAGATGAATATTTGGAAGATCAAGGAATTGAGACCTGGCATAGAAGAGGAGGAGAATCTAGCATAGATCAGCCACAATCATATTGAACGGTGGGGCAGACGAGAGGCCAAGGGGCCTACTCCTACAACTGTTAAGAGGGACAGATTGAGGTACTACATGGGGACAATGGTAACTGGAAACCAACAGGATTCTGATATAAAGAGCAGAATATAATCATCCTCAAGTGTTAGCAGTTGTATGGCTTCTTCCTGATCGCAAGACCTGATGGACTTAACACTCCCTCCATTCCTTTACCCCGCCGTAAGTGAGAGAGCTTTAAGTCACATTCAACAACTCAGAACTCTACCTGCAACACAAAATGCTGGAGTAACTCAGCGGGTCAGGCAGCATCTCTGGAGAAAAAGAATAGGTGACGGTACAGTTCGGAGCCCTTCTTCAGCCTAAAAGTAAGGGATGAGAAATAAACGGGAGGCGAGACAACACCAGAACAATTCGGGGCCGGCTGACCAGCAGAGTCTAGCATTTTGCGTCTATCTTCGGTATAAACCAGCATCTGCAGTTCCTTCCAACTCAGAACTCTGCCTTGCCTTTCCAAAGCCCTCAGAACTTTAAAAAAAAAACCTCTTGGAATAAAGAGACAGCCACTTAATACTGAGGTGAAACTTTGGGATCATATACCTCGGGAAAAATGAATATATCCACGGTTGGGACTCTAAGAAACCAGGTTATATGAGATCAGGTAGGGAAATGAACGGAAGTAAGGGCTTCAGCCATGACCTATGTGAATGATAGAGCAGGTGTTGAATGGTCTATTAATTACATTCCCTTTTGCATTTTGCTCAAAATAACTTTTGGGCTGCCTGTCCCCAAGTCTTGCTCCACCTCCTGACCTTCTGTCGTTCTGGCCTTTTCAGAATGGCAGGCAGTGACCCGTGGGATGCCGCAAGGCTCCGTGCTGGGACGTCAGTCATTTACAATATATATTGACCACTTAGACGAAGGGAATTAAATGTAACATCTCCAAGTTTGCGGATGACACAAAGCTGGGTGGCAGTGTGAGCTGCGAGGAGGATGCTGTGAAGCTGCAAGGTGACCTGGATTGGTTGGGCAGATGCATGGCAGATGCAGTCTAATGTGGATAAATGTGAGGTTATCCACTTTGGTGGCAAGAACAGGAAGGCAGATTATTATCTGAATGGTGTCAGATTAGGAAAAGGGGAGGTGCAACGAGACCTTGTACATCAGTCACTGAAAGTAAGCATGCAGTGAAGAAAGCTAATGGCATGTTGGCCTTCATTGCGAGAGGATTTGAGTTTAGGAGAGAGGAGGTCCTACTGCAGTTCCCTGGTGAGACTCCCCACACCTGGAGTATTATGTGCAGTTTTGGTCTCCTAATTTGAGGAAGGACATTATTGCTATTGAGGGTGTGCAATGTAGGTTCACCAGGTTAATTCCCGGGATGGAGGGACTGACATATAATGAAAGAATGGGTCTACTGGGCTTGTATTCATTGGAATTTAGAAGAATGAGAGGGGATCTTATAGAAACATATAACATTCTTAAGAATCCATTCTTAAGGGATTTCCTGCATTTGGACAGGCTAAATGCAGGAAAAATGTTCCTGATGTTGGGGGAGTCCAGAACCAGGGGTCACAGTTTAAAAATAAGGGGTAGGCCATTTAGGAGTTGTGAATCCATGGATTATCTGCCACAGAAGGCAGTGGAGGCCAATTCACTGGATGTTTTCAAGAGGGAGCTAGATTTAGCGCTTAGGGCTAAAGGAATCAAGGGATATGGGGGGAAAGCAGGAATGGGGCACTGATTTTAAATGATCAGCCATGATCATATTGAATGGCAGTGCTGGTTCGAAGGGCCAAATGGCCTACGCCTGCACCTATTTTCTATGCTTCTATGATCTCTTGATTATCCGCAAATGTAATCACCCCGCTGCTGTGTGTGTGCCTTCAGGTGTGCAGTGATTCCATTGTCACATTGCTTCCCTCTAGGAGGTAACGAGAGATGTGTGCACAAATCTTGTTCCCCTCTCCCCTGATTCTCAGTCTGAGGAAAAGTCTCGACCTGAAACGTCACTCATTCCTTTTCTCGAGGTGCTGCCTGCCCGACTACATTACTCCAGCGTTTTGTGTCTATCTTCTTGCGTCTACTGAACTAGATTTCAGGACTGAAGCTGTTGGCAAGTTTTGCCACTCGTGATCCTAAATATGATGGCCGTGCTTGAATTGTTTCTAGTTTATCGCGGTTAATCTGTTGCTAAGTCTAGTTCAACTGCGTGGAAACTACCGTGAGGATAAACTTGTGTGGGGTTAACAATTCACAGAGTGTCTCGTTCAAGGTTAGACAACACTGTGCTAATGTCATAAACTTCAAAGATTTATGTCTCAACCGTATTGTAACTAAACCCAACCAACAAGTTGCCCACAGTTCGTCTAAAGTTCATGTGGCAATGCTTATATTTGCCAGCATTTCCTCCATCCTCCTTGTATTCCGAGGGAGGAGTTCAAGAGCCCTTGCTCCTTTGAATAGAATAGTTTCTTTATTGTCATTGTAACATGGGCCATGTACAACGAAATTTAAAATGTCAGCCAGTCAGTGCAGCATTCAAACATTTCTAAAGCTAACGAAACATCCACGGTAAAATAGTAAAGATAAGCAAATAAATAAAAATCACAGACAAAGCACGCATACACACCCAACCCTCCATCCTTCTGTCGATTTCACCGTTACCACAGTCCCTTAGTCTGTATCGCCCCTGCGTTCCTTGGCGGCCACATTTAGTGCTTTTATAGCAGTGGGTCACGGTTGTAATATTGTGCTTGTGTTGGTGTTACTCAGACTGGGTCAATTTCCTTCCTCTCATGCCAAGACCACTCAGCGTCCTAACCAGAGCTATTGATTTTTTGAAGAAGGGTCTCGACCTGAAACTCATGTCACTCATTCCTTCTCTCAGGAGATGCTGCCTGCCCAGCTGTTACTCTAGCTTTGTGTGTGTGTGTGTGTATCTTCCATTGATTTCACACGCCACTCTTGACCTAACTGGCTCCCACTTAAGCATTGTCTCATTTTTTAAATTCTCACCCTTGCTTTCAAATCTTCTCCATCCCCCTGTGACTATCTCCAGGCCTACAAACCAATTCTGCACGTTCCAATTCTAGCCACTGTCAGCTGTCTGATCTCTAATGCCTATTATCGCCCCCCACCCCCTCACACCCCAAACTCTACATCTTCAAGAGAAAAGGATTAGGTGACGTTTTGGTTCATAGAAACATAGAAAATAGGTGCAGGACTAGGCCATTCGACCCTTCGAGCCTGCACCGTCATTCAATATGATCATGGCTGATCATCCAACTCGGTATCCTGTATCTGCCTTCTCTCCATACCCCCTGATCCCTTTAGACACAAGGGCCACATCTAACTCCCTCTTAAATATAGCCAATGAACTGGCCTCAACTACCTTATGTGGCAGAGAATTCAAGAGATTCACCACTCTCTGTGTGAAAAATGTTTTTCTCATCTCGGTCCTAAAAGATTTCCCCCTTGAACTGGACTTAAACTGGGGTCACTTAAACTGTGACCCCTTGTTCTGGACTTCCCCAACATCTAGAACAATCTTCCTGCATCTAGCCTGTCCAACCCCTTAAGAATTTTGTAAGTTTCTATAAGATCCCCCCTCAATCTTCTAATTTCTAGCGAGTACAAGCCGAGTCTATCCAGTCTTTCTTCATATGAAAGTCCTGACATCCCAGGAATCAGTCTGGTGAACCTTCTCTGTACTCCCTCTATGGCAAGAATGGCTTTTCTCAGATTAGGAGTCCAAAACTGCACACAATACTCCAGGTGTGGTCTCACCAAGACCCTGGACAACTGCAGTAGAACCTCCCTGCACCTATACTCAAATCTTTTGCAATAAATGCTAACATACCATTTGCTTTCTTCGCTGCCTGCTGCACCTGCATGCCTACCTTCAATGACTGGTGTACCATGACACCCAGGTTCGAGATCCTTCTTCACTGAGAGTCAGAGGAAAGAGAAAGGGGAGATATCAACAGTGATATAGAGAGATATGAAACAATGAATGAAAGATATGCAAAAAGTAACGATGATCAAGAATAGATGGAGTCCACAATGGTACATATGAAGGAACTGCAGATGCTGGTTTAAACACCACCTATTCCATTTTCCCAGAGAAGCTGCCTGACCCGCTGAGTTACTCCAGCTTTTTGTGTCTATCTTAAGTTTAAACCAGCATCTGCAGTTCCTTTATACACATTTCCCCAACATCTTTAAGGTCCCCATAAACCTACATCTTTAACAAGCTTTTGTTTTTGTATTCTAGTGCGTACTTTGGGGGCATTTTTCCATATTAAAGGTGTTGCACAAATTTTGCCCAAGTGTTGGGATTGAACATGAGCTCAGTAATCTGTTTCAAGAGTGAAACGCAAAAACATTGTCCTGAACATATAGAGAGCAATGGTTTCATAACAAGCATCTAATATCTTTGCTGCAGCATTCCTAATGTGAATTACGTTCTGTCCTCCGTAGCTATGCACCATTTCCCCTATGTGAAGAAGCGGATCCCTGTGATGTATCAGCAGCACATAGACCTGAATCCCATTGAGGTTGCAATCGACGAGATGAGCAATAAAGTGTCGGAGCTGCAGATACTGTGTTCCTCTTCTGATGTTGATATGATCAAACTGCAGCTCAAACTCCAAGGCAGTGTCATCGTACAGGTGGGATTTTCAACAGCATAAATAATGATCTGGCATTTACCCTTTGAGCACAGTTGTGAAATTGTACTCAAAATCTGCAGAATTGCTTTGGTTAGGCTATCAGATAATATACTAATTTTCTTGTCCAATTTATTTAAAATGGAATGTGCTTTTTTTTTTTCAATGTACAAATCCAGATGTGTTCTATTTATGAGCAGTAACATAAGACAGTTTGTGATCCATTCAACTGAAAATGTTTTTTCACCAAAAAAAAGGATTTTCAGATACTTGTCCAAATGTCTTTCAATTTGGATGTTTGATTCCCCTACTCTACCCGAGTGTGTCTACCCGATCTATTCCTCTCATGGCTTTGTACTCTTTGTTGAGGATGACTGTCCATCAGGAAGGTATATTTGTCTCCAAGCTTTGATGTACTTGCCATGATCACCCTGTGCCATTATTTGCGTAGGTGAATGCTGGGCCATTAGCCTACGCCAGGGCCTTCCTGGAGGAAGCCAATGTGAAGAAGTACCCGGACAATAAAGTCAAGCAGCTGAAGGAGGTGTTCAGGTAAACGCCGGTGTGTCTGACCCATTATGACCTTGTCGGCCAATGCATCACTCGCCAACCGCGGCTCAGCGTCTGTTCTCCGTGTTCACAGGCAGTTTGTTGAAGCTTGTGGGCAAGCCTTGGTCATAAACGAACGTTTGATCAAGGAAGACCAGTTGGAGTATCAAGAAGAGATGAAGAGCAACTACAGGGATATGGTTCGTGAGTTGTCCAACATCATGCATGAGCAGGTGGGTCCCCCGACTGCATGTAGCAAACCCATTAACAACATACCTCACGGGAATGTGTTTTGTGACACAGAGTATGTATGGTTAGTCTAAATTATAATTATAACCTAAATTAGATTGATTAAACATCAAATGTACATTCACATCTTCAAATGCTTGGTCGTTTCTGGTGAACTGTGGCGTCCCCTCGTTGTGCAGCAACTGCGCTGCCCACCAGACCCGCCTTTCCAAATCTTTTTGGCAGAAAGCCACACTTCCACACACTCATGAAGATCTGAACTCCACTTCCACCAACACCCCTTTTAATGGGCATTCCAGAGGATTGCTTCCAACCCCAAAGCAAAGGTAGCAATGAAACCAAGTACATTTTATAGAGTCATAGTGGTACAGTGTGGAAACAGGCCCTTCGACCCAACTTGCCCACACCGGCCAACATGACCCAGCTACACTAGTCCCACCTGCCTGTGCTTGGTACATATCCCTCCAAACTTGTCCTATCCATGTACTTGTCTAACTGTTTCTTAAACGTTGGGATAGTCCCAGCCTCATTTACCTCCTCTGGCAGCTTGTTCCATACACCCCCCACCCTTTGTGTGAAAATGTTACCCCTCAAATTCCTGTTAACTCTTTTCACCTTCACCTTTAACCTATGTCCTCTGGTCCTTGATTCCCCCACTCTGGGCAAGAGATTCTGTGCATCTATCTGATCTATTCCTCTCATGATTTTATACATCTCTATAAGAACACCCCTCATCCTCCTGCGCTCCAAATAATAGAGACCCAGCCTACTCAGCCTCTCCCTATATCTCCGACCCTCTAATCATGGCAGCATCCTCGTAAATCTTCCCTGAACCTTTTAAAACTTGTCAATATCTTTCCTATAACATGGTGCCCAGAACTAAACACAATACTCTAAATGCGGTCTCACCAACGTCTTATACAACTGCAACATGACCTCCCAACTTCTATACTCAATACTCTGACTGATGAAGGTCACTGTGCCAAAAGCCGTTTTGACCACCTTATCTACCTGCGACTCAACCTTCAAGGAACCATGCACCTGCACTCCTAGATCCTGCTCTACAACACTCCCCAGAGCCCGACCATTCACTGTGTAGGTCCTGCCCTTGTTAGACTTCCCAAAATGCAACACCTCACATTTTTCTGCATTAAATTCCATCAACCATTCCTCAGCCCACCTGGCCAATCGATCAAGACTCTGCTGCAATTTGTCACAACCATCTTCACTACCTGCAAAACCACTCACTTTTGTATCATTAACAAACTTGCTACTCTTGCCCTGCGTATTCTCATCCAAATCATTGATGTAGATGACAAACAGCACCGAACCCTGAGGCACACCACTAGTCACAGGCCTCCAGTCCGAGAAGCAACCTTCCCCCATCGCTGGCTGCTTCCTTTGATGAAGCCCATCTGCTACTCATTCAGCTATCTCAATCAATCAATCAATCAATCAAGATTTATTCATCACATACACAATAACAATTAAGTGCAGTGAAATGAATTTGCCAGCAGCGGTACAATAAAAAAGAACACACAATACACAATAATAATGTAATACAAACATCCACCACAGCATTCTTCACTGTGGTGGAAGGCACAAAGTATAGTCAGTCCTCCTCCATTTTCCCCCGTGGTCGGGGCCATAATCTCCGCAGTCACCGCTGCGGGCGGCCAGATCCTTGTATTCCACACGATCTAACCTTCCAGAGCAGCCTACCATGCGAAACCTTGTTGAATGCCTTACTGAAGTCCATGTATACAACATCTACAACTCTGCCCTCATCGACCTTTTTGGCCACATCTTCAAAAAATTCAATCAGATTTGTGAGACTCGACCTGCCACATAAAAAACAATGCTGACTATCTCTAATCAGCCTTTGTCCATTCAAATGCCTGTATACAGACACAAAAAGCTGGAATTACTCAGCGGGACAGGCAGCATCTCTGGAGAGAAGGAATCGGCGACGTTTCGTGCATCGACCCTTCTTCAGTCCTGACCCGAAATGTCACCCATTCCTTCTCCAGAGATGCTGCCTGTCCCGCCGAGTTACTCCAGCTTTTTGTCTCTATCTTCGGTTTAAACCAGCATCTGCAGTTCCATCTTACACAAATGTCAGTCTAACCTATCCCTCAGAATACTTTCTCGTAACTGTCCAACTACAGATCTTAAGCTCACCGACCTTTCGTTCCCTGCAATTTTCCTCCATCCCTTCTTGAATAGAGGCACACCATTTGCCACCCTCCAGTCTTCCGGCACCCCTCCTGTATTTATGGACGACTCGTAAATTTCAACCAGGGCTCCCGCAATTTCCAGCTCGTTTTCCTCAATGTCCTCGGATATATCTGATCAGGCCCTGGAGATTTGTCTACCTTCATACACAGAGTACCTTCAGTACTTCTTCGACGGTAACACTGACTGCTCTCAAGACACTTCCATTGACTGCCCCAAGTTCCTCCGTCCTGCTGTCTTTCTTGTCGATAAATACGGAGGAGAAATACTCATTGAGGACCTTGCCCATCTCCTGTGGCTCCACACAGAGTTGACCACTTTGATTCCTGAGCGGTCCCACTCTCTAGTTACCCTTTTCCCCCTTATGTTTATAAAATATTTCGGGATCGTCCTTAATGCTACCCGCCAGAGCTATCTCCTGGCCCCTTTTCGCCCTTCTGATTTCCTTTTTCAGTTTACTCCTTAGTTCCCGAAACTCCTCCAAGGAGGCACTTGATCCCAGCTGCCTATACTTGTCCCATACATCCTTCTTATTTTTGACCAATGCCTCAACTTCCCTCGTCAGCCAAGCTTCCTTACATTTGCCTGCTTTGCCTTCACTCTAACAGAGACGTACATATCCTGAGCTTTTGTCAGCAATTTTTTTTAAAACATCCCACTTGGCTGATATTCCTTTTCCCTCAAATAACCTGCTCCAGTAAACTTGAGCGAGATCCTCTCTCATACCCTCAAAGTTGGCCTTATCCCAGAAGAGCATTTTCACACATGGGCCCTCACTGCCCCTATCCATAAATATCTTACTCAATTTTATTTTGTTCTTCTTCATCTGGGAAATGTCTAACTACCTTTCCTGCAATATTTTGAACCACCTAATGTGAGATCTGGCAGCTCGAATTGGAAACCACTGCAGTTGAACTATGAAGAGCAGGGGTATTCTTGCAGATGGAAGGAACGCTTTGTATATCTCGTTAGACCCTGGAATCTTGGCCCTGCCAATCTTTCCAAACCACTTTGTCATTTGCTTCTCCAGTGGAGAAAGGCAGGGATTTAAGACTCAAAGGAGAAAGATCTTTGTTACATATTTATGCTGATTGATAAGTGGTGTTCCATCTGTATCAGAAGAACCTTTTATTCCTTTCAGTGTATTTTTCCCATTCTGGGAAATTTGTGTTGTAGAGTCTTTGACAGGTAAGATTTTGTTATTTGTGACATGGTCAGAAATGTGGCTGACGTTCTTCTGTAATCGGCTTTAAGAAAAAAAAATATTTTGAACTGTACCATTTCAAATAGTGATCTGTGGTTCCATCCAGCTGGTCTTGAACAGGCAGGTTTACTGCAAAAGACCATAAGGCAGGAGCAAAATTAGGCCCGTCAGCCTATCGAGTCTATTTCGCCATTCATCGTGGCTGGTCTATTTTTCTCTCTCAATCCCATTCTCTTCCCTTCTCCCCATGACCTTTGACGCCCTTACCTGTCAAGAACCTATCAATCTTCACTTTAAAAGGACCCCATGTCTTGGCCTCCACAGCTATCTGTGGCAGTGAATTCCACAGATTTATCACCCTCTGGCTAAAGAAATTCCTCCTCATTTCCGTTCTAAAGGTCCATCTTTTTATTCTGAGACTGTACCCGTTGTTTCTTGACGCTCCCATTACCGGAAACATCCTTTCCACGTCCACTCTATCCAGGCCTTTCATTATCCGGTAGGTTTCAATGAGATTCTAAACCTCAGCGAGTACAGGCCCAGAGCCATCACTCTGAATATAACTGCAACCTTCCAATTTCACTACAAGTTTGTGGGCCCATTTTGTTTGTTTTTTAATCATTCAGTTCCTTTTATGCTATGATCTTTTTAAAATTGTCATGAGGCAATGTTGCATGATCCCGACTTTGTGCGACACGTTAAGATAAAAAGATTAAAACATGTTAAGATAAAAATAAAGTAAAAAGAGGGAAAATAAAAGAAGGAATGCTGAGATATTTTATTAACCCGCAAGTTAGAACTACCTGTACTTCTAGGATATAAATTGGAGTGTGATACAAATGAAAACTAACCCATGTATTCTCTCATTTTCTCCTTTTCTCTGAATGCTTCCTCATGTAATGTGAGCAGATTGGATGGTAATGTCCCCGTTGATATGTCTGCAAATGCATGGCATCAGCGTGTTTGTGTGCGCAACGATCTTGGAATAAACTTGAAACCCGTTGCCCATTTTGGGTCGTTGGCTTTAGAAATGGTTGCGCGAGCGAAGTTGTCTTTCTGTCGAGGCCGTGCCGCACTCTCCGTGTTGAACTCGTGTGTTTTCCTTGTTCAGATTTCGCTGGCGGACGATGGGATGAAGATCAGCCACCTGCCCGACTCGTATCACATCTTCAACGCAATCAGTGGAACAGCGGGTGGGACTGTAGTCCAGGGCATCTCAAACTCGTCCTCCATGGTTTGAGCGCCAAGGGTTACCAGCGGCGGTCTTTCCTTGCATGTTTTCACTCAGGATACTTCTCATGCAGGATGGCAGATGAGTTCCGCCTTACCTTTTCGAAAAGCCAGGCCAACTGGGTTGTGAACCCAAAAGAAATCACGTTTTGCACATTTGAGCTCTGATCCAGAGAATGCAATTGAATTTTAAGTGTTCTCCGAGGAGCTTAGCTAGTCCGCATTAAACTGTACATTTTTTAGTATTCCGTGGTGGAACTGGCTCCATTGCTTTGCTACTCAAACCTGTCTTAAAAGTATAGACTTTGTATGTTTAATATATTAGAAAACAAAACAGGGAATAATGTTAGCACCAATATTTTTGCTGTCTGTTTACACATATCTATTACCTGTATATAGTTATTAAAAACAAGGTGGCATAAGGAAGTTGTATTCCGAATAGGATATGTGGTCTCATGCAACAGAATTTAAGATTATAGTTAAGCTGTGTTTAAAAAAAAAAATTGGGTTCAGCATAATAGACTCTGTGCTGGTTACAGGAGTGTTAGTATATATCAGGCAGGACTGAATGACTTCTGGTGAAATTCAATGCTTTTGGCACGTGTTGTCATGCACAAACATTTAATGCATGTAGCTTTGCATTTCTCACAGCTGTCTCCCTGATAATGGCAGTGATGTTCCACCACAGTGCACTAATGAGCCTAAATGTAAAATTATTCCAGTGTACAGTTGTTATCTGTTCAGTCACCAGGTGCGTGTAGCTTTCTGTACACAGTCGCGTTTGTAGTAAAAGTATTTTCATGAGCTGTAATGTTGAACAATATAGAGATTCACCAGAGACTAGCATTATTGCCTTGCCTATAACAAAGAAAAGTGTCACTGAGGGAATGTTGAATCAGGGTATTTTAACTTCTCCAGTGACATGCACAGTATATTTTACAAATGCCCTTTGTTTTTACTCTTGTACAATATTGAGTGCAATATTCATCATTAAGCTTTATCCCAGATGTACACAGTCTTTGGTATGTTTTTTGATAAAAAATCTCACATAGCATATACCTTTTCTTTGCCAAAGTGACGGAAAATTATCTACAATCATTTTTACTTTTTTTTTGTCTAACTTAAATCATTATACCATCAGAATTGTTTTTGAAAACATTAATGAAATTTTATATTTGGGGGAAAGTTAAGGATTTTAATTTTATTTAAACTGGAACTATTGTCCTGCTGTATGTAAATTTAAATGTTGTAACAAAAGTTTGCTCATTCATTATCCAGCTGTTTTGTTTTGTACATGTGGCTTTGTCCAATAAATATTTGCCTTGAGACTTTTCTAACCTTTGTGTTTACAGTTTGGGTGATTTCATTGTTTCTGAGTTGGTTTAACATTGGAACAGGAATTCATCTTCAGTGTCTTGCATTAAGCATGGAAAGGTGTGCAATGTGTAGAAAGGAACTTCAGATGCTGGTTTTTACCGAAGACAGGCACAAAGTGCTGGAGTAACTCAGCGAGTCAAGGCTGGAGAAAAAAGGATGGGTGACGTTTTGGGTCGAGATCCTTCTTCAGACTGAAAGTAGGGGGGAAGTAGAGGGAGACACAAAGTGCTGGAGTAAGTCTGGGTCAGGCAGCATCTCAAAAAATAAAAGGGTGGGTGACACAAAATACTGGAGTAACAATGGGTCAGGAGGCATCTTATTTTAGAATAGAAGAAATGCCATTTAAACAAACAAGGTTCAAACGAAATTTTGTTCCTGCAGTCATAACAGCAAAAAAAAAAAAAAAAACACAATTAACACAATTCCACACAAACATCCATCATAGTGAATCTCCAAACACATCCTCACTGCGATGGAAGGCAAAAGTCTTATCTCTTCCCTATTCTCTGTTCTTTATTCTTCTCCCGCAGACAAGCAGTCGAGCTGCTGAGTCGAGCTGATCGAGGCTCTTGATGTTGGAACCCCCGGCGGGCGATGGTAAGTCCCGCGGCTGTTTAAGCCGCGCCGGGGCGATGTAAGGCCCTGCTCCTGGTCAGTTTAAAATCTAGTAAAATTTAGTTTAAAGATACAGCGTGGAAACAGGTCCTTTGACCCCACCAAGTCCGCACTAACCAGCGATCCCCGCACACTAACACTACTCACACTAGGGACAATTTACATTTGTACCAAGCCAATTAATAGTAAGATTAAACGAGAACTTACCAGTTTGAAGTTTGATCTTTATTTTATGAGGAGTTACGTTGAGGGACTACGTGAAGAAGGCCCGTCCAGGCGCACGTGCGTCAATCTTCAAAGCAGCAGTGTGAAATCACAGATGATATATACCGAAGGATATAGTAAGCTACGTGATACCAACTTAACTTACCTTTGATCTTTATTAGGGTGGGAGCGGAGGGCACGTAGTCCCTCAACGTAACTCCTCATAAAATAAAGATCAAACTTCAACCTGGTAAGTTCTCGTTTAATCTTACTATTTTACTTCGGAGTCACGTGAGTGACTACGTGAAGATTTTAAAGCTTCTGTGTTTCAGGCCGTAGATTCAATTCCGGCGTATCACTACATTTTGATTGACTCTATGAGTGAAAGACAGTCAATAACATGCAACCATAACATATGTTTAATCAATTAATGGTTTATTTTATGATAAACATTATGTGTCCCATTTTAATCACTGGGAAAATTTAATACTTAATCCAAAACAGTACCACCAAATACACCAGGGTCTGCAATGTCTTTGTGGTAATACTTGTAAAACATCCTTTCATTTGCCCATCCTGCGGCCGCGAGGATATGGTTTATTGGAACGTCCAAATCCTTGGCCGCCGATGTTGCCGCCGCCCTGGTGGAATGAGATTTAAATTTGTCAGTATCAATTTCTGCATCCAATAGCACCTTCTTCAGCCATCTTGAAATTGTTTGTGTTGGCACTTTTTTGTGTGTTTTTTATGGCTGATAAGTAATGCGGATTCTACACCTCTAAGGTACTTAGTGGTCTCAATGTAGTGTTTCAAATATGTAACTACATATAGTCTTTGATCTGTAGGATATGCTGAAAAAAACAATTTACACCCCGAGACTCCTGGTCTGCTCTGTTTTAGCAAGTCATAGACATAGAATGTAATTTCCTCTGTTGTCATTCCCATTCTGTCTACCCGTAATTTGTGTAATGTTTGTACTCTTTGGGCTGAGACTAAAGCACATGACGACTTTCATAGATTTTGTCTAAAGACAAATTTGAGATGGGACACCAATCCCTAAGTAACGTGAGTATATCCCTCACATTCCAGATTTGCGTATATCTCGGTCTGGGAGGTTTAGCATTAAAGATGCCCTTCATGTATCTACAAATCAAGGGGTGTGATCCTAGAACCTGTTGTTCAGATGCTCTCGATAAATATGCAGAGAGGGCACTCAATGCAGTGTTGATCGCACTATAACTTAAATTAGCATCAAAATGTAATGTTGACAAGAATTCTACAACATCTGAAGTGTCTGCAGTGTGGTAAGAAATGTTTTGTGTTGCACAAAACTGCTCCCATTTCTTAATGTAAGAAATGTACTGCTTCTGGGTACTATCCCTCCAGGATCCTGCAATTACATCCATAGTGCGATCTGATAGTCTTCTTCCGACATATGGCCTTTTTAGAATCTGCAAATCAACAAATCAATACGATCATGTAAAGGATGAAAATCATCAGTTACAGGGTGCACGAGTAGGTTTTCTTGTCTTGAGATGTGCATTATAGGATCTGTCATCATTTTTAACACTAGTGGATACCATGGTTGTGTGGGCCAATCTGGAACCACCAACAATCCTGAAGCATTATCGTGTTTGGTCTTTTGTAGACATCTACTGATAAGACAAAAGGGAGGAAATGCATATAAAAACATTCCACCCCAATTTAACGAGAATGCATCTACCCCTGTTGCATCTGGGTCTGGTTCCCACAAAATATATTGAGGTAACTGGTGGTTCAATCTGGATACAAACAAGTCAATTTCTGGTTTTCCAAATTTTTGCACAATGTTAAGTAAGTAAAGTAAAGTAAACTTTATTGTCAATTCAAATAATGCAACAAGTAGTTACACAGAGGATTGAAATTGCGTTTCCCCATACTCCAAATGTGCAAGTAATATTTATAACACAGACAGACTATATACCAATAAAAAATAAAAATAGACAGGACAATATACATTATATAAAATATTCACAGTGTGCCAGAGTGTAGTAAAAATTTGAGGTATATTATTAAGGTGCAATAATAAAAGGTGCAATATAGAAAAGTGCAAATGGCATACTGCAGACATTGAATTAAAGTTATTTTGACAGTCAATTGGTCTTAGTTTGTGTAATGTTCATGGAATTTTCTTGAGTGTGTTGAGTAGTCTGATGGCCTGAGGGAAAAAGCTGTTTTTGAATCTGGTGGTTTTGCTCCGCATGCTGTGGTAGCGCTTGCCGGATGGTAGGAGGGTGAACAGTTTGTGTGCTGGGTGGGTGGTGTCTTTGATGATATTGGTTGCTCTCTTGCGACAGCGAGATGGGTATAAGTCCTGGATTGCTGGTTGGGGTGATCTGGTGATCTTCTCCGCTGTCCTCACCACTCTCTGTAGGGCCTTCTGGTCAGCAGCAGAACAACTGCCATACCAGACTGAGAGACTGCTGGTAAGAATGCTCTCAATGGCACCCCTGTAAAAAGTGGTGAGGGCAGAAGGGGGGAGGTTGGCTCTCCTCATCCGTCGAAGGAAGTGGAGGCGTTGCTGTGCTTTCTTGACTAGGGAGATGGTGTTGGTGGACCATGTCTGATCATCTGTGATGTACACTCCCAGGAACTTGGTGCTTTTCACAGACTCCACTGCACTGCCATTGATTGTGAGTGGGGTGTGTACTGTCTGTTTCTTCCTGAAGTCCACAGATATTTATTTTGTTTTATTGACATTGAGTTGAAGGTTATTGATGTCACACCAGTTGATGAGTTGTTGTACCTCCTTATTATCATGATTTAACATTCATTCTGTATTGTCATTAAATTTCCGTGACCTAGTGTCTGCAATTATATTGAATTTACCTGGTAGGTAAATTGCAGAAAGCCAAATGTCTCTCGTAATGCACCAGTGCCAAATCATGTTTGCCAATCTGTCATAAGAAACATAGGTAACGTTTCAGGCCGAAACCCTTCTTCAGTCTGAAGAAGGGATTCGGCCCAAAACGTTACCTATCTCCTTCGCTCCATAGATGCTGCTGCACCCGCTGAGTTTCTCCAGCATTTTTGTGTACCTACATATCATCATCATCAGGCATTTCGGTCGCTGGCTCACTTCTAGGCCAACGTTTCCCAGGACCTCTCCTGGGTGTTCCATACGCTGGCTCTCCTGTAGGCCCGTGTATTTTATACTCCTTCTGGAGTTTGCCGTTATAAATCATTTTACCCATGAGGAATTCCAATTGAGAAACTCTGTCTGACATAACTTCTGGTTCAGACTCGTCTGTCAATAGTCAATAGCCTATTTAATTGGCATTTGGACCCCTGGAGGTCCCTGTGGGCGTTTCAACGGGGATTTTTTCTCCCGTTTAGACCCCAGAACAACATAATTACATTTTACTCCCGTCGGTTTTTTAGTCGGGCGCCCACTACTCTCAGACATTATGTCTTCTTGAGTGCTTACTGCGGTGCGCTTTCCCTTATTTCACCCAAGTTAGTAAGACTTGCCCCCGGCTGGCGATGGCGATTGTCCCGTGGCCATTAAAGCCACGCCAGGTCAGTGGTGTTAGGCCCCGCTCCAGGAGCTCTTCGACCCCGCAACTCGGGCGGGAGAAGTCGCCGTTGCAGGAGCCCCGAAAAGCGGTCTCCCTCCAGGGAGCCGCGGGCTCCCGGTGCCGCCGTCCACAGACCTGTCGTTGGAGCCTCCGCATCAGCCGCAGCAGCAGCAGCGGCAGCGGCAGCGCTCCTCCACCGCTCCACCCGCTCCAGTCTCGGCCAGCTCCGCGACGGTGAGGTGAGTCGGCACCTGAGTCCCCGGCTTCTTCCTGTTGGAGGCCGCTCCTCGTTGCGGCCCCAACGACATCTGAGACCCGATGAGAAAAGGTCGGGTCTCCAGTGCAGGGAGAGATTCAAATATCTTGGAGAAAATTTACCCCCACCCCCGCCCCCCCCCACACACACACCCCAACAGACAAATAACAAAACTACATCAAAAACACAGACAAAGGTCTAATAAAAACGCGGACAGGCTGCAGTGGCCGCTGCTGACCAGAGTCGCGCCGCCTATCAGTAGACTCGTCTGAGTCTACTGGCCTGTTAGTTTTCTTTTTGGCCTTACTCCCTGTGGGCGTTTCAACGGGGATTTTTTCTCCCGTTTTAGAAGTTGCTGGTTTTTCTCCCGTCGGCTTTTTAGTCGGGCGCCCACTACTCTCAGACATTATGTCTTCTTGAGTGCTTACTGCGGTGCGCTTTCCCTTATTTCACCCGCCTTTCTCCATTTAGTAAGACTTGCCGGTGTTCTCTGCATGCAGTCTCCATGGAGAAAAGCAGCCTGAAAGTGAAAGTAAAAAGTACTTGCCTTCAGGTTTTCTTTCACTCACCGCTTGGAGGGCTCTG
Organism: Leucoraja erinaceus; assembly: GCF_028641065.1. NCBI lineage: Eukaryota > Metazoa > Chordata > Chondrichthyes > Rajiformes > Rajidae > Leucoraja > Leucoraja erinaceus. The sequence continues at coordinate 15,634,093 of NC_073382.1, forward strand.
CACCCCCTACAGCGGTCGCAGCTCAATGCGTCTGACGATATATGACGCTCGTGCGCCTGGACGGCCCTTCTTCAGGTAGTCACTCACATGACTCCGAAGTAAAATCTTGCGTCTTTGGAGTGTAGGAGGAAACCGAATATCTTGGAGAAAATTTACGCAGGTCACGGGGAGAACATACATATCCCGTACAGACAAGTGCCCGTGGTCAGGATCAAACCCAGGTCTCTGTAGCTGTGAGGCAGTAGCTCTACTGCTATGCCACCATGCCGCCCTGACTGATGGGATGACACAAAGTTCTGGACTTTCAGTCTGAGGAAGGCTCCTAACCTGAAATGTCACCCATCTTTTTTCTCCAGGGATGCTGCATGACCCGCTGAGTTACTCCAGCACTATGTGTCTGTCCAAGGTGTGTAATGTCCTATGTTTCCGAACTTTAATTCCAGAAGCTAGAACTGCAATTGACATCGTGTTGCCCATTTGGAACCAATAACAAAGAATAAATTTCAATGTAACAATGTTATTGGAAGAGTTTGAGACGTATCCTGGTAAACTGAATGTTGACTTTGGACACACTTACTCCTACTCCTGGACTTTAGACTTTCGAGCATGAATTCACAATGGGTGCTTTAATAATTTAAAAAATAGTTTCACTGCCCATGGACATAAATCACTAAAACACTATAGCAGAATTTCTAAATTTTTGAAGATGATAATGGAATTGAGATGTTATCTCTGCCGGGAAACTATGTGAGTGCTGCTGGGACTCAATAGACTATAGGTGCAGGAGAAGGCCATTCGGCCCTTCGAACCAGCACCGCCCTTCAATGTGATCATGGCTGATTATCCACATTCAGTACCCCGTTCCTGCCTTCTCCCCATATCCCCGGACTCCACTATCTTTAAGAGCCCTATCCAGAGAACTGGCAGAGAATTCCACAGACTCACAACTCTCTGTCTGAAAAAGTGTTTCCTCATCTCCGTGCTAAATGGCTTACCCCTTATTCTTAAACTGTCTGCCTCTAGCGTGTCCAAACCATTAATAATCTTATGTTTCAATAGATCCTCTCTCATCCTTCTAAATTCCAGAATATACAAGCACAGCCGATCCATTCTTTCAGCATATGACAGTCCCGCCATCCCGGGAATTAACCTTGTGAACCCACGCTGCACTCCCTCAATAGCAAGAATGTCCTTCCTCAAATTTGGAGACCAAAACTGCACACAATACTCCAGGTGTGGTCTCACTGGGGCCTTGTACAACTGCAGAAGGACCTCTTTGCTCCTATACTCAACTCCTCTTGTTATGAAGGCCAACATGCCATTCGCTTTCTTCACTGCCTGCTGTACCTGCATGCTTACTTTCATTGACTAATGAACAAGGACACCCAGATCCCGTTGTACTTCCCCTTTTCCCAACTTGACACAATTCAGATAATAATCTGCCTTACTGTTTTTGCTACCAAAGTGGATAACCTCACATTTATCCACATTAAACTGCATCTGCCATGCCATCCCACTCACCCAACCTGTCCAAGTCATCCTGCATTCTCATGGCATCCTCCTCACAGTTCTCACTGCCACCCACCTCTTTTGGTAGGAGAATGGTGGTAGATGATATAAATTATGAAAGGACACACAGTGCTGGTGTAACTCAGCAGGTCAGGCAGCAACCCTGGGGAACATAGGTAGGTGATGTTCCAGGTCGAGCCACTTCTTCAGACAGACACTTGAGTTTGACGCAGGAGACACACTGCGAAACAGTGGAGAAACTCGCAATTCCTGAATTCACACTAGCTACTTTCACACCAAGTAGTAAATATGGTCTGGCCACTTTCATCAGAGATGACACGGATTGGGCAATAGAAGGGCAGTCTGCAGAAGACTCAGATCTGGAATGGCTTGCGGTGAAGGTCCAGGACGTCACCAATGTGTACAAGCCTCCCCCAGTGCCTCTGGCTACAACATCCATACCAGTGTTCACCCCTCCCTGTGTATACACTTGCCACTACACCGAATGGGGCTACTCAAGATGTAATCGTGATGGAAACGGCCTCATAGATTGGGCATCTGCCAATGACCTCATGCTTCTGTATGATCCAAAGGAGCCAAACAGCTTCCACACAGCCCACTGGAACACTGGTACAAGCCCAGACCTAGCAATCAGAGATCCCCTATTTTCAGGCTCTTTCGAGGTACTAGACAGGGCTGTCCCTTAAGTCCTTTACTATTTGATCTCGCTTTGGAACCTCTGGCCCATTAGCTATTAGGGAATCCCCTAATATTTTTGGTATTGTCCGCAGGAATAAGACACGTAAGCCCTCTCATTATGCAGATGATCTGTTATTATTCATTTCTAACCCTGAGAAATCTATTCCGTCGATAGTAGCATTACTTAATTTAGTAGTTTTTCTGGTTATAAACTAAATCTTAGTAAGAGTGAGCTTTTTCCATTAAATAATCTAGTTTCAAATTATGGACAGTTTCCACTTAGATTGACTACCGATAGTTTTACTTATCTAGGAATTAAGATCACCAAGAAACACAAGGATTTATTTAAAGCTAATGTTATGCCTTTAATTGACTATATTAAACAACAGTTTACTAAATGGTCAACAATGTCCTTATCCTTAATCAGCCGAATCAATGCTATTAAAATGTTCATTTTAGCCAAATTTCTGTATTTATTTCAGACGATACCAATTTTTATTGCCAAATCTTTCTTTCATATTATAGATTCCAAAATGTCTTTATATATATATGGTAGAATAAAAATTCCATACTAAGTAAAAAATACTTACAGAAATTTAAAAAAAATGGTGGTTTGGCATTGCCGAACCTTAGATTCTACTATTGGGCAGGGCAGTCAATGTTTGTTATCTAACATTTTGGACAAAAGATTTAGAAGATACCCAATGCCCAGGATGGATAAACCTTGAACGTGATTCCTTACAAGGGCTATCATTGGCTTCTATTCTAGGGGCCTCGTTACCTTTTACAATTACGAGATTGAATAAATATACGACTAACCCAATAATAAGACATACGTTTCGAATATGGTTTCAATTTCGTAAGTTTTTTGGACTAAATGATTTTATCTTATCGAGTCCTATCTTATCTAATTCTCTCTTCCAACCTTCTAGTACTGATCGTCTTTTTTTTATGGAAGAGGAAGGGATTAGTAGCTTTTCGTGATTTGTTTTTGGATGGTTGTTTTATGTCTTTCGAACAACTCTCCAATAAATATAATTTACCTAATTCACACTTTTTTAGATATTTACAAATTAGACATTATTTGAAGGCTACTACCCCTTTTTCCGCTACCACATCAAACCGAAATTTTGGAAAATAATTTTACATTTGAAACCTTATCAGAAAGGATTAATAACGACTATTTATGAGTTGATTTTGAAATTACAAATAGATATCTATATTACTAAAAGTCTGATCTTGACCGCATTTGGCTCGCTGTGGTGCGATTTCCGAGAGAACGCCGCCACCTAAGGCCGTCATTTTTGGCCACCTCGCTCAGAGCCGCCTTCCGGGACTGGAGGATTTTTCTTATCGATTAAAAATCAGAGAGATATTAATGTTTAAAAAAAATCCCATTCTCTCTGCTGCCCCCCCTGGCGGCAGGGGGGCGGGGCTATAAAACCCGGAAGAGTAGTCCCTAACTCAGTCTCTGCCAGATCCAGGAAGTGAGAGGATCACTGAACGCACGTCTACTCCACGATGAGTCCCCTCGATGCGGCTGTAAGGTGGCTGCTGCCTAATTGTTTGCCTCGCCTTTTTAACGAGTTTGTGTTCACAAAATTAATTTTGGTTGTCGGGTGGTCAAGTTGGGCTGAAGGGCCTATTTCCACGTATGACTGACTGCGACTCTATTAGGAATAGACAATAAATGCTAGCATCACTAGTAACATTCACATCCCATGAATTAATATATTATTTTCCGGGTGTTCACAACACGATATAGTTATCACCAGCCACATTGAACTCCTTGACTGAAAGTTGTTTTTATCTAAGTATCACCTTCAGCGCCAGTATTAGAGCTGTTAATGATTTGTTTTGTTTATAATCAATTGTCTAACCTTGAAATTCCCCAGTAAAACACAAAGTGCTGGATTTGCTCAGCAGGTTTAGGCAGCATCTCTGGAGGGAACGGACAGGGGGCATCTCGGGTCGGGACCTTTCTCCGCACCTCCTGCTTTAAATTTCCCTGACGAATGCTGATCTCTGTTACAAGAATCAATCCACAGGTACAAAATAAAATGCAGAACAAGGTTTACAATGACGATAAGCAGAATGTGAGAGTACAAAGACCAGTTAAGGTTGAACCTGTAAGGACTCCAAATAAATTATTAGGAAAGATAATGTGGCATTGCGCTGTCGCAGTGTTAGAAGGCCAGCTTGCTCAAAGCAACCCGAATGTTGGTTGTCAGATCTGTCCACTTTGTAACTTCATTTTAGTGAATCAGCCAAGAGTTAGTTTTGACGAGGCATAAACAAAAGCTCATCTCTAAAATATCCAGTGGCCTATTCACCCAGAAGTTCTTTCTGCAGAGAACTGGAGAAGAGAGAACTGGCTTCCATAAGGAGGGTAGAGATGGCTTAAGGGGAAATTTGGAGTCGGGAGCTGCAGATGTTGGCTAACACCAAAGATAGACAAGACAGATAAAAATGCTGGAGTAACTTAATGGGTCAGGCAGCATCTCTGGAGAAATGGAATAGGTGATGTTTTGGGTCAAGACCCTTCTTCAGACTCTGAAGAAGGGTTCCAACCCGAAATGTCACCTATTCCTTTTCTCCAGAGGTGCTGCCTGACCTACTGAGTTACTCCAGCATTTTGTGTCTGTCTTTGGTTTAAGTGGAAGCTGGATAATTAAGATGGAGAGAGATGGAGATGGGCCAGCACAGATCAGAGGGACCAAATGGCCTGTTCCCGTACTGACCCAATTTTGTAAATTAGTGTTAAAAATGTAATTATATATAAGAAAACACCAAACTGTTTATCACAAGGACCAGGGGACACAAACACAGGCCTGGATCTAATCATTAATTTGCCTTTATCTCTATTATGTGCCTTGTAGGGATTGGTAATAAACTCAACTGATTAGTAGCCAATTATTTCCTGTTGAGTAACTTGTTGAATGGCCTCCATTCAACCGGCTAAACTTTATTATAAAGAAAGCACGTGATCAGAAATAGTTAAAATAAGGAGTGATTTGCAGAAGGGTATCATGTTGAGAATGTTGAGATAATGAGTTATGTGATTATAATAAAATGGGCCAATGTTTAGTTTTTAGTTTAGTTTTGAATACAGCGCAGAAACAGTCCTTTCAGCCCACCGGGTTTGCGCCGACCAGCGATCCCCGCGCATTAACACTATCCTACACACCACTTGGGACAATTTTTCCATTTACCAACCCAATTAACTTGCAAACCTGTGCGTCTTTGGAGTGTGGGAGGAAATCGAAGATCTCGGAAAAAACCCACGCAGATCACGGGGAGAACGTACAAATCCCGCACAGACAGCTCCCGTAGTCAGGATCGAACCTGGGTCTCCGGCGCTGCATTCGCTGTAAGGCAGCAACTCTACCCCTGCGCCACCTTGCCCGCTGTTTACATAGATAATTGCCCCTTTCCTGCAGGATGTGGAAAGACAGGGAGATTTCGTGTCTCTGAGAGCTACACCTGTGGGAGGTGCATCCACATGCAGCTCCTTATAGACCATAGAAAGACACATGGAAAGAATGCTGGAGTAACTCAGCGGGACATGCAGCATCTCTGGAGAGAAGGATTGGGTGACTTTCGGGTCGAGACCCGTATCGTCACCCATTCCTGTCCCGCTGAATTACTCTAGCATTTTGTGTCTATCTTCGATTTAAACCAGCATCTGCAGTTCTTTCCTTGTATGTGTACATACTTGACCAATAAACTTATTTATCCATGCATTCATACTCATTATAGACCATGTTAGGGAACTGGAGCAGCAACTGGATAACCTCAGCTTCATCCAGAATGCTGAGGAGGCAATAGATACGGGACAATTAATTACAGGGAGACGTTGAACAGACTTGTTTTCTCTGGAATGCCAAAGAATGTGGGGAGACCTATTTGAAGTTTATCAAATTATGAGAGGCACAGATAGGGCAGATGGTCAGAAACTTTTTCCCAGGATGGAAAAAAATCAACTACCAGAGGGTATAGCTTTAAAGTGAGTGGGACAAAGTTTAAAGGAGATGTGCGGGGCAAGTTTTTTTCCACAGATGGCGATGAGTGCCTGGAACACGCTGATGGGAGTAGTGTTTGGGGCAAACACGATAATGGTATTTAAGAGACTTTTGGATAGGCATATGGATATGCAGGGAATGGAGAGATATGGAATATGTGCACGAAGATAAGAGTTGGTCTTGATATGTTAGCCTCTGCCTCTGCACTCATACATTAAACCACCTATGATGATGCTGGGAGTTCACTTTGATTTTGGAGTTATAAAGTCATGCAACATGGGAACAGGCCCTTTGGCCCACTTAGTCCATGCCGACCATAAACCGTCCATTTACGCTGATCCAATTTTATTCTCCCCACATTTCCATCAACTCATTCCCAGATACCACACCTATAAGCAGGGGACGATTTACAGTGGCCAATTAAAGGACCAAACCATCATCTTTGGGATGTGATAGGGAACCGGAGCAACCAGGGAAAAAATGCGCAGAGGGGGGACAGTTGGGAGGGAGGAGGGGGTCTCCCTGTCGATCTGCTCCTGGGCCTGGCCAAGATGGCCATTCGTGGGTCCAGGCAGCGGGCAGCCCGCGTGTCCCTGGAGAGGGAATATGCGGTGTCCACGGGGACTTTGGAGGCCTTCCGTGAACGCTGGTCGCCGCGGGAGGTCAAGTGTAGTGTTGATAAAGTTGCCGATATATTAATTTGATGATGGCTTGTTTGTAAACTCAAATAGGCAGCCTTTGATGGTGTTAATACTCCGTTTTTATTTTCTGAATAAAAGTATTTGTATACAAAAAAATTTTTAAAAGCGAAAAAACGCACACAGTCACATACAAACTACATGAAGACAGCAGCCGAGGTCAGGATTGAACCGGTGTAACTGGAGCTGTGAGACAGTCAGTCTGCCAGTTGTACCACTGAGCCATCTTGGTAACCAACAGCAAGGGGCAGAGCAAGAACATCCAAAGCTGAGTGGAAAAATTAACTGTCATTTGACTTTTCGCCAGGGAGGGCGACTATATGTGGTCACCCCATTCCTCTGAGGTGGTAAGTAAATGTAAATGATTGGTTTATTTTACTTCAGTATCTAAATAGAACATACAGGGGATATGCAGCAGGTCGGGCAGCATCTGCAGGGAATCTTCGGGATAAGTTCATAAATTGTAGGAGCAGAATTAGGCTGTTCGGCCCATCAAGTCTACATAAAATGGCGCCTGAAACGTGGCGACTTTGTATTCTGTTTTGTAATCTACCATTCCTGTACTCTTGTATTGTAGGATTGCGCTTATGTATGGTAAGATTTTTACTGAATTGTATGCAGTAGAAAATAATTTTACTGTAACTAAGTTTATGTGACATAAAAGTACCGTTAAACTATGGGATTCACGTCTCGAGGCCTAGTTGCCAATCCAAGTTCATATGGTGGCCAGAGTATTGAGTATAGAAGTTAGGAGGTCATGCTGCAGTTATGTAAGACGGTGGTGAGGCTGCATTTAGACTATTGTGTTCAGTTCTGGGCACCATGTTAGAGAGGACTTACTAAGATGTTGCCTGGACCCGAGGGTCTGAGCTTTAGGGAGAGCTTGAGCAGGCTAGGACTCTTTGCTTTGAGGTGCAGGAGGATGAGGGGTGAACTCATGGAGGTGTACAAAATCATGAGAGGAATAGATCAGAGTTTCTTGCCCAGAATTGGGGAATTGAGAACCAGAAGACATAGGTTTAAGATGATGGGGGAAAGATTTAATAGGAACGTGAGGCGTAACTTTTTCACACAAAGGGTGGTGGATGTATGGAATGAGCTGCCAGAGGAGGTAGTTGAGGCAGGTATGACCGCCAAGTTTAAGAAACATTTAAACAGGTACGCAGAGAGGACAGGTTTGGAGGTGTAAGCGGCAAAAGCAGGCAGATGGGACTGGTGTGGATAGGACATGTTGGTCGGTGTGGGCAAATTGGGCTGAAGGGCCCGTTTCCACACTGTTTGATTCTATGACACTCTAATGGCATGGTTAGCGTGTGGCGTGCAATCAAGTAAGATCTAGGCAAACGACAGTGGCCCATGCATTTGATGTCAGAAGATTCAGCAAGCAGCGATCTCTCTCTCAGCAAAGCTACCTGTGTCCCAGTTTGATTTTATCCAGACATTGCCCAGGGGTATCTCCGGGATCTGGCAATGTTACTGTCAACAGGATGAGCAGCACAGATTGCAAATCAGGAAGTAAAAATATCTAATATTTAATGTCAGTAAAACTCTGATAACCCTTGGGACTTTGATGTTGATGCAACTGATTTTCCCGACTACCAGATATTACCCCTATTAATTTCACATCATCTCACTTTTTGTTGTACCGGATACATGGTAGTATAATTAATCTCACTGTGAACCCGGTAATCTTAAAGGGTATGGGAAATGTGGAATCAATCTGGACCCCTGCTGTGGCATTAATCTATCATAGAAACATAGAAACATAGAAAATAGGTGCAGGAGAAGGTCATTCGGCCCTTCGAGCCAGCACCGCCATTCAATATGATCATGGCTGATCATCCAACTCAGTATACTGTACCTGCCTTCTCTCCATACCCACTGATCCCTTTAGCCACAAGGGCCACATCTAACTCCCTCTTAAATACAGCCAATGAACTGGCCTCAACTACCGTCTGTGGCAGAGAATTCCACAGATTCACCACTCTCTGTGTGGGAAAAAATGTTTTTCTCATCTCGGTCCTAAAGGATTTCCCCTTTATCCTCAAACTGTGACCCCTTGTCCTGGACTTCCCCAACATCGGGAGCAATCTTCCTGCATCTAGCCTGTCCAACCCCTTAAGAATTTTGTAAGTTTCTATATGTTCCCCCATATAAGATCCCCCCTATCCTGGGCAAACATTTCGCTGAACACTTTCGCTGGGCCCGCCTTGGCCTACATGATCGCCCAGTTGCCAAACATTTCAACTCCCCTTCCCATTCCCACACTGACCTTTCGATCCTGGGCCTCCTCCACTGTCAGTGAGACCACACGTAAATTGAAGGAACAGCATCTCATATTTTGCTTGGGCAGCTTACAACCCAGCGGTATGAACGTTGATTTCTCTAACTTCAAGTAACCCTTGCATTCCCTCTCTCTCCATCCCTCCCCACCCTAAGGTCGTGATAGTTTTACTGTCTGTATCCCTTCGTTATCACCTTCTCCCCAGCCAACAATGGACCATTGTGGGTTCAACCTTTCCTGATTCATCAGTGACGGCTGTGATTTGTTCTGTACATTTTCATACTTCTAGTTTCCCTCTCCCCTGAGTCTTGGTCTGAAGAAAGGTCTCGACCTGAAACGTCACCTATTCCTTCTCTCTAGAGATGCTGCCTGACCTGTTGAGTTACTCCAGCATTTTGTGTCTATCTTTGGTGTAAACCAGCATCTGCAGTTCCATCCCGCACATGAATCACGGTCCGGACCCCAGCCCTGGATCTGGCCCTATTCCCTAGCCCCGGTATGGATCCACAGGCACATACCCAATCCCCGGCTCACATTCCAGTTGAGCTGGGTCCAGATAATCAAGATTTCGGAATTGTGTTGTTGTAGCTTTTAGCTTTGTAGTTTCCAGCAAATGGAGAGTAGGTTAATCCGATGACTCAACAGCCCTGCTGATTGTGGGTTTACTGTGCACAGCTCATACGAGAGCTGGCATCTGAACAAAACACACTGGTGTATTACAGAAGAGACACAAGACAATACGGATGCTGCAATCTTGAGCAAAAAGCAGACTGCTGGAGGAACTCAGTGGGTCAGGCAGCATCTATGGAGGGAAAAGGCCAAGCAATATTTTGGGTCAGGACCCTTCTTCAGACGTTCTTTGGTTCACTCATCCCTTCCCCCTCCCCAGGCACTTTCCCAAGGGTGTCAGAGGTTAAGGGGAAGAAAGCAGGAGAATGGGGTTGAGAGCAAAAGATAGATCAGCCATGATTGAAAGGCAGAGTGGACTTGATGGGCTGAATGGCCTAACTCTGCTCCTATAACTGATGAACTTTCTCCTGCAACTGCAGGAGGTGAAACACCTGTCTCTACGCCTCCTCCCCACAGCTCCATTCAGTGACCCCAATAGCCCATCCAAGTGAGACAGTAATTTACATGCACCTCCTCCAACTCTGCGCTCTTAATGCAATCTGCTCTAGATTGGTGTGATAGCCGCCAAATACTTGTGCTCTATCCATCAAAGCCAGCTGGAGATCTTGGTTCAATTCCCTCTGCATTCCCATACATATGCTGAGAGAATGGAGCGGCTGGGCTTGTATACCCTGGAATTTAGAAGGATGAGAGGAGACCTTATTGAAACTTATAAGATTATTAATAGTTTGGACAAGCAAGAGGCAGGAAACATGTTCCCGATGTTGGGGGTGTCCAGAACCAGGTGGTCACCGTTTAAGAATAAGGGGGTAAGCCATTTAGAATGGAGATGAGGAAAGAGAGTTGTAAGTCTGTGGAATTCTCTGCCTCAGAAGACGGTGGAGGCCGGTTCTCTGGATACTTTCAAGAGAGAGCTAGGTTGGGCTCTTGAAGATAGCGGAGTCAGGGGATATGGGGAGAAAGAAGGAACGCGGTACTGATTGTGGATGATCAGCCATGATCACATTGAAAGGTGGTGCTGGCTTGAAGGGCCAATTGGCCTACTCCTGCACCTATTGTCTATTGACCTGCCTGTCCTTGGCCTCCTCCATTGCCAGAGTGAGGCCGTATGCAAAATGAAGAACAGCACCTCGTGTTCCTCTTGGGTAGCCTACAATTCAACCCCATTGAACTTACCAATTTCAGGTGAACTCCCAACTCCTACCTATGCCACTCTCCATGCTTACATTTCTTGCCATGGCCCCCGCTCTCCCTGTCCATTCTACCCACCATCCATCCCTCTGGTTCTCCATTTCACTCCCCACTTTCTTTTCTCATCAGTTTCCACCATGTGTACCCTGTTGTCTTCACTTGTCACCTCCAGCTTCAGTTATGCCCCTGTCCCACTTAGGAAACCTGAACAGAAACCTCTGGAGACTTTGTGCCCCACCCAAGGTTTCCGTGCGGTTCCCGGAGGTTCCCGGAGGTTTTTGTCGGTCTCCCTACCTGCTTCCACTACCTGCAACCTCTGGCAACCTCCTGCAACCTCCAGGAACCGCACGGAAACCTTGAGTGGGGCGCAAAGTCTCCAGAGGTTTCCGTTCAGGTTTCCTAAGTGGGACAGGGGCATTACTATCGCCACACATCTCTCCCACAGCCCACCCCTCTCTAAATCAGCCCCTCCGCACCTGAATCTACTTGTCACTTGCCAGCTCCTTTCCCCTCACATCTCTCTACCAGCTATTTATTTCCTTCTAGGTCATTCTTCAGGCTGATGGAATAGAGAGAGATAGCTTTAGACACTAGACATGCAGCATGGAAACAGGCCCTTTGGCCGACTGAGTTAGTGCCAACTAGCACTATATTACACACTAGGGACAATTTCCAATTTTACCGAAGCCAATTGACCTGCAAACCTGTACGTCTTTGGAGTGTGTGAGGGAACCGGAGCACCCAGAGAAAACCCACACAGTCACATTAACAAATGTACAAACTCCATACAGACAGCACCCATAGTCAGGATCAAACCAGGCTCTCCAGCGCTGTAAAACAGCAACTCCACCGCTGTGCCACTGTGCCTGCCACCCGCTGGTAGAGAGAAGTGAGACTCAAAACATTGCCTGTCTATTTCCCAATACAGATGCTGCCTGACCTGTTGAGTCCTTCAGCAGTTTGCGTTTTGCTCAAGGTTCCAGCATCTGCAGTCTCTTGTGCCTCTCATCCTAGCCACGGTTCAAACATAGAAACATAGAAAATAGGTGCAGGAGTACTTCGAGCCTGCACCGCCATTCAATATGGTCATGGCTGATCATCCAACTCAGTATCCTGTACCTGCCATCTCTCCATACCCCCTGATCCCTTTAGCCACAAGGGCCACATCTAACTCCCTCTTAAATATAGCCAATGAACTGGCCTCAACTACCTTCTGTGGCCAAGTGCTGGATTCCACACTGATGCCAGGGCAAGGTTTGATCCAGGATCACTGGTTAAACTGAAGTGAATGGTCATCGCGTTGAAATCATCTGGAGTTGCGGTTACTGTGTCAACGTTCTGAAACTCCCTCCCCAGCAGCACCTTGACCACATGGACTGCATCCATTCACCAGGGCAGTCCAGCCATCCCCTCTTCATGCCAATTAGGGATGGGCAATAAATGCAGACCTCCCTTGCAATTTCCAAGCATTGTCATTCAAATAATAAAAGCATGGAATCAGAACACCGCACTTATTTTGTATGTAGCAATAAGACTGGGACTTGCCCAAGATGGAACCTTATATCTGTGCCAACCACTGACCTATCCCAGTTGTACGCATGCCAATTTCTGCCCTGCCAACTCCTCCACTGCTGTCCGATGTAGTACAAGCTACCAACGCAAAAGCCGGAAAGCACACGTAAGTGATTGTTTCTCTTAATGTTTTTAAATAATTTCTCGGACTCTCATTTTCTGAATTGATAATTTTTACTTTGAAAAAAAAAGTCGTGATGACATTGAATTTTGGACGTCTTTACAAAGTGGCACAGGTTAGTGAGTGGGTAACACAATAACTAGCTCCAACACACATTCATTGACATTACTACTGCTTTGTAAGGTCAGGTATGAGTTCACGTAAAGAACAGCAAAACAGGAAATTTTAATGAGCTGCTTAGTTTTATAGAGTCATTCAAAAGGATTGACGGAGCAAAGATGTTTTCGCTCGTGGGAAAATAATTAGTAAATATCCGGTCGGGAATTCAGGATAAATATTTTCCTAGGGACAGAAGAATCTGGAACTGGCTATGGTGGGGAGGGACGGAAGTGAAGGGTAGAGATGGGTGTTAAGGGGAAGCTGGATATGAATATGGAGGAGAGAGAGAGAGAGAGATGGGGGCAATTGGGATAGGGAGTAGGAGGACATGGGATTGGAGCACACTACCTGCATGCTCCGGTTCCGGATGGTATCTCCCCCCCCCCCCCACTGTTGTATCCGCTGATGGAAAGCTGCCATTCCTGCAGGTTACAGATTGTGCTGATTGTGCTGATTGCGGCAAATTATTTTTCTGGGTTTCTGGTTAATATGCTGTTCTTTTTCATGTGTACACTGTGGCCTGATTACAGCTGCAGATAAGGGTCATAAACCATTTACACACTGTCCACTTTAGAGTAATTGTACATAATTCTCTTTTCAGGCCAGGTGAAATATCCGTGGGAACTGATTAATAAGCAAAACAGTTGCAGAACTCTAAATGCTAAACACGTTTGAAATATATTTGAAATGGAACCATTGTGGAAATATTGAAAACATATTATCTATTAATTTTGTATTTGTTGAAATAAACAAGAGTACAGGGTACTTTGATTGCAATTCTCTCATCTGTAAACTCTACAATTGCTTTTCATCAGTCAAGCATTGAATTTCTCATAATTCAGAAAATGGGAGAGGAATGGAATGTTAAACTGTGCAAACGGAAATTTAATCTTGGGACAAAACTCCTTTTCCACATGTTCAACAGTTTTTTGTTAATAGGTTGCCTCAAAATATTTTCTGCAATAGTTAGTGAACTTCTACAGGTCCATGCAGATGTATCTTTCAGGAATATTTCCTACAATAGTCCATTATTTGTATACCTTGTGTATGCAAGCAAGGAATTTCACTGTGCTTTAACACTTATGACAATGAAGTATTCCTTGCCATTAAAGTATTGACTCAAGTCCAATAAATAGTGCAAAGGGGTGCAGAATATACTTGTCAGCATTGAAGCACATTGTGCCGTATCAGTTCCATAGACAAAGTCCAATGTCCGCAATGGGATCCAGGTGAATCAGACAGTACCCTAGCTTATGGAAGGATTCAACATTCAAGATTCAATTTAATTGTCACATGTACCAATTAAGTTACAGTGAAACTTGAGTTACCATACAGCCATACTAAGTAAAAAAGCAAAAATACACACTGCATATAAAAAAGGTTTAACAGAAACATCCACCACATTGGAATCACCATTCCTCACTGTGATAGAAGCCATAACGTTCAGTCATGTCTTTGTTCTGCAGTCTGATAACATAGGGGAAGAAGCTGTTCCTCAGTCTGGTGGAAGCTTTTGTGCCTTCAGCTGGATGTGAGCAGAGAGAAGGATGAATGACCAGGGTGGGACAAGTCTTTAGAGTCAAACAGTGTGGAAACAGGCCATTCGGCCCAACATGCCCACACCAGCCAACATATCCCAGCAACACTAGTCTCACCTGCTTGCATTTGGTCCATATCCCTCCAAACCTGTCCTATCCATGTACCTGTCTAACTATATCTTAAATGTTGGGATAGTCCCAGCCTCAACTACCTCCTCTGGCAGCTTGTTCCATACACCTACCACCCTATGTGGGAAAAAGGTACTACTCAGATTCCTATTAAATCCTTTCCCCTTCACCTTAAATCCATGTCCTCTGGTCCTCGATTCACCTACTCTGGGCAAAAGACTCCTTGCATCTACCCAATCTATACCTCTCGTGATTTTATACACCTCTTTCAGACCATCGCTCATCCTCCTGCGCTCCAGGGAATAGTGTCACACCTTACTCAACCTCTCCCTATAGTTCAGACCATCTAACCCTGGCAACATCCTCTTCTCTGTACCCTTTCCAGCTTGATTATGTTCACAAATTCACAGGTTATAGGAGTAGAATTAGGCCATTTGGCCCAGCCAATCGACTCCACCATTCAATCATAGCTGATCTCTGCCTCCTAATCCCATTTTCCTGCCTTCTCCCCATAACCCTTGACACCCATTCAAATCAAGAATGTATCTATCTTTGCCTTTAAAAAATATCAACTGGCACGGCCTCCACAGCCCTCTTTGGCAATGAGTTCCACAGATTAACTACCCTCTAAAGAAGTTCCTCCTCACCTCCTTTCTAAAAGAGCGCCCTTTAATTCTGAAGCTATGACCTCTGGTCCTAGATTCCCACCAGTGGAACCATCCTCTCTACATCCACTCTATCTGTGCCTTTCATTATTCTATCAGTTACAATGAGGTCCCCCCCTCAACCTTCTAAACTCCAGCGAGTCGAGGCCCAGTGTAGTCAAACACTCAACATATGCTAACCCACTCATTCATGTAAACCTCCTCAGGACCCTATTCAGAGTCAGCATATCCTTTGCTCACAGTACTCCAAATGCGGCCTGACCAGCACCTTATAGAGCCTCAGCATTACATCCCTGTTTCTGTAAATTAGTCCTTTTTAGCAGATGCAGAGACGATGACTACGTTTTCTGAACGATCTTTATCAACCACTCGCTCCGTAGTCAACAGGTCCATGCATACACGTCTGGTCACAATGGTGGTCTGCAAAACAACTGCCACGCGAAAGCGAAACCGCGCGAAAACTGCAGCCTCTCCAGAGTCACGTGACCGCGGTTTCCGAATGCTGGGTTCGATACCTGCGTGCGCCAGCAGGCACCACAACATGGCCCCCCTAGAATCTGCGGTACAGAAACGCACGGGTAACAGGACAGTTCGACCAGAAAGCGTAGTCCGAGGTGGCGGGACGAGCGTAACATTCGGGGCCGGCAAAACAGAACCAGAGGAGCGTGTCAAACATGAACGAGGGACGGGCGTAACAAAGGGGACCGGTGAAACAAAACCGGTGCAGAGGGCGGCAAAACGGCCGGCAGATGTCCTCTATGCCGCGGAGTGGCCACAGCCACCGGGCCATCCTCGTCGACGTAGGCTGGCTTAAGGCGGCTGATGGAGACAAACTCCTCCCTGCCACCCATGTCCAACGTGACCGTGGAGGTACCAGTCGCTAACACCTTGTACGGTCCTTCGTGCACCCACTGTAATGGCGAGCGGTGAGCGTCCCTACGAAGGAAAACATAAACACAATCAAGTCAAGTCAAGTCAAGTCAAGTTTATTTGTCACATACACATACGAGATGTGCAGTGAAATGAAAGTGGCAATGCTCGCGGAACAACAAAACAACCAAACAAATTATAAACACAACCATAACACACATATTATTTTACATAATAAATAATAGAAGGAAAAACGTTCTGTAGAGTTAGTCCCTGGTGAGAAAGGCGTTTACAGTCCGAATTGCCTCTGGGAAGAAACTCCTTCTCAACCTCTCCGCTCTCACTGCATGGCAACGGAGGCGTTTGCCTGACCGTAGCGGCTGGAACAGTCCGTTGCAGGGGTGGAAGAGGTCTCTCATGATTTTGTTTGCTCTGGAGTTGCACCTCCTGTTGTATAGTTCCTGCAGGGGGGTGAGTGAAGTTCCCATAGCGCTGCCTTGCCTTACTCACCAGTGCTGAGGCGTGTGATGACCATGTCATATCCTCAGAGATGTGGACTCCCAGATATTTAAAACAGTTCACCCTATCCACAGGATCCCCATTTATACTCAATGGAGTGTACGTCCTCGGATGATGTGCCCTCCTAAAGTCCATGATCACCTCCTTCGTTTTTTTTGATGTTCAAGAGGAGGCTGTTGTCCTGGCACCAGAGTGCTAGATCAGCCACCTCCTCCCGGTAGGCCCTCTCGTCGTTGTCTGAGATCAGGCCCACCACCACAGTGTCATCAGCAAACTTAATTATTGAATTGCGTAACATAGTAGGCACATGCACCATGGACGACCCATGGCGGGAGGTGGGAACCGGGATCAACGCACGCGCCCGCTCGTGAAGGTCAGCTAGCACCGCTGAAGTCGGGACCTCCTGAACGCGGGTGGCGGGTAAAAAATCCCCGGGGGCTGATGCCCTCGAGTGTACCAGCATGGTAGCATTGGCCAGTGCGGTCTTAGCCCCCTCGAAAGCTATACCAGCCTCCTTGGACCTGACCAGGTCCTTGGGTTTGCTCGCCAGACATTGGAACAACGGCTGCATGATGGCGGCTGCTGACGGGACGAAATTAACCATCCCGATGAATTCCTGCAGGCCCTTGATGGATAGTGGTCTCGGGAAACGACGGATTGCGTCGACCATCTCGGGCAGCGGTTGCATACCATGGCTGGTTACCATGTGACCTAAAAAGGAAATGGAGCGCAACCCGAACTGGCACTTCGCGGGGTTGATCACCAACCCATGCTTGCGCAGCTGTTCGAAGACCAGGAGGAGGTGCCTAACGTGTTCAACGTGCGAGCTGCTGGCCACCAGAATATCATCGAGGTAGAAGAATATAAACGGCAAGCCCCGCCCGACCTGATCCATTAACCTTTGGAATGCTTGAGTGCCGTTCTTCAGGCCGAAAGGCATCCTTAGCCAATCGAAAAGGCCGAGAGGGGTGATGGTGGCCGTCTTAGGGACATTGTCAGGGTGGACAGGGATCTGGTTATACCCTCGGACCAGGTCGACTTTCGAAAAGAAGGTAGCACCCTCCAAATGAGCCGAGAAATCTTGGATGTTCGGGACTGGGTACCGATCTGCTGTGGTTACCGCGTTTAAGCGCCTGTAATCACCACAAGGTCTCCATCCCCCGGACACTTTGGGTACCATGTGCAGCGGGGAAGCCCAAGGGCTGCCCAACTGCCAGACAATCCCCATGTGTTCCATAAGTTGGAATTCATCTCGTGCGATGCGCAGTTTATCGGGCCGAAGGCGGCAAGCGAGCGTGAACAGATGGGCCCTCGGTGGGAATGTGGTGGACCACGCCATGACGAGGTGCAACCCCGTCGAACCGGGGTGTAAACAACCCAGGGAATTCGGCTAGAAGGGCTGCGAAAGTTTGCTGGATCTCAGCGACCTCGTCGGGTTGGTGTGGGAACGTAACGGTTTACACGGCTCGGCAGGGCACAGGTCCGACAACAGGACCATTCGCCCGCCCCACACATTGACTAGAGACTAGGCGCAAGAAATCAGCCCCCAATATCGGCTGGGCGATGTCAGCAACGGTGAACTTCCACCTATACGGGTGGGAGTTGAAATTTACGTCCAGGGTCCGCACAGCGTAAGTGCGAATGTCGCTACCATTAACGGCCGAGAAGACGGGTCCTACCTTACTGACGCAGGTATCTCGGGCGGTCGGTGGCAGGATGCTGGCTATGGCACTGGAGTCGTCCAGGAAACGGTGGCCGGAGTGGCAATCACGAACATAGAGGCATTCGTTCAGGCCGATCGCGTTCGCCTCTATGGACCATTGGCCAAGGCATTTCCCTGAAACGAACATGGGCTTCAACATCTTCGGGCTTCCACACTGTAACAGAGATGGTAATAACACCCAATGGCGTCGGCTGTACAGCTCCGGAAGTGGCGGCGATTCTTCGGCACTGGGCAAGTCCTGACCTTCGTCCCGGTGTCTTCTAGGTTGTACCCTAGCCGTGGCAGCGGGGCGGGTGAAAGAACGAACGTCCCGCTGTCTGTGGGTCCATAACTTGTTGGCTAACTCCGCGAGTTGCTGGGGATCGCTGAAGTCGCCCCCAGCGAGCATCAAACGGACCTCATCCAACATCTGCTCGAGGAACGCTTGTTCAAACAACAAACACGGACAATGCCCGTCCATCACGGCCAAAATTCTTTGCCATGATGGTGGATGGCCGTCTATGTGAAGGATCTTCGCCACCCTGTCTCGGCGGCTGAGACCGAAGGTATGTAGCAGTAGGGCCTTCAAACCCTCGTATTTGGCTGTCGCCGGCGTGTCTCTGATATATGGCAGCAGCCTCGAGGCACAGTCCTGTGGTAAAGCTCCAAGCATGTCAAAATGCATCGTCTCATCCGCTACGATCCTGTGCAGATGGAACTGTGCCCCTCTACATGGGCGAACCACACCTGCGGTTGATCGGGCCAAAACATGGGCGGCTTGAAACCCGGTGAGCTCTGCCTGGTGCCGGCCACTTCTGCGGGGACGTAGTCCTCCTGCATGATCCCTGTCTAACGACGTCTAGACAAGTCGGGGTCACCAATTTAGCGGATGCAGAGACGACGACTACGTTTTCTGAACGATCATTATCAAGCACTCGCTCCTTAGTCAACAGGTCTATGCATACACGTCTGATCACAACGGTGGTCAGCAAAACATCTATGCCTTTATTTTTATTATCAAAATACATGACTCTGCACTTTGCTATTGCATTTCATCTGCCCCTTCTCTGCCCACTCTCCTAACCTGTCAAAGTCTTTCTGCAGAGTCCTTGTTTCCTCTTCACTGCCTGCCCCTCCACCTTCTTCTGCAGTTGTGTAGGGCTCTGGTGAGACCACATCTGGAGTATTGTGTACAGTTTTGGTCTCCTAATTTGAGGAAGGACATCCTTGTGATTGAGGCAGTGCAGCGTAGGTTCACCAGGTTAGTTCCCAGGGTGGAGGGACTGTCATATGCTGAGAACGGAGCGGCTGGGCTTGTACACTCTGTAGTTTAGAAGGATGAGGGGGATCTTATAGAAACATTTAAAATTATAAAAGGACTGGACAAGCTAGATGCAGGAAAAATGTTCCCAATGTTGGGCGAGTCCAGAAGCAGGGACCACAGTCTTAGGATAAAGGGGAGGGCATTTAAGACTGAGGTGAGAAAAAACGTTTTCACCCAGAGAGTTGTGAACTCATGGAATTCCCTGCCACAGAGGGCAGTGGAGGCCAAGTCACTGGATGGATTTAAGAGAGAGTTAGATAGAGCTCTAGGGGGCTAGTGGAGCCAAGGGATATGGGGAGAAGGCAGGCATGGGTTATTGAGGATCAGCCATGATCACAATGAATGGCGGTGCTGGCTCGAAGGGCCGAATGGCCTCCTCCTGCACCTATTTTCTATGTTTCTATTTTAGCATCATCTGCAAACTAGGCCACAAAGCCTTCAATCCCCTTATCCAAATCATTAATATGCAACATGAAGAGAAGCGGCCCCAGCACCGACCCTTGCGGAACTCCACTAGTCAATAGACAATAGACAATAGGTGCAGGAGTAGGCCATTCGGCCCTTCGAACCAGCACCGCCATTCAATGTAATCATGGTTGATCATCCCCAATCAGTACCCTGTTCCTGCCTTCTCCCCATATCCCCTGACTACGCTATTTTTAAGAGCCCTATCTAGCTCTCTCTTGAAAGCATCCAGAGAACCCTCCTCTACTGCCCTCTGAGGCAGAGAATTCCACAGACTCGCCACTCTCTGTGAGAAAAAGTGTTTCCTCATCTCCATTCTAAATGGCTTACTCCTTATTTTTAAACTGTAGCCCCTGGTTCTGGACTCCCCCAACATCGGGAACATGTTTCCTGCCTCTAGCGTGTCCAAACCCTTAACAATCTTATATGTTTCAATAAGATCCTCTCTCATCCTTCTAAACTCCAGAGTGTACAAGCCCAGCTGCTCCATTCTCTCAGCATGTGGCAGTCCCGCCAACCCGGGAATTAACCTTGTAAACCTCCGCTGCACTTCCTCAATAGCAAAAATGTCCTTCCTCAAATTAGGGGACCAAAGCTGTACACAGGTGTGGTCTCACTGGGGCTCTGTACAACTGCAGAAAGACCTCTTTGCTCCTATATTTGTTTCCTCTTGTTATAAAGGCAAACATGCCATTTGCTTTCTTCACTGCATGCTGTACCTGCATGCTTACTTTCATTGACTAATGAACAAGGACACCCAGATCCCGTTGTACTTCCCCTTTTCCCAACTTGACACAATTCAGATAATAACCTACCTTACTGTTTTTGCTACCAAAGTGGATAACCTCACATTTATCCACATTAAACTGCATCTGCCATGCCATCCCACTCACCCAACCTGTCCAAGTCGTCCTGCATTCTCATGGCATAGACTGATGTACAAGGACCCCCAGATCCCGTTGTACTTTCCCTTTTCCCAACTTGATGCCATTTAGATAGTATTGGCAAATTGGCCATTTAGATATTCACTGGCAAAAAACCTTAAAAACCTGCATTTTATTGCAACTCTTTGTTATCTGCCATCCAACCAGCCTGCTATCTATGCTAGTATCTTCCCTTTAATACCATGGGCTCTCATCTTCCCTAGCAGCCTGGCACCCTATCGAAGGCCTTCTGAAAATCTAGGTAAACAACATCTACACCCCCCCCCCCCCTCTGTCTGTCCTGCTATTAACAAAGAACTCCAGCAGATTCGTCAGGCAAGATCTTCCCTTCACAAAACCATGCTAACTTCGGCCTATTTTATCGTGAACTTCCAAGTACTGCGTAACCTCATCCTATATAATTAACTCTAAAATCTTATCAACCACCGTAGGTTAACCGGCCTATACTGTAGTTCTCTTCTGCTTTGCTCCCTTCTTGTACTGCGGCGTGATATTCACAGTTTTCCAATCTTCAGGGACCACTCCTAACTCTATTGATTCTTGAAATATCACAACTAATGCCTCCACAATCTTTGAGGCCACCTCCTTCAGAACCACCGGGTCCAGGTGACTAACCCACCCTCAGACCTTTCAGTTTTCCTAGCACCTTCTCCTTAATTATCGCCACTCTACTGACTTCCACCCCCTGACCCTCTAGGACTGCATGCACACTGCTGGTGTCTTCCATTGTGAAGATTAATGCAAAAAAGTGAACTCAATTCCTCTGCCATTTCTTAATTTCCTTTTATCACTTCTCCTGTATCATTCTCCAGTGGCCCAACGTCCACTCTCGCCTCTTTTTTACTCTTTATATATCCGTAGAAACTCTTGCTATCCTCTTTTATATTGTTGGCTAGCTTACATTCGTACTTCATCTATTCTATCCCTATTGCCTTTTTTGTTACCTTTTGGTGTTCTTTAAAAACATCCCAATCCTCTAGCTTCCCACTGATCTTTACAATGTTATATGCTTTCTCTTTTTGCTTTTATGTTGTCCTTGACCTCCCTTGTCAGCCATGATTGTCTTATTCTTCCCCTTGGAATCTTTCTTCCTCCTTGGAATGAAATGATCCTGCACCTTCTGGATTATCCGCTGAAATTTCTGCCATTGCTGCCCTACCATCGTTCCTACTAAAGCCCCTTTCCAGTGGGTTATCTTACCAAAATACAACACCTTGCATTTAACGAATTAAACTCCATCTGCCATTCCTTGCTCCATGGTCCAGTTGACCAAGATCTTGTACTAATCATAGAAAACCTCCTGGTAAAATCAACTACCTGATATTCTTCAGGGAACGGGGATTCCCCTCCGCCACCATAGATGAGGCTCGCACCAGGGTCTCATCCGTACCCCGCAACACTGCTCTCTCTCCCCATCCCCGCCCTCGCAACAAGGACAGAGTACCCCTAGTCCTCACCTTTCACCCCACCAGCCGGAAAATACAACACAAATACAACTCCGCCATTTCCGCCACCTCCAACGTGACCCCACCAATCGCCACATCTTCCCATCTCCCCCTATGTCTGCCTTCCGCAAAGACCGCTCCCTCCGCAACTCCCTTGTCAATTCTTCCCTTCCCTCTCGTACCACCCCCTCCCCGGGCACTTTCTGTTGCAACCGCAAGAAATGCAACACCTGTCCCTCCACCTCCCCCCTCGACTCCATTCAAGGACCCAAGCAGTCATTCCAGGTGTGACAAAGGTTCACCTGTATCTCCTCCAACCTCATCCACTGCATCCGCTGCTCTAGATGTCAGCTGATTTACATCGGGGAGACTAAGCGAAGGTTGGGCGATCGTTTCGCCGAACACCTCCGCCCAGTCCGCAATAACCTACCTGAACTCCCGGTGGCTCAGCACTTCAACTCCCCCTCCCATTCCCAATCCGACCTCTCTGTCCTGGGTCTCCTCCATTGCCAGAGTGAGCAACACCGGAAATTGGAGGAACAGCACCTCATATTCCGCCTGGGTTGCTTGCGTCCGGATGGCATGAACGTTGAATTCTCCCAGTTTTGCTAGCCCTTGCTGTCACCTCCCCTTCCTTAACCCTCGAGCTGTCTCCTCCCATCCCCCCGCCCTCGGGCTCCTCCTCCTCCCTTTTTCCTTCAAGAGAAGAGTCAAGAGTCAAGAGTTAATTTAATTGTCATTTGGACCCCTGGAGGTCCAAACGAAATGCCGTTTCTGCAGCCATACATTACACACAAATAGACCCCAGACACAACATAATTACATTTAACATAAACATCCATCACATAGCTGTGATGGAAGGCCAAATAAACTTATCTCTCCACTGCACTCTCCCCCCCCCCGATGTCAGAGTCAAAGTCATAGCCCCCGGCTGGCGATGGCGATTGTCCCGCGGCCATTAAAGCCACGCCGGGTGGTGCGAGGTCGCACACCGGGTCTTGGTGTTGGAGCCCCCGGTGTGCCCTCGCAGAGTCCGCGGCCATTCCAGCCGCGCGGGGCAGTGATGTAGGCCCCGCTCCAGGAGCTCTTCAACCCCGCAACTCGGGCGGGAGAAGTCGCCGTTGCGAGAGCCCTGAAAAGCGGTCTCCCTCCAGGGAGCCGTGGGCTCCCGGTGCCGTCGTCCACAGACCCGTCGTTGGAGCCTCTGACTCTCCGGTAGCAGCAGCAGCAGCAGCAGCAGCAGCAGCAGCGCTCCTCCACCGCTCCACCCACTCCGGACTCGGCCAGCTCCGCGACGGCAACGGTGAGTCGACACCTGAGTCCCCGGCTTCTTCTGTTGGAGGCCGCTCCTCGTTGCGGCCTCAACGACACCTGAGACCGACGAGAAAAGGTCGGGTCTCCAGTGCAGGGAGAGATTCAAAAAGTTTCCCCCCCCTCCCACCCCACCCCCCCCCCCCCCCCCCCCCCCACACACACCCCAACATAAAATAACAAAAACTACATAAAAACACAGACAAAAAATAATAAAAACGCGGACAGGCTGCAGAGGCCGCTGCTGGCCAGAGCCGCGCCGCCTACCGGTTCCTTCCTTTTCCCCCCACCCCCCATCAGTCTGAAGAAGGGTTTCGGCCCAAAACGTCACCTATTTCCTTCGCTCCATAGATGCTGCTGCACCCGCTGAGTTTCTCCAGCATTTTTGTGTACCTTCAATCTTCCAGCATCTGCAGTTCCTTCTTGAATACCTGATATCTCCTTTGGTTTGGCTTGTTATTCTCTTATAGGTATTTTATGAATGCAAATAATGGTTATTAGATTCATTCAGTAAGTTTGAATGTGGCTTAATAGTTTGGGTCCTGGACCATGTAACAGAGGTTTTTATTTTTATTTTAAGTTTCCAGCATCCCCAGCATTTTTGCTTTTGCAGAATTGATAAAATGATGTTTCTTTCTTTGAGAAGTTGGCTGAGAGATATATATTGTCCCTAGGACAATGGGTCCTGAAATATTTGTGTGGAATGAGTAGGTTAACTTCAGATGAGCGTTTGTCGGCACTGGGCCAGTACTCGCTGGAGTTTAGAAGAATGAGAGGGGACCTCATTGAAATATACAGAATAGTGAAAGGCTTGGATAGAGTGGACGAGGAGGGGATGTTTCCATTATTGAGAGATTCTAGAACTAGAGGTCATAGCCTCAGACTTAAAGGACATTATTTAAGGGAGAAGATGAGGATAAATTTCTTTAGTCAGAGGGTGGTGAATCTGTGGAATTCTTTGCCACAGAAGGCTGAGGAGGCTGTCAGTGGATATTTTTTAAGACAGAGATAGATAGATTCTTGATTAGTACAGGTATCAGATGGTATGGGGTTAGGAGGAGAGAGATAGACCAGCCATGATTGAATGGTGTAGACTTGATGGGCCGAATGGTCTAATTCTACTCCTATCCCTTATGACCTTATGACCTGGGAGTGTGGACGAGGATTTGATTTATCATCTGAGTTACTCCAGCACATTCTCTCTGTCCCCACTGAGACATTGAAGGTCCCCTGATCTCAAAAGAGCTTGTCGATGGTTTAAAGTATCCTTTAAATAAAAAAGACAGAAAGTGCTGGAGTAACTCAGAAGCAGGCAGCATCTCTGGAGAACATGGATAGATGATGGGTCGAATTGGGACCTTTCTTCAGACTGAATGTGCTATGGGTGGGGGAGAGAAAGCTGGCGGGGAGTTGGGGGCTGGACAAAGCCTGGCAAGTGATAGGTGGATACAGGTGAGGGGAGTTTTTGATGGGCAGATGGTTGGACAAAGGCCAAAGATGAAAATACAAAAAGTATTTGATAATGACAATAGAATTAATAGAATAGAATTAAGGGACAGAAGTTTAGGGGTAACATGAGGGGGAACTTCTTTACTCAGAGAGTGGTAGCGGTGTGGAATGAGCTTCCAGTGGAAGTGGTGGAGGCAGGTTTGTTGGTATAATTTAAAAGTAAATTGGATAGGCATATGGATGAGAAGGGAATGGAGGGTTATGGTATGAGTGCAGGCAGGTGGGACTAAGGGAAAAAAGATGTTCGGCACGGACTTGTAGGGCCGAGATGGCCTGTTTCCGTGCTGTAATTGTTATATGGTTATATGGTTATATGATAGAAGGGTGAAAATCGTTAAGCCAAAGGAAGGAATATGGGTGGAAGGGGAGAAATGGGTGCAAGTCCAGGGAAGGGTGGTGCACAGGGAAGAGAGGAGGGGTAATAGATGGGAGGTGGTGTTGTTAATAGGTTTGTTACTCAAAAATTGGAAAATTCAAAGTTCATACCATTAAGTTGTAAGTTATCCAAGCGGAATATAAGATGCTGTTTCTCAACTTCATATGTGATCACACTCTGACAATGGAGAAGGCCCAGGACAAAAATATCAGTATGGGAATGGGGAGTTAAAATATTTAGCAACTGGGGGATCTGGTAAACATAGAAAAATAGAAACATAGAAATTAGGTGCAGGAGTAGGCCATTCGGCCCTTCGAGCCTGCACCGCCATTCAATATGATCATGGCTGATCATCCAACTCAGTATCCCGTACCTGCCTTCTCTCCATACCCTCTGATCCCCTTAGCCACAAGGGCCACATCTAACTCCCTCTTAAATATAGCCAATGAACTGGCCTCAACTACCCTCTGTGGCAGAGAGAGTTCCAGAGATTCACCACTCTCTGTGTGAAAAAAGTTCTTCTCATCTCGGTTTTAAAGGATTTCCCCCTTATCCTTAAGCTGTGACCCCTTGTCCTGGATCACCTTGGCAGACCAAACACAAGTGTTTGGCGAAACGGTCGATAAGTCTATGCTTGGTTTCACTGATATAAAGGAAGACGCATCGGGAACACCGCATGCATTAGATGAGGTTAGAGGAGGTCAGTTTGAAGAAGGAACCTGACTCGAAATGTCACCTATCCATGTTCTCCAGAGACATTGCCTAACCCACGGAGTTATCCAGCTTTTTGTGTCTTTTTAGTATGTCAGCATATGCAGTCTCTTGTTTCTCCTCTTTCTCCTTCAGAGCATAACTTCTGTGTTCGATAGACCCCAAAATGGGAAGAAATTTTGTTTGTGGAGGGAAATGGACAGGTGACATTTCAGGTGGGAATCCTTCTCCAGGAAATAAACTGCTCAAAGAGTTCCTCCAGCACTTTGTTTTTTTTTTTTTTAATCTCATAATTACAGCACCTACAGTTTCTTATGTCTCCAAGAAATGTTGTCTTGCCTTTTGCTGCAATCTCTTTTCAACGGCATAGTTTTCACAAATAATTTTCTATACTTCAAAAAAGATGTTGTCTAAGATCATTTCTATTTACTCCTAAAATACGTTCCTCGGAGTAAATATCACCAGCAACTTGTCCTGGACTAGCCATATTGAAGCAATGGCCAAGAAAACACACCAACACCTCTACTTCCTTAGTTTGGCATGTCCCCAACTACTCTCACCAACTTCTACAGATGCGCTGTAGAAAGCATTTTATGTGGATGGATTACAGCATGGTTTGGGAACAGTTCCATCCATAACCGCAAGATATTGCAGAGAATTGTGGACGCAGACCATGACACAAACCAACTTCCATTGACTCTATTTACCTCTATTTACCTCTCAATCTGCTTTGGCAAGGCCATCAACATAATCAAGGACGAGTCTCACCCCGGTCACTCCCTCTTCTCCCCTTTCAAGATGCCTGACAGTGCCAACCTGGTATACGCGACAATGAACTAAGCCAAACTAAACTAAATTGTTTCAACAATGAAATCAATGACAGCTAATGCGCAAATCTCTACAGAAATGTTGTGGTAAGTGTAACCATTCTGGCCCTCATCCACTGCATCCCTTTGTGTGTGGTCGCGAGAAGCCAGGGTATTCAAACACCAAGTGTCACTACTTGTGAGGTTCTGCCTGTCCCGTAGTAATGAGAGAAGTTTGCTGAGAAGAACCTTTGACCACAACTCAAATACTGAGTTGCATGGTCTGCATGGAATCCAAGGGATGATTCTTCCATTCACAGTCAAGGTTCAATGTCAGGAGCCAGAGAATTCAACTTGTAAACTGGAAACAAATAAAAAATTGTCTTCCAAACACCAGGAAGACAAGAAAGACGTTACAAGGCCTTCTACGCCCAAACCTCCAGACTCAGAAACAGCTTCATTCCCAGAGCTATAACGGCTCTGAACCGGCCCTGCTGAGTGCCCCCCATCCCACCTGGACTGTCTCCCTCAGATGGTCACGTCACACAGTTTATTTATTTATTTATTTATTTGACATTGGTTGGAAGCTGCATACCAAATCTCGTTGCACTGATGTGCAATGACATTAAAATATATTATTATTATTATTATTATTATTATTATTATTATTATTATTATTATTATTATTATTATTATTATTATTATTATTATAATGCTAGAGTAACTCAGTGGGTCAGGCAGCATCCATGGAGAACATGGATAGATGATGTTTTAGGCTGCAACCCTTCTTCAGACCCAAATACTGCAAGAATTCACAATAGTAAGAGGGCAATGAACAACCTATCTTGTCACTGAAGTTGTGGTCCTTGGGACGACACCTTATTTTCTTATAAAATACTGGCCATTGGATATTTTAAAAGTCAAGATTTTAAAATGCTTAATTGTTACCAGTACTATCACAACGTTTGAAAAACATTTAGACAGGTACATGGATCAGACATGTTTAGAGGGATATGGACCAGGAGCAGGCAGGTGGGACTAGTGTAGATGGGGCATGTTGGGCGACGTGGGCAAGTGGGCCGAAGGGCCTGTTTCCACACTGTGTGACTATGACTTTATGTACCGAAATGGAGCAAATGAAACTCTTACTTGCAGCAGTGTAACAGGTTAGTATTTTAAGGACTTCTCGGGCAGAGCCTTGGTTTAATGTCTCACCTGAAAGGCACGAGATTACAAGCTGACACAGTAATACTTGATCTTGGCCCATGAGCAATTAAGTTCATTAGGGGAGCATTCGAAGTTGCTATAAACATTTGTGCAACCTGGAGTGAAATTCTGAGTTTGTGCACTGCCAAACGTAATCTCCTCCCATAAAGGCAGCCAGGCCTGTCTAATCTCAGGTGCAGTTCCACAGATAGCAATGTACAAATGTACCAAGTTGGATGAAGAGCACTCTCAATCACCTGACTGATTAGAAATGGACCAGGTTCAAGGTCAGAACTTTAAAAATTGATTTCCAAGGCTCCAGTTAGTCTCTTCTCAAGATTAACTTTCCAGAGAGCACCAGGCCACCTTAACCGGTAGCAACATGAAAGGTTGGTGATTTAATTGAAACCCTGCAATTCAAATGATGTGGATTATTTAAATTTTCTGGTTGCCAAACAAGTTTTTTTTTTCTCCTGGCTCACTGTACAATGAGCAAAGCCTCGGCGAATGGGTCACAAATTCTGCTCTTTCTGGAATCAGACAAAATCATCCCCCTTCTACAATGTCTCAACAGGCACTCATTTATCTCTTGTTTCTCAAACTCTCCACAGATGAAGAGAAGGAGCCGGAAAAGCGTCAGAAAAGATCAATGGTGGGTGGCATTCTCCTTATGTTTACTCTTATTTGTATTCTGATTGTCTTAACCCTTGTTCATTGAGCGCTTCAAAATCATTCATGCTGTGTGACTTGCTGTGGCAGGAAGGATATCTCCTCGATAGCTTTGCCATATGACCCCTTTACAAAGAGCAAACTAGCCGTTGAATTTCACCCTCTATCTGCCTAGGTACTTGTCGACTCTCTGGTACATCTATGTAATTCTATGTCAGAGTGTTTGTTACTGTCGAGGTACTTGTGGAGTTGTAAGGAGCCTTCGGTACTTCTATGTAATAGTACAGCAAGTTATATTATTTCTGGAGACTGCAGTTAATCATTTCAGTATTGTTTTAAACTGTTACTTGATGTGCTTTAGTTATGACGCCTGCCAAGTCACCCATCAAACCACACAGAAGTGTTTGTGCTCCAAGTAAGAAAACACGGTATTATCTGAAATTATATCTTCAGTTATGAGTTGCAGACACCCAAGCCATGTATGTATTTTTCTGATGTTATTCCTGAGGCTTCAAAACCAAAATGTAAAAATCTGCAAATTTGAGAAAAGACTAGAACCCCCTCAATGGGTCAGGCAGCACCTGTGGGTTGAGAAAACGTGTTCATGTTTCAGGTGGACGATTCTTTGTCAGAACTGGGAAAGATTGAAAACAAGTTAGTTTTAAGATGCAGAGAAGATAGGGAGAGAGGGATACAGAGAGAAGGATATACTGTATCTGAGAGGGTGTAGCCAGAGTTATTGTAGGGGGTCAGATGGTCGATGGGTTAATGGGGGCAGATAAACGTAGAAACATAGAAAATAGGTGCAGGAGGAGGCCATTCGGCCCTTCGAGCCAGCACTGCCATTCATTGTGATCATGGCTGATCGTCCCCTATCAATAACCCGTGCCTGCCTTCCCCCCATATCCCTTGACTCCTCTAGCCCCTAGAGCTCTATCTAACTCTCTCTTAAATCCATCCAGTGATTTGGCCTCCACTGCCCTCTGTGGCAAGGAATTCCATAAATTCACAACTCTCTGGGTGAAAACGTTTTTTCTCACCTCAGTCTTAAATGACCTCCCCTTTATTCTAAGATTGTGGCCCCTGGTCTGGATTCGCCCAACATTGGGAACATTTTTCCTGCATCTAGCTTGTCCAGTCCTTTTATAATTTTATATGTTTCTATAAGATCCCCCCTCATCCTTCCAAACTCCAGTGAATACAAGCCTAGTCTTTTCAATCTTTCCTCATATGACAGTCCCGCCATCCCAGGGATCAATCTCGTGAACCTGTGCTGCACTGCCTCAAACACAAGGGTGTCCGTCCTTCAAATTAGGAGACCAAAACTGTACACAATACTCCGGATGTGGTCTCACCAGAGCCCTACACAACTGCAGAAGATAAAGGGAGAGAAAATAATCTAAGATATCAAATAAAGGTATTAGAGAGTGAGAATACAAAGCAGAAATCATAAAACATTGTTATATGCAGGGCCTTTGTACACACCGATCATAAACTAGATAACTCCTACCAACTTATCTCTACAACAATCCTGACCTCATCCTGTCTCTTCTTCCCTCATCTTCTTTGCAACTTAAAACTAATTTGCCTTCTCTCCCTGTTCAACTTGAAACTCTTTTTATACTTGCTGTGTGACCTGCTGAGGATTGACAGCATTATGTTTTTTATTTCATATTTACTAAACCTAGAGTTAAGCCAGTGAGCCACATAGGAAGTGAGGAGACTGTTGAGATCCAGGAACAAACAATTGGCCTGGTGGTGGGAGTCAGAGGACGGTAGAATTCTTGAGGAACATTTTAAGACTCTTTCCGCCATCTTGGACAAATTGGGGACATGTGACCAGCATTGTGCAAAAGGGACTGAAGATCTATATTAACACTTTAGACAGCATGTTGTTGGCATAGTTATGCCCCTGTCCCACTTAGGAAACCTGAACGGAAACCTCTGGAGACTTTGCGCCCCACCCAAGGTTTCCGTGCGGTTCCCGGAGGTTTTTGTCAGTCTCCCTACCTGCTTCCACTACCTGCAACCTCCAGCAACCACCTGCAACCTCCGGGAACTGCACGGAAACCTTGGCAAAGTCTCCAGATGTTTCCGTTGGGGATTCCTAAGTGGGCCGGGGGCATTAGTAAGTTTGGAAATTACATCAAAATTGGTTGTATGGCGGATAGTGAATAAGATTACAACAATATCTAGACCAACTTGGAAAGTGGGCAAAGGAATTGCAGTTGGAATTCAACTCAGACAAATGCCAAGTGTTGCGTTTTGGTAAATTAAACCAGGGCAGGACTGAAACCGTAAATTGAGTTTCCTGGAGAGTGCTTTGGAATGGAGACCTCAGAGTTCATGTACATTGCTCCCTGAAAGGATGACACAGGTAGATAGAATAGTGAAGAAGGTGTTTGACATGTTTGCCTGTTTCAGTCAGCTTTGACGTCATGTTACCAAGGCTGGGAGCTGAACATTCAGGGATATTCAATATTTAGGAGGGATAGAGAGAAAGGAAAAGGAGGTGGGGTAGCGTTGCTGATTAGAGAGGAGATTAACGCAATGGAAAGGAAGGACATTAGTTTGGAGGATGTGGAATCGGTATGGGTAGAGCTGCGAAACACTAAGGGGCAGAAAACGCTGGTGTGTGTTGTGTACAGGCCACTTAACAGTAGTAGTGAAGTTGGAGATGGTATCAAACAGGAAATTAGAAATGCGTGCGACAAAGGCAAAGCAGTTATAATGGGTGACTTCAATCTACATATAGATTGGGTGAATCAAATTGGCAGGGGTGCTGAGGAAGAGGATTTCTTGGAATGTATGTGGGATAGTTATCTAAATCAACATGTAGAGGAACCAACGAGAGAGCAGGCTATTTTAGACTGGGTATTGAGTAATGAGGAAGGGTTAGTTAGTAGTCTTGTTGTACGTGCCCCCTTGGGCAAGAGTGACCATAATATGGTTGAGTTCTTCATTAGGATGGAGAGTGACATTGTTAATTCAGAAACAATGGTTTTGAACTTAAAGAAAGGTAACTTTGAGGGTATGAGACGCGAATTGGCCAAGATTTACTGGCAATTAATTCTAAAAGGGTTGACGGTGGATATACAATGGAAGACATTTAAAGACTGCATGGATGAACTACAAAAATTGTTCATCCCAGTTTCGCAAAAGAATAAATCAGGGAAGGTAGTGCATCCGTGGATAACAAGGGAAATCAGCGATAGTATCAAAGCGAAGGATGATGCGTACAAATTAGCCAGAAAAAGCAGCATACCGGAGGACTGGGAGAAATTCAGAGACCAACAGAGGAGGACGAAGGGCTTAATTAGGAAAGGAAAAATGGATTATGAAAGAAAACTGGCAGGGAACATAAAAACTGACTGCAAAAGTTTTTATAGATATGTGAA
This sequence comes from Leucoraja erinaceus, assembly GCF_028641065.1. NCBI lineage: Eukaryota > Metazoa > Chordata > Chondrichthyes > Rajiformes > Rajidae > Leucoraja > Leucoraja erinaceus. Next base: position 15,666,565 of record NC_073382.1, read on the forward strand.
AAGAAAGAGATTAGTTAAAACAAATGTAGGTCCCTTGCAGTCAGAAACAGGTGAGTTGATCATGGGGAACAAGGATATGGCAGACCAATTGAATAACTACTTTGGTTCCGTCTTCACAAAGGAAGACATAAATAATCTGCCGGAAATAGCAGGGGATCGCGGGTTAAAGGAGTTGGAGGAATTGAGTGAAATCCAGGTTAGCCGGGAAGTGGGGTTGGGTAAATTGAATGGATTAAAGGCCGATAAATCCCCAGGGCCAGATAGGCTGCATCCCAGAGTACTTAAGGAAGTAGCTCCAGAAATAGTGGATGCATTAGTAATAATCTTTCAAAACTCTTTAGATTCTGGAGTAGTTCCAGAGGATTGGCGGGTAGCAAACGTAACCCCACTTTTTAAGAAGGGAGGGAGAGAAAAATGGGGAATTACAGACTAGTTAGTCTAACATCGGTAGTGCAGAACCTGCTAGAGTCAGTTATTAAAGATGGGATAGCAGCACATTTGGAAAGTGGTGAAATCATTAGACAAAGTCAGCATGGATTTACGAAAGGTAAATCATGTCTGACGAATCTTATAGAATTTTTCGAGGATGTAACTAGTAGCGTGGATAGGGAAGAACCAGTGGATGTGGTGTATCTGGACTTCCAGAAGGCTTTCGACAAGGTCCCACATAAGAGATTAGTATACAAACTTAAAACACACGGCATTGGGGGTTCAGTATTGATGTGGATAGAGAACTGGCTGGCAAACAGGAAGCAAAGAGTAGGAATAAATGGGTCCTTTTCACAATGGCAGGCAGTGACTAGTGGGGTACCGCAAGGCTCAGTGCTGGGACCCCAGCTATTTACAATATATATTAATGATCTGGATGAGGGAATTGAAGGCAATATCTCCAAGTTTGCGGATGACACTAAGCTGGGGGGCAGTGTTAGCTGTGAGGAGGATGCTAGGAGACTGCAAGGTGACTTGGATAGGCTGGGTGAGTGGGCAAATGTTTGGCAGATGCAGTATAATGTGGATAAATGTGAGGTTATCCATTTTGGTGGCAAAAAACGGGAAAGCAGACTATTATCTAAATGGTGGCCGATTGGGAAAGGGGGAGATGCAGCGAGACCTGGGTGTCATGGTACACCAGTCATTGAAGGTAGGCATGCAGGTGCAGCAGGCAGTAAAGAAAGCGAATGGTATGTTGGCTTTCATAGCAAAAGGTTTTGAGTATAGGAGCAGGGAGGTTCTACTGCAGTTGTACAGGATCTTGGTGAGACCACACCTGGAGTATTGCGTACAGTTTTGGTCTCCAAATCTGAGGAAGCACATTATTGCCATAGAGGGAGTGCAGAGAAGGTTCACCAGACTGATTCCTGGGATGTCAGGACTGTCTTATGAAGAAAGACTGGATAGACTTGGTTTATACTCTCTAGAATTTAGGAGATTGAGAGGGGATCTTATAGAAACTTACAAAATTAAGGGGTTGGACAGGCTAGGTGCAGGAAGATTGTTCCCGATGTTGGGGAAGTCCAGGACAAGGGGTCACAGCTTAAGGATAAGGGGGAAATCCTTTAAAACCGAGATGAGAAGAACTTTTTTCATACAGAGTGGTGAATCTCTGGAACTCTCTGCCACAGAGGGTAGTTGAGGCCAGTTCATTGGCTATATTTAAGAGGGAGTTAGATGTGGCCCTTGTGGCTAAGGGGATCAGAGGGTATGGAGAGAAGGCAGGTACGGGATACTGAGTTGGATGATCAGCCATGATCATATTGAATGGCGGTGCAGGCTCGAAGGGCCGAATGGCCTACTCCTGCACCTAATTTCTATGTTTCTATGTTTCTATGTTACAATTGTACAAGATGTTGATGAGACCTCCCTTGAAATATTGCATGCAGTTCTGGTCCCCCAGCTACAGGAAGGATGTCATTAAACTGGAAATGGTGGGAAGAGATGCACAAGGCTTTTATCACGGCTGGAGGGCTTGAGTTATAAGCAGAGACTGGGTAGCCTGTGGCTTTTTTCCCTGGAGCATAGGAGGCTGAGCAGTGACTTATCAAGGAATCTCATTTAGGGGGATAAATGAGGTGAATCAACATATTATCAAGGGGGATAAATGAGGTGAATCAACAATGTCTTTCCCTCCATGCCAGGTGAGTCTAAAACTAGAGGACACAGTTTTAACATTAGAGAGAAAAGATTTAAAGAGGAACTGAGTGATAACTTTTTCACACGTTTATCATACAATTACATGTTAATCTCAACACTAACCCTCATTTAAACAAATACATCAATAGGAAAGGTTTAAAAGTTCATAGGCTAAATGCAGGCAAATGGGACTAGTTGGCATGAAGGACCCACTTCCATGTGGTGTAACTCCATGTTTATTGGGTCAGGCTCAGGGGCCAATAAATCTCAGCTGAAATGCTTTAGATTTGCTTTTGTGCAGATCACCAATTTAGATAATAACATAAGCCGGTTGACCGAAACCAAATAATGGGGGTCAAAAAAAATTATTGTTTGCTAAGAACTGGTTGCTCTTGTTTTCCTAGACCATTTACGAAAGTTCTTCTTTGTGGTAGCAGAAGGGTCTCCCACTCAAATGGATGTGAAGTACCAGTCTTCCTGGCCACACCCACATCATGGGCATTAATTAAAGGCAAAGATTGTTTAAGGTTGAGGGAGTCCAAGGTTCTGTTGCAATCCGCTATTAAGTTGAACCGTCTTGCGAAATCTTCACCAGCTCACACTGGTGTGAGATTCACCAGTTCACCGCAAATTAGAAACTAATGATAAAAGTAAAAAAATTGGCCAATGTTGGAAATGTAAAAAGTAACTTCAAGATGCTGATCAGGCAGCATCGGTGGAGAGAGAAACAGAATTAACGTTTCAGGGTAACCCGTAAACCAAATTTATGATGGTCCTCTGTCAATGTCTTGGGTGTGTGTGAACATAGACAAAGAATGAAGGAGTTGTGAAATGCAATGCAGGAAGATTTGCGCAGCTGTGTTCAGGCTGGGAATGACTGCACTCCAAAAGAAATAAAAGGAAAAAAAAACAGAAAGAAAATCAAACAAGCAGGTAGATTGATGCAGATTGAAATCAAATTTTCTTTCAGATTTTTTTTAGAGATGCAGTGCGGACACAAACTCTTTGGCCCACCATTTCTGCGCCGATCAACGATCACCCCATCCTCCAACACGATCCTACATACTAGGGATAATTTTGTTTTTACAGCTTAAAAAGCTTATTAACCTATAAACCTCTCAGTCTTTGGACTATGGGAGGAAGCCGGAGCACCCAGAGAAAACCCACGCAGTCACAGGGAGAACGTAAAACTCTGTACAGACAGTATCCGTAGTCAGGATTGAGCAGCGCTGTAATGCAACATCTCTACCGGCACGTCATTGTGCCGCCCTAGAACGTACATACTCCACACAGACAGCACAGATAGTCAGGATCAAACCAGGGTTTCTTGCGCTGTGAGGTTGCGCTCTGCCACTGCGCCATTGGGCCTGAAGATATGGAATGTAACACTGAGTAAGAAGACAACAACAGGCCAGAATGGAAGACCAAGCTTCTTTTGTTTCCTCCCCCAGAGAGTCTTTGATTTGAAATGTTAACTCCGTTTCTATTTCCGCAGATGATGCGTATTTCCAGTGCCATAGGTTTCAATTCCGATTTTCAGCATCTGCCATTTTTTAGATTTGGATTCATCAACAAATTGATATCCTTGTCATAATTCATTAAACGTATAATTCCCGAATTAGCGAGATTTGTAGAATCACAGATGGATAGAAACATAGAAACATAGAAAATAGGTGCAGGAGTAGGCCATTTGGCCCTTCGAGCCTGCACCGCCATTCAATATGATCATGGCTGATCATCCAACTCAGTATCCTGTACCTGCCTTTTCTCCATACTCCCTGCTCCCTTTAGTCACAAGGGCCACATCTAACTCCCTCTTAAATATAGCCAATGAACTGGCCTCAACTACCTTCTGTGGCAGAGCATTCCACAGATTCACCACTCTCTGTGTGAAAAATGTTTTCCTCATCTCGGTCCTAAAAGATTTCCCCCCTATCCTGAAACTGTGACCCCTTGTTCTGGACTTCGCCTACATCGGGAACAATCTTCCTGCATCTAGCCTGTCCAACCCCTTAAGAATTTTGTAAGTTTCTATAAGATCCCCCCTCAATCTTCTAAATTCCAGCGAGTACAAGCCGAGTCTATCCAGTCTTTCTTCATATGAAAGTCCTGACATCCCAGGAGTGAGTCTGGTGAACCTTCTCTGCACTCCCTCTATGGATGCAACAGAGGAGATGGCCAGTGAGTAATTCTTCACATGAGGTGCTGGAAACAAACATATGGATATATCAATGGAATATCTAATCACTGTAAATGGTTATTAACCATCTTTGTATTACCAACGTATTCCACTAAAACATGTTTCATACAAGGTCGCAAAGGGTAGTGGTACCATTTAAAATGGAGCTGAGAGAAGATTTGATTGGATGGTAGATCCATTGGAATAACATTTAGTTTAGTTTAGAGATGCTGCACGGAAACAGGCCCTTCGGCCCATCGAGTCCACACCGACCAGAGATCCCCGCACACTAACGCTATCCTACACACATCAGGGACAATTTACAATTATACCAAGCCAATTAACCAACAAATCTACGTCTTTGGAGTGTGGGAAGAAACCCAAGATCTCGTAGAAAACCCACACAGGTCACGTGGAGAATGTACAAACTCTGTACAGACAGTACCCGTAGTCAGGAACGAACCCGGGTCTCTGGCGCAGTAAGGCAACAACTCTACTGCTGCACCACCGTGCTGCCCCTTGAGCATAGTTGCTCTTGATCTACTTATGCACTTTACAGACTGATCTGAGATGATTAAAGCATTTGAAAGGGGTGGAGAGAGTTTCTGGTCTGGGATAATCTTAGACTTGGAGCCTGGAGATGTGAAGATGGGACACAGCAAGCCTGCTGAGAAGTGCAACCATTTTATGTTTTTATTTTAGATTTATAGTATCCACTGTACTATGCCTCGGCAAGAGTCAGGCCCACTCTGTTTCAAGCTGGTAGTCTGTTGGAATAGTGTTTCTCTAACTAAGATTAAATAATGTCGATAAGAACCAATTAATGCTTCAAGTCCTACAGCGGGCGCATGAAGATAAAGCGTTACAGAGAGTAAAGGGCCTGTCCCACTTTCACGACCTAATTCACGACCTCTGCCGAGTTTGCCCTCGACTCATACTCGCAGCATGGTCGTCACGAGGTCGTAGGAGGTCATAGGTAGGTCATGATGCTAGTCACAGGTACTCGTGGTATCAAGTAGGTCGGGCCGTTTTCTAGCCTGATGAAAAATGTCCACGAGTAAAAAAGGTTGTGAAATAGGTCGTGAAAGTGGGACGGGCCCTTTAGATGCATCAAGAGGGAGTTAGATTTAGCTCTTAGGGCTGATGGAATCAAAGACTATGAGAAAAAGCAGGAATGGGTACTGATTTTGGATGATCAGTCAGGATCATATTGAATGGTAATGCTGGCTTGATGGACTGAATGGCCTACTCCTGCACCTATCTTCTATGTTTCTATATTGGGAAGATGTGGGCAGTTTGTCGTTTGTTATTACCCAGTTCCTTGTAACAGCTGGAATATTGAAGATCGGATGTAATTTATCTCTGTTTCCTTTCAGCCACACATTTTTGGATATCCCATCAGCATATGCTTCATTATTGTCAATGAATTCTGTGAAAGATTCTCCTACTATGGAATGCGAGGTACCAGCAGATCTGTATTTAAGTCTCATTGAACCAAAATTGTTAACCTTTAATTTTGTCTGTCCTTTCTTGGTTCTGAACTCGGTGCGCTGATGAGGTGACGGGTGATAAGTGTATTGGGTGATGGGTTGTTGGGGACCTTGACTGGATAAGTGAAGATGCTGCCTGTAATCCTTTGTCCTGATGCAAAACATCTGTACAAAACAAGGAGCAACGAACAAGTGATAATAAACAGGTTCAGTAGCACCGTGGTTACATTGTTGGATCAGCAACAGCAGCCAGAGTTTGAATCCTAACATAGTAGCTGAGGATCAACAAAAACAGGGGGTGTATGGTAGAGTGTACAAAACACTGTGCAGATTAGGATACAGGCAGCAGGGTTCTGGGAGATACCGAATTTACATGCTGGGAGATGGTTTATCGGGACTGAAGCACACAAAGGCAATGAACGAGGCCTTCAACAACTGGTTAACTAAGTGGGATGGCCATGGAGCAGAAAAGCAACAGAGGGCTCACTTTCTGTTGCAGTTCAGTTTCCTATTTTAGAGATGGTGAAATGTCCATGAATAAGTGATGCAGTGACAATTCCCTCCTCTCCGTCTTCTTCACACAGCGGTCCTCGTCATATATTTCCGCTACTTTCTTCTCTGGGATGAGGATCTCTCTACTGCAATATACCACGGCTTTGTTGCGTTGTGCTACCTAGCACCTCTCCTTGGAGCCATCGTTGCTGACTCCTGGCTGGGAAAATTCAAGTAGGTTTCTTTAAAAAAAAAGTTTTATTTAGTTAATAAACATAGAAAGTCTGGCGATACTACAGCATCTGTGTCAATGTTCTAAAATATATTCCAGCCTTTGTAGGAGCAAGCCCTACATTGTACTATTGTGCAAGTGATCAGTAGATTGTGGGATAATTATCAGCTAGAAGAATGGACTTAACTCCCTTGTTGATCAGGAGCCTGGGGTCTTTGGAGCTATTGGAGAGAGTAGAAGGGGCCTTGATTTGAATTATTGTTCAACAACACATCACCTCTAGCTAAGTCTGAAGAAGGGTTTCGGCCCGAAACGTTGCCTATTTCCTTCGCTCCATAGATGCTGCTGCACCCGCTGAGTTTCTCCAGCCTTTTTGTGTACCTTCGATTCTCCAGCATCTGCAGTTCCTTCTTAAACACCTCTAGCTATGTATTTGAGTGTGCATGTGTGTGCGCATGACAGAATGTGAATTATTGTTTGTGCTTGTGCTAGTGCAAGCTTGTGTATCAATGTGCAAATGTGTTCCTCCTTGTGCTAAATGTTTGTGTGTGACTCTTTGCATCAGAATGTATATGTGCATCAGTCAGAACTTGCAAATCAACGTGCATGAGTGTGTTTGTGTGTGTGCAATAGCTTGCGGGTGAAAGTGTGTGACTCGGAGTGTATGCCTATGTACAAGATTCAACGTGTGTGATCTCTCTGGATACTTTCAAGAGAGATCTAGATCGGACTCTTAAAGATAGTGGAGTCAGGGGATATGGGTAGAAGGCAGGAATGGGGCACTGATTGGGGATGATCAGCCATGATCACATTGAATGGCGGTGCTGGCTCGAAGGGCCGAATGGCTTACTCCTACACCTATTGTCTATTGTGTACATGGTTAACATTTGTGTGCATAAGAGTATTTGAGTGTGAAGAGAAGGTGAAGGTATTGATGTGTGAGTGGAGGGGTGGGAGGTGGATATTCACTAAATTATTTGAAGATCATGAAGAAGAATATGTCATAACTTTATGTTATAGGAGCAGAATTGGGCCATTCGGCTCAGCAAGTCTACTCCGCCATTCAATCATGGCTGATCTGTCTTTCCTTCTCAACCCCATTCTCCTGTCTTCTCCCGATAACCCCTGACACCCGTACTACTCAAAAATCGGTCTATCTCTGCCTTAAAGATTTCAATTGACGGCCTCCGCAGCCTTCTGTGGCAAAGAATTCCACAGATTTACCACCCTCTGACTAAAGACATTCCACCTTGTCTCCTTTCTAAATGTAAGTCCTTTTATTCTGAGCCTGTGGCTTCTGGTCCTAGATTCCCTCACTAGTGGAAGCATTCTCTCCACATCTACTCTATCCAGGCATTTCAGTATTCGGTAAGTTTCAATGGGATCCCCCCTACTTGTCAATTAATGGTGGGAGAGTGAAGGAGGGTACTTCACCAATGCATGTGAAGCAACATCAGAGAACAGCTCCAGTCACATACTTGTATCTTTGCTGATAAATGTATAGACATGTGCAAGCTAGAACATTTTAATGGTGTATGGAGGTCTGTCTTCTATGCTCTCACGAATGGTCACCATCACCGCTTCAGGCCTTACAGCGAGCGACAAGGAAGCCCTTGCAATCTCCTCAAATACATTTTTACTTTTTTTATTGCAACAGGACTATCGTCTACTTATCTATTGTGTACACCATTGGACAAGTGGTTATATCGATCAGTAGTATTGCAACCTTATCTGACACTAATGGAGATGGTCACCCAGAAAACCTGAGTATGCATATGTGAGTAAACATTTTACACAATACACACAATACACAATACAATACACAATACAATTTATTTGTCACTTGAACCTCATAGAGGCTCAAATGAAATGTTGTTTCTGCAGTCATACACACATGAAAAAAAAGACACAACGCAATGTTTAAGTTTAAGTTTAAGTTTCAGCGATAAAATTAGAAGCGCACGTTAACAAATCTCTGGGCTCGTCTTGAACCTAAAAAACTAGGGACATTGTTTAAGGGTGACTTTGGATGCTGGTGATCCAAGAAATCTGGATGTTCTCTGACAATGTGTTTGAAATTAGGTGCAACGTGTAATGTTGGTCCCTTTTGCAAGGAACATGAAGTAAAAAGTAGAGAAATTTTGCTTTAAGAAGTTGGTGAGACCACATAAAGCTTTGGTACACAAAAATGCTGGAGAAACTCAGCGGGTGCAGCAGCATCTATGGAGCGAAGGAAATAGGCAACATTTCGGGCCGAAACCCTTCATCAGACTGATGGGGGGGTGAGTCTGAAGAAGGGTTTCGGCCCGAAATGTTGCCTATTTCCTTCGCTCCATAGATGCTGCTGCACCCACTGAGTTTTTCCAGCAATTTTGTGTATCTTCGATTTTCCAGCATCTGCATGTGTTCCTTCTTAAACACATAACACTTTGGACTCCTCTTTTAAGGAAAGATGTCCTTGTCATGAAGACAGTGCAGAAAAGATTCACTGGATTGATCCCAGATATGAATGAAGGGATTGTCCTACGAATAAATATATATATATTTTTTTTTTAATTAGCAGTACAGTAACTTACATTAATACACATCACATATATCTTATTACATTATGTTGTACCTCTTCATTTTTTGTGCTTTAAAAAAGATAGAAATAAAAGAAGTAAGGAAAGTAAGCAAGAATTGTGAAGGTGCAGGAAAGTGTTGGGAGAATAAAGTCCCTTAGGGAAGGAATTAGAGAAGGAAGTAAAGAAAGGAAATAAGACCCTAGAAAGAAAAGAAAAAAAGAAGAAAGGAAAAACAATCGCTCTATTGTAACACAAAACTCCGCCAAAAAGGATATACCAACCATGTTTTTATTAAAAATTTATTTTATACCCCCCGTTACCAGATCCTGGTACCCTTTATATTTTAACTTACTATTGCACCTTATGCTTGTAATAGTTCCGTAAATGCAGACCACGTCTTTTGGAAGTGATCTGCTTTGCCTGCTAGGAGGAGTCTCATCTCTTCCAAGTGTAGTGTTTCAAACATGTTTGAAATCCACATTTTTATTGTTGGTATTGGAGCATTTTTCCAAAATTTGAGTATAAGCTTTTTTTCCCATTATTAGCCCATAATTAAGTAAGTTCTTTTGAAACACATATAATTCGGGGTTACCTTCCGATATTCCAAAAATGATCCATTCTGCTTTTTGTACCAGTTTTATTTTAAATAATTTTGTGAAGATTTCAAATATTTCGTTCCAGAATTTTTTAATTTTTATACAAAAAACAAAAGAGTGCGCTATGTTACCTTCTTGTGATTGACATTTATCACAAATGGGTGAGACATTGGGGAAAAGTTTGTTTATTTTAGTTTTTGAATAATATAGTCTATGTAATGTTTTATATTGGATTAGAGTATGTCGTACGTTGATCGAGCATTTATGCACATATAGTAAGTGTTTATCCCAGCTCTCTTTTGAAATTTTTATAGCTAGTTCTTGTTCCCAGTTTCTTCTAATACTATCGGTTGTAGGTATTTCTAGATTCACCCATAATATTTTAAGTATTACTAGATTTGGTGATTCAGCCTTTGTCTTCATGCTTCATCCAATAAGTCTGGGGGCATGTTATGATAGTCTTTTGTATTTTTTCAGATAGTCACGGATTTGAAGATATTTGAAATATTGATTATTTTTTATATTTCAGTTGTAATTGTTGAAATTAATAAAAAAAAAGTTTGGTTTTGATTCCCATTCTTTATATTGGTAAAATTGATCTGAATTGAGCGTTTAAATATAGGGTTATTGGGCATTAAAAGAGATAGATTTCTTTTTTAAGTTCTGTTTTATTTTTTCCAAGACCTAATTGTACTAGATCATTAGATTTTTATTATAATTTTTGTTAGAATTCATTGGTGAGAGGATAGTCGTTCCTGTATTACACGTAGCGGTTCTCTCTCTCCATTACAATCCAATCCACCCGCTGTGCAGAGTTGTCCAGCAGGTGATTCATATTTTTAATATTTACTGCCCAATTATAGTACATAAAGTTAGGGAGTGCTAGACCACCCATCTCTTTTGGTTTACTAAGGTGTGCTCTTTGTATTTTGTGGGATTTATAATCCCATATAAAGTTTGTAATGTCTGAGTCTAATTTTTTGAAAAAAAATTTTGGAAGATATAATGGATTGATTGAAATAAATATAGGATTTGTGGTAAAAAAAATCATTTTTATAGCATTTATTCCACCTATTAAAGACATCGGAAGCATTTTCCAGAATTTAATTAGATTATTTAATTTCTTAAGTAAGGGGCTATAATTGGCATTAAACATACCGTGATAATTTCTAGTGATTTCTATTCCTAAATATTTAAATTTTTCTGTGGCTATTTTAACTACGAATAAATATTAAACACCTTGGATTAAGAGCAGAGAAATGGTCAGCCTGGCAGGCAGCAACTGGAGAGAAAAACAGAGTTAACAACCTGAAATGCTTATTCTGTTTCTCTTTTCACATACACTACCTGAGCTGAGTGTTTTTTTTAGCATTTCCTGTTGTTATTTCACATTTCCAGGAACTTCAGAATTAAAATAATTGCCATTAAGCAGACTGGAATTTGGAAATATTATACGCGATTGCATTGAAACATACAAGACACTGTGGATTCTGCACAGTGGATGCTTGGAAGCCTTTCCTTGGCTGGGGTGTTTAAAACTAGGTCTAGGATGATGATGATACATTATTGTCACATGTAGCTAGGTACAGGGAAACAATCTGTTTTTGCATACAATGCACAAAGTATGCAGAGACTGGCGCCGTACCTGGTGCCGACAAAATTACAACGTACCCATTATAGTCATGATGGTACCTCTTCGTTCTCAGCGCTACCCCACTCCCCCCCCCCCCCCCCCCCCCCCCCCCCCCCCCCCCCCCCCACCGCACTGGATCTCTCTTTGTTATCGGCGGCATTACTTCAGGATTAGAGGATACCCGTCCAAAATGGAGACAAAGCGGGATTCCTTCCTTCAAGGCATTGGAAATCTTTGTAATTTGTCATGTGTGGTTGTAGGGGGAGGGGGGAGGTGGGTCATTTAATAGATTCAAAACAAGTGATTTTGGAAATTCGGGGACAATGAGTATTATGGGGATAATAGCATGGCAAAGGCGAGTTGTAGATTGCTAGCTAGCCTCTAAATTACCCCTTGGCGCAGATAGGATGAAAAGTGGAAGTTGGATGGTGGAGATGAGGCAAGATCAGATAGACTATGAGCTTGGTGAGACAGCTGTGAGGGGGTGAATGGCCAGCTCTATATCATTGTGTTCTTTGGCTCAGAGGTGAGAATGCAACCTATTAAGCTGCAGCAAACCTCTCCCTCAACACCTGCATGGGTTACAATGCAAGATTCTATTTCTCCCAGAGGGTTGTCGATGCTTGGATTGCTGCTCATTGCTTTGGGAACTGGTGGCATCAAACCATGCGTGTCTGCTTTTGGAGGAGACCAGTTTGAGGACCATCAGGTAAACACACCCATTAAGTTTAAAGTGCATTTTTTTTAAATTTGCTGATAAAGACACTAAAAAAATAACTGCTGTAAAATATTTTGGATGGCAACAACCACTTCATGTAGCAATGGAATATTTTTGGGGTTAATTGCACAGCATTATACAGGTTTTTGGTAATTAGGAAAGTATGAATGTTACAGGACATGTTGTCCCGTGTTGAATGAGGCACTTCATGATGTGCCTTGTTAGTTAGACTTAACCTGCACTCTTCAACTCAAGATAATTTCCCCCTGTTACTTGCTGGGAGACATACTTGGTCAAGAAAGCAATGAGACCAATTGTTTGTCTCCTGATCTTAATGAGATATGAATACTGGGTGGGGACAGGTGGCAGAATGAAATCGTGTGAATTCAAGTCAGATGCAGAGACAATAAAGGGCCTGTCCCACGAGCATGCAACTCCACGTGGCAAGCGCGACCTAACGTGGTCGCTTGAGCCGTATGGCCTCGCGAGGCCGGTCCCACTTCGATCGCCGGAGCCGTATGGAGTTGTGCGGAGCTGGTCCCGACATCGCGAGGGGCTCTGAAAAACTGACCGTGTTCAAAAATTCCACGCGGCAACGGCCTGCCAGCCCGCAGCCGCCTCGACGCCGTACGCACCGCCTCGACGGGCGTGCGCAGCGTCTTGACCCCGTACGCAGCGTCTTGACGGCGTACGTCACGCGCGAACTTCCCGCGGACTTTGCTCGAACTTCACGTCACTCACTCGACCTCCGAGCGGCCCCCGGGCGGCCCCCGCATCCGGTTTGGTCGCGCATGCAGGTCACATGCTCATGGGACAGGCCCTTAAGGAGGGGGAGAAAATCATGTAGATTGAGAGAGCATGAAAGGAAAACCAAGAAAACTTAAGGTCTTTACATCTCTTAAAGGTTAAAAGAATCTCCGTGAATAATTGACTACTGTTGGTAAGAGACGCTGGAGTTTCTGGGCCAGTGGGGATTAGAAAGACAGGGCATCATTAAAATAATCATTCTTTGCCCTAATTTTCAGCAGTCAGCTTAACAGTTAAATGCATCTGTTCAATGGAACATTTGGGTTAGTTGAAAGTAAGGAATATTTTCCTCACCACAACTGATTGGAGGATTTAGACAAAACTAATGTGTATCAGTAAACCTGCTGTTACTTCAACAGCAGCATCAGGGCGGGTCAATGCTACAGAGTAAATGTATGAGTTGTGAATATCTCCGAGTGCCTTTGTTTCCTTTCGCTACTGTAATCAATTTTCTCTTCTTTCTCTCAAGGAAGATAAAAGGAGGAAGTTCTTCTCAATCTTCTATTTAGCAATCAATGCAGGAAGTCTTATTTCCACAATTGTTACTCCGATCCTGAGAGGTACGCATGTCTAATGAAGCAAGTTTCAATGTACAACTATCAACAGCAAACTTTTTGATGAAACTATTAAATCTTTGTTGATCAACATTCTGATTTAAAAAAGCATTGAAGCCAAATGCAAATAATCTGGCTTTCTTAATTTCTCGCATTTTCTGGATGCAATGACTGAGTGTGGCCCAGTAAAACTATTATTTCATCAATGGAGTTGATTATTACTCCATGTGTTAGTTTTGACAGAGGGACTTGTGCTCCACAGTCTTCTGTGGTAAATAATTCCACCGTCTTATTAAAGAAATTCCTCCTCATCTCCTTCCTAAAAGACCTTTAACCCTTAAAGCCCCAAACAGCTGGAGTTTAAAATTCCCTTTGTAGTTTTCAATCCATGCGGTTGTCTAATCAATCACTTCCGCTGCAGTCTCCTTCAGCCCGACAAGCTTTACAGCATGCTGTTCCTGGATTATTTTTCATTAGTTTTTGATGGCTCTGTCATTAGAGGCTGTCCCAAGATGTCCCATGGTTTAGTGTCAAATGTTGCAAGGACGCTCCCGTGAAGTGACTCTCTACTGATGTATCTGGGATCTTTTTTCTGTTATTAAAAGCACTCTATATATTTTAATGTTTAAGATGAAACTACAGATGCTGGAAAATCGAAGGTAGACAAAAATGCTGGAAAAACTCAGCGGGTGAGGCAGCATGTATGAAGCTTCAGTCTGAAGAAGGGTTTCGACCCGAAACGTTGCCTATTTCCTTCGCCCCAAAGATGCTGCCTCACCCGCTGAGTTTCTCCAGCAATTTTGTCTACCTTCGATTTTCCAGCATCTGCAGTTCCTTCTTAAACTTAATACAATTTTCCCAATCTGGTCCAACAAGTCTTCTGCATAACCTTCGATCCTGCCGATCTTTGTATTCCAGTCTTCCTCTCATATGTATCCTGATTATTAGCATATTTAATTTTGTACCCAAACCTTGAAATAGCAAGTTATGAATAATTCCTGAAATGGCTTTGTACATTAGGCTTCTAAACAGTGAATGAATGCTCTCATATTTTAGAACAAACTTGTGGCAAGGTCCCCCAGCCATGTTATCCTCTGGCTTTCGGGATCCCAGGAGCACTGATGGCAGTAGCTTTAGGTAAGTCTTGTTCATTATTTCCTCCAAGCTATTTTGATTTGTTGCTTCAAACTACATTGATTTGAGATATAGATAATCACAACAAGGTAAATGATGCTGGTTTGGTGATGGGGGGGGGGGGGGGGGGAACGGAGTCGTTCCTCGACAAGTCCTACAGTACGATTGTTACACCTAAGGTACTGGAAGAGAGAAGGTGGGAGACAGTGAGAAAGGGAGGGTAGCATGGAATGCCAACGTCCCCGGGTGGTGTACCTCTTGTAAACAGGTTCATCCGCTTAGAAGCTGTTGGGACAGAAGACGTGAGCGGCGGACTGGCTTGCGATGCGAATAGGGCTGTTGAGCCAAAACCAAAAAGGCCTAAGGCAGGCAAGGTCATTGTAGTGGGAGACTCCATCGTGAGAGGTACGGACAGGGGTTTCTGCGGCAACAGACGGGATGTGAGGATGGTGTGCTGCCTTCCCGGTGCCAGGATCCAGGATGTCACGGACAGAGTGCAGAAAATCCTCAAGGGCGAAGGTGAACATCCGGAAGTGGTAGTGCATGTCGGCACAAACGATGTCGGAAAAAAGGGGATGAATATTCTGCAGCGTGACTTTAGAGAGCTCGGAAAAATGTTGAAAAGCAGGACCTCCAGAGTTGTTATCTCCGGTTTGCTTCCAGTTCCCCGTGCTGGTGAGAGCAGGAACAGGGAGATACGGGACCTGAACGTGTGGCTGAGGAACTGGTGCATGGGGCAGGGATTTAGATTCTTAGATCACTGGGATCTGTTTTGGGGTAAGGGTGAACTGTACAAAAGGGACGGATTGCATCTTAACAGGTGTGTGACCAGCATTCTGGCAGGCAGGTTTGCCACTGCTACACGGGTGGCTTTAAACTGAATAAGGGGGGTGGGGTGTCGAATGGGATAGTGGAGGATCGAGTTAAAGGGAAAGGGTTTCTTAAATGTGTGAGCGTAGAGACTGAGGGGGTGTAAAATGAGGGTAGAAGCAATTGGTAGCAAGGTGAAAAGTAAAAGTGGCAGGCAGACAAAACCCGGGCAAAAATCAAAAAGGGCCACTTTTCAACACAATTGTATAAGGGGGTAAGAGTGTTGTAAAAACAAGCCTGAAGGCTTTGTGTCTCAATGCAAGGAGCATTCGTAATAAGGTGGATGAGTTGAATGTGCAGATAGCTATTAATGACTATGATATAGTTGGGATCACGGAGACATGGCTCCAGGGTGACCGAGGCAGGGAGCTGAACATCCAGGGATATTCAATATTCAGGAGGGATAGAGAGAAAGGAAAAGGAGGTGGGGTAGCTTTACTGATTAGCGAGGAGATTAATGCAATGGAAAGGAAGGACATTAGTTTGGAGGATGTGGAATCGGTATGGGTAGAGCTGCGAAACACTAAGGGGCAGAAAACGCTGGTGGGTGTTGTGTACAGGCCACCTAACAGTAGTAGTGAAGTTGGAGATGGTATCAAACAGGAAATTAGAAATGCGTGCGACAAAGGCAAAACAGTTATAATGGGTGACTTCAATCTACATATAGATTGGGTGAATCAAATTGGCAGGGGTGCTGAGGAAGAGGATTTCTTGGAATGTATGCGGGATAGTTATCTAAATAAACATGTATAGAAACCAACGAGAGAGCAGGCTATTTTAGACTGGGTATTGAGTAATGAGGAAGGGTTAGTTAGCAATCTTGTTGTACGTGCCCCCTTGGGCAAGAGTGACCATAATATGGTTGAGTTCTTCATTAGGATGGAGAGTGACATTGTTAATTCAGAAACAATGGTTCTGAACTTAAAGAAAGGTAACTTTGAGGGTATGAGACGTGAATTGGCCAAGATTGACTGGCAATTACTTCTAAAAGGGTTGACGGTGGATATGCAATGGAAGACATTTAAAGACTGCATGGATGAACTACAAAAATTGTTCATCCCAGTTTGGCAAAAGAATAAATCAGGGAAGGTAGTACATCCATGGATAACAAGGGAAATCAGGGATAGTATCAAAGCGAAGGATGATGCGTACAAATTAGCCAGAAAAAGCAGCATACCGGAGGACTGGGAGAAATTCAAAGACCAGCCGAGGAGGACAAAGGGCTTAATTAGGAAAGGAAAAATAGATTATGAAAGAAAACTGGCAGGGAACATAAAAGGTGCTGGAAGCTGACTTTGTGGAAGAATTTCAGAGGAAGGAAACATCTCTCAAGAAGACCTCCGATTCCTGTCAAGGATGGAAAAAGGCATCAGGCTCAAGGAGGATGGTCACTATGAGATGAACTGGCAGGGAACATACGAACTGACTGCAAAAGTTTTTTATAGATATGTGAAAAAGAAAGAGATTAGTTAAAACAAATGTAGGTCCCTTGCAGTCAGAAACAGGTGAGTTGATCATGGGGAACAAGGATATGGCGGACCAATTGAATAACTACTTTGGTTCCGTCTTCACTAAGGAAGACATAAATAATTTGCCGGAAATAGCAGGGGACCGCGGGTCAAAGGAGTTGGAGGAATTGAGTGAAATCCAGGTTAGCCGGGAAGTGGTGTTGGGTAAATTGAATGGATTAAAGGCCGATAAATCCCCAGGGCCAGATAGGCTGCATCCCAGAGTACTTAAGGAAGTAGCTCCAGAAATAGTGGATGCATTAGTAATAATCTTTCAAAACTCTTTAGATTCTGGAGTAGTTCCTGAAGATTGGCGGGTAGCAAACGTAACCCCACTTTTTAAGAAGGTAGGGAGAGAGAAAATGGGGAATTACAGACCAGTTAGTCTAACATCGGTAGTGGGGAAACTGCTAGAGTCAGTTATTAAAGATGGGATAGCAGCACATTTGGAAAGTGGTGAAATCATTGGACAAAGTCAGCATGGATTTACGAAAGGTAAATCATGTCTGACGAATCTTATAGAATTTTTCGAGGATGTAACTAATAGCGTGGATAGGGGAGAACCAGTGGATGTGGTGTATCTGGACTTCCAGAAGGCATTCGACAAGGTCCCACATAAGAGATTAGTATACAAACTTAAAGTACACGGCATTGGGGGTTCAGTATTGATGTGGATAGAGAACTGGCTGGCAAACAGGAAGCAAAGAGTAGTAATAAACGGGTCCTTTTCACAATGGCAGGCAGTGACTAGTGGGATACCGCAAGGCTCACTGCTGGGATCCCACCTATTTACAAATATATTAATGATCTGGATGAGGGAATTGAAGGCAATATCTCCAAGTTTGCGGATGACACTAAGCTGGGGGGCAGTGTTAGCTGTGAGGAGGATGCTAGGAGGCTGCAAGGTGACTTGGATAGGCTGGGTGAGTGGGCAAATGTTTGGCAGATGCAGTATAATGTGGATAAATGTGAGGTTATCCATTTTGGTGGCAAAAACAGGAAAGCAGACTATTATCTAAATGGTGGCCGACTAGGAAAAGGGGAGACGCAGCGAGACCTGGGTGTCATGGTACACCAGTCATTGAAAGTAGGCATGCAGGTGCAGCAGGCAGTGAAGAAAGCGAATGGTATGTTAGCTTTCATTGCAAAAGGATTTGAGTATAGGAGCAGGGAGGTTCTACTGCAGTTGTACAGGGTCTTGGTGAGACCACACCTGGAGTATTGCGTACAAGTTTTGGTCTCCAAATCTGAGGAAGGACATTATTGCCATAGAGGGAGTGCAGAGAAAGTTCACCAGACTGATTCCTGGGATGTCTGGACTGTCTTATGAAGAAAGACTGGATAGACTTGGTTTATACTCTCTAGAATTTAGGAGATTGAGAGGGAATCTTATAGAAACTTACAAAATTCTTAAGGGGTTGGACAGGCTAGATGCAGGAAGATTGCTCCCGATGTTGGGGAAGTCCAGGACAAGGGGTCACAGCTTAAGGATAAGGGGGAAATCCTTTAAAACCGAGATGAGAAGAACCTTTTTCACACAGAGAGTGGTGAATCTCTGGAACTCTCTGCCACAGAGGGTAGTCGAGGCCAGTTCATTGGCTATATTTAAGAGGGAGTTAGATGTGGCCCTTGTGGCTAAGGGGATCAAAGGGTATGGAGAGAAGGCAGGTACGGGATACTGAGTTGGATGATCAGCCATGATCATATTGAATGGCGGTGCAGGCTCGAAGGGCCGAATGGCCTACTCCTGCACCTAATTTCTATGTTTCTATGTTTCTATAGTAACCATGTGGACCATGGGGGTTTTATTTGCTCCTGGGTACGACATCCATTAATTTAACTTATCTTCATGAAGGGATGGATCCTACACTGTCAATGCATGAGGGGTTTCTGATGATATGGGATGGTTCAGGAACCGTAGACATTAAGGACTGGCATGCTTAGCACTGCAGCAATAAGAACAACAATTTTCAAAAAGAGTTGTGGAAATATCCTTGTGCCTTATTTACATTGAACATCTCCATTATAAAACTGTAATGTTGTGCACCGTAGAAAGAGGCCATTCAGCCCCATGCCTGTGCTTGCTCTTTCCAACACGTCAGCAGTTACATCCTCTCCTTTTAATACCACAGGTGGAGGAGTGGGAGGGTGAGGGCGAGTGGAGAAGAAAGGTGTTTGATTTAATAGGTGGAGGAGAAAAGGCATGTGACAAAACCTCCAGTTAATGCCTATCATCAGTTGGGAGGTTGTATTATCATGTGTTGTTCGTTGGAACTATGTTGTTGTGACATGCCGATTAAGTTCAGGGCATACTAATGTCATGTGACCAGGAGCAGTCTGCAGGGCAGATGCAATTAGAGCAAGATTAGAAGTCATTGCAAGTTTATTAGTACATTGAACAAGTTATTAGGTAATGTACATTCCTTTGGAACTTGTTTAAGGGGCAAAGAGCAGTATTACAGCCCTACCATAATTTTACATTCCGACCTTTACTGAGGGGAACCTGATGATGAAGGACCAGTGTTTCCAAGTCAGGACAGTGCGGTACTAGAACGAAAAGCACATCTCCGTATTTTACAGCCCTGTTATCAAGCATAATTCTGGTGAGAGTCGCTCCGACGGCTATCTACCTTATTGGTGACCCTCGGGGATCTTTTCAGACTTGACCGTTACCTGATGAAGTACCTGTTGTGACTAGCATATTTCCAAGTCCGCCATCTTGTAAGACAGATTAAATCTGGTCCTGAAACTTCTGGAAGGTCACCATGAGGCACGAGGCACATAAACATAAACTAGCTTCTGCTCTTGGCCTCAAGGGGCGCTGGCATTTACGTTACACCTTGCACTCAATGTTATTCCATCATGTATATGGTTCGGTTGTAATGCCTTTCCACTGACCGGTTAGCGCACAACAAAAGCTTTTCACTGTATCTTGGTACACGTGATAATAAACTAAACTAAACTATATTTGGAGAGGAACCTGCAGGTGGCGGTGTTCCCTTGTACTTGCTGCTCTTGGTGGTGGAGGACACATGTCTGGGAGGTGTTGTAGTAGTTTGGGTCAGTAATTGCTGCACATACTGTAGATAGTACACACTATGGGCTGATGTGAACGGATGTTTAAGATGGTAAATGAGAGGTCAATCATGTGGCTGCTTTGTCCCAGATGGCATTGAGCCCCTTGAGTATTGTCGGAGCCACTATTCCAGACAAGTGGCTGGTGTTCCATCACACTCTAGATGTCCCCAAATGTTCTCCAGGATTGTGTTAAGCTTTATGGACTTACTTTGTATTCAAATAATTACAGTGCATTAACCATAGCATGCTGTGTCTTTCAGTTGTCTTTATTGGAGGAAGTTCCTTGTACAAGAAGTCTTCTCCACAGGGGAATGTCGTGCTTAAAGTTAGCAAGTGCATTGCAGTAAGTAATAATACAGCAACCAAATCCTTTCTTCTAAAGAGAACAGTGGATTGGGGATCTTGAGAAGGATATTGACATAAATATTTCTGCTTCTTCACTATAATTGTTTGACCTTCGCAAAAATGAGTAATTCGGTGGATTGACTAATGGGCCTGTCCCACTTAGGCGATTTTTCAGCGGACTGCCGTAGACTGTCAAGTTGCTGGCAATCGCCTGAAAAACCGGCAACTGGAACAGTGACTGTCAGAATGGAATACACACACGCACACACAAACACATCGCTTCCTTCACCAGCATGTTATGCAGGAGGGGGACAGGGCAAGCGGGGGAGCGCTGTCTAAAAAATTCACACGGTGCAAAGCCAAGGTGAAACAGACACACACCACGATGAACAGGAAGGTTGGCGCTGTAAAAAGACGGCAAAAGCACAGTGTACGGTAAGCCCTTTAAAAGAGGGAGGGAGAGGCGGCGAGAAGGATGGGAGACAACTTTTAAGAAGCCAGAGAATCACGGCTGTGAAGCTCAGCGGACATTTAACATTACTGGTCGGTTATCCTTGGTTCTGAAAACTACTGCTTACCTTTTTTTTCCCAATGAGCCAATGAAATTCACTGTTCAGTTCTCGTAGGCTACAACCTACGAGAATCTTTGACCTCCTGTCAACCCATTAGGACCTCCTGGCAACCCACCTACGAGAATTCTTGATACTCTCCAGGACGGTTTCATTCTAGTCGCCGCTAATTTTTCAACATGTTGAAAAATTCACGGCGACCATAATGAGGCCGTGACTAGTTCCCAGAATGCGGGAACTCTTCACGACCATGAAGGCGACTCTCCGGGCAACCACCCGCGAACATGTGGCGACCATGTGGTGACTACATAGTCTCCTGCAGTCGTCTAAAACGTCCCCTAAATGAGACAGGCCCATTACTCTCTTGGAAACCAAATTCTTTGCTCTTAAACAAGTGCAGTGGAAATTGGTTCCTCACATTAGAAAGGCGTTTTGAGTATTAGCTTGCCAATTCTAAATTCACTGCCCGAGATTCAATTTCATGGACATCACTAGAATTAACCACCATGAGGTTAGTCACAACGTGTGTCCATTAATCTTGCACCATTCGGTGTTATGATCAAGGACCATTCTCCACCTGAAAATACTAGCATCCTGTTGCTGGGAAGAACGTCCTCATTAGTGGCAGACCTGTGATGCCTTATAGCACTGTGTACGAGGAAGATGGATGAAGCTGGCTCGTGACCTGGCAGTCTCGAGTAGGTTGGCAAGGAATTATTTGAAAAAGTCATCTTGGTGAGCTGCTTTGTCGATGAAGGGAAAGGAAATGCTGGAAATCTGAAACAAAAAACGACAGAAATAGTTGCCACTTCTCTCTGACAATACAGACAAACTGCGAAATCAAGTTACAATGTATCGGTTAGCGGCGGAATGACTTAGACATCGCAGCATGGATAGAGGCCACTTCACCCAGTAGGTACAGTCTTCTCACAAGCCACGCCCAAGTCACCAACACAATCCATCAACAAATCTGGAACAAGCAAGTCTGCAGGACATCAAGACTAGACGTTCCTGATACATTGACCTCCACCTATGAAGTTTTGATCTGTACCTTCACAAATTGGTGCATAGTGAGTAAACAGACAAAAGGGCAAAGATATCACCTCCCACAAAGCACAGGAAAATAATTAGAAATGGTAATAATGGAGTGGGAATCAGCTATTGGTCGCTGCCACCAGCATCGCTCTCTCCCCACCCCCCGCCCCCAAATAATAGATTTCATTAGTATTGTTAAAATGGTGAGAGAGTGAAAAGTGTAGCTGTTCAGAGAGGCCTGGGTGTCCCTGTACATACACTGATGTAAGTTAATGGTTATGTGCAGTAAGCAATTGTAGGTTGGCCTTCATTTAAAGACAATTTCAATATAAGAATATCTAACTGTAGATAAACAGAGCTCTGGTGAGAGTACTTTTAATGCGAGTAGGAAGGAACTGCAGAAGCTGGTTCACACCAAAGATAAACACAAACTACTGGAGTAACTCTGCAGGTTGGCAGCATCTCTGGAGAAGGGTTTTGTGTCAAAACCCTTCTTCAGACCCTTTTAATACTTTTAAGATGGTGTGTCTCTCTACCCAAGGGTATATTTGCAATGCAACAGCAATTCACTAAATCATGACTTGGGCTGCTGGGTTTGCCTATCAATTGAGATTAGGCACAGTGGCCCCTTTGCCCTGGAGTTAAGAAGAAAGTAATCTTCTTGAAATATACCAACTTTCTTACAAGGCTTAACAGAATACATATACCATGTATGATGTTTCCCAGACTGAGGTGTCTGGAATCAGAGAGCACAGTCTCAGAGTAAAGGGCCAGAAATCAGGACAGAGATGGGAAGAAATTTCTTCTGTCAGAGAGTGGTGAATCTTTTGAATGCTGCACCAAAGAGCTCAGTTGTTGGTATATTCAAAGCATAGGTTGATAATGTTGTGGTGATTAAAGACATTTCAGGATATGGGCATAGGCCAGGAAATGGAGCTGAGCCGTCATGAACCCACTAAGTGGAGGAGCAGATGCAAGGATCCAATTAGCATATAGATTAAAAACATAGCAGGCATGTTTATCTGGGAGAAATTGAAGAGAATGTGCGGAGAATAAAAAATTGCATTCATGATGGATGTGTCAAAAAGTGCTTGCTGGTCTGGGTGGACTCGATGGGCCTGTTTCTGTGTTGCATGACTTAATGGCTCCTGAGGATGATGTCCCTGACATGCTTTACTTTTATTAAACTTTTGTTAACCTTTGTTAATAGTATTTCAAATTGAATGTTTTTCCCCCCTCCCAACAGTATGCAATCAGAAACAGATTCAGGCATCGCAGTGAGGAGTTCCCCAAACGAGAACATTTTATGGACTGGGCTTCAGACCGATATGATGTAAGTTGTTGTTGGAAAAAAATCCATATTTGTTCCTACTTATGGAATTTCACTACAAACAAGACTATTTAGAGTCATACAGTGTGGAAACAGGCCCTTTGGCCCATTTTGCCGAAGGGCCTGTTTCCACGCTGTATCTTTAAATTAAACTAAAAACACTAAAACCAGAGGAAATCTAAAGAATGGTCTCTACCCGAAACGTCGCCCAATTTCTTCTATCCGGAGATGCTGGCTGCTCCATGGAGTCCCCCCGCACAATTAAAGCATGGAATAGTCTTCACCTTACCATAGTTACCCAACCAGACGCAAGTAAATTCAAGGTAGCTCTATTTTCCCAAGAACCCTTTTTTGCTTAAGTCCAAGTCAAGAGTCAAGAGAGTTTTATTGCCATGTGTCCCAGATGAAAGCTGCAGCACAACAGAATATGTAAACATAATACAGAACAGGAGATTCTGTAACAGGAGGTTCAGTATGTCTATATACCATAGACCATATATATACACAATCAATAAACAAATAAAGTGCAATAGGCTGTTATTTTTCAGAGTTTGGAGTTTGGTGGTGGAGGGTCCACTCCAGCTTAAATTCCATTTGAAATATTTTTGGAGGACCAGGAAACCAAGCCGTGGCATTGCGCATGCGCAAGGCGGCCGGCCGTGCCGGCGGATGAGACGCGGGCGGAGAGCGGAGAACCGGCGGCCCAGATACGGATGGCGGGCGGAGACGGAGAGTGACAGAGAGAGAGATAGATAGGGGGGCCCGCTCAGAGTTGAACGATAGGTATCTCGGGTGCTTGCCAAGCCGGTCAAAATGGCATGGCTTTTAGGTTGCCTGGCGGGACTTTAAGTCACCATTGGCACCCGGGCAACCGTTAAATTCAAGTCCTGCATGCGTGCAACTCAGTTTATTGACTGCTTTGAATTGCATCTAACGTATAGGTGACTGGTGGAATCTGGGGGAGAACTGATCGGAATGTGAGAAGAATTGAAAGGGATCAACATACAAATGTTGCTTAATGGTTGGCGTCAACTCGATGGGCCAAAGAGCCTCCTCCTTGATTGCAGGATTCCATGGTTCCGGCTACTGTAATTCTGGGAAAGACTTGAGGGGACGAAAGGCCTTCTTCCTGTTTGTACGTTCCTCCTTTCAACAATGCATGGGAATTACAGGATGGACTTGGCTTGTTCTGCGCTGAGCACCAAGTGTTGCTGCTGGAGTCAGCATTGATATCAGCAAGTCCAATGGGCAATGTCCATTCACATTATGTTTCCAGCTGTGCAGAATGGGTGTGGGAAGCATCCATCCCGCTTTCTCATTGTCTCTTCTCTTTTATCAACCTGTTTAGGAACATTTGATTGCTCAAATCAAGATGGTGCTGAAAGTTTTATTCATGTATATCCCTCTTCCCATGTTCTGGGCTTTGTTTGACCAGCAGGTAAGATATTCATATTATAAGTAAACTGTGTAAAGTGGATAAATCAAATAGGATCACAAAGGCCACTTAGCTCTTCATGCCTACAAAGCCCTTAAATATGACCACAGCTCATCTTTACCTATAATTATTTCCTATTATTACCTATAATAACCTATACTAATCTAATTTCCCTATGTTCTCCTAATATCAACAAATCTGTTGATCTCTGTATAAAATATGGCAAGTGATATAAGCTCCATAGCCCTCTTGGGTAGAAAACTCCAAAGACTCGCTGTCCCTTTTCATTTCATCCCTCATGTCTTCATCTCTCTTCCAGAAACCCATTCCTGCTCTTCATTTCAACCGCTCCCAGTGGGTGTGAGTTCCTGTTGCTCCCAGTCCTCTGGGGAAAGAGGTTTAAGTTCCCGACTGGTTATTTTATTGATTATTTTTACATTTATAACCTCCAAATATGTTATGAATTCGAGCCCCGCTATACCCATTCTTTGTTTCTACAGGGTTCAAGATGGACTTTGCAAGCTATTGCAATGAATGGAAATTTTGTAAGGATCTTCATAAGGATATTAATAAACAATTTCACAATATTTCAAGGCTTTTTTTTAACTGGACTGATGGTTATCAATAAATGTTTACTTGTCTTTAGGGAGGCCTTGACATCCAGCCTGACCAGATGCAGGTAAGCATGTTTCACGTTTCAAGGTGAGTTTTGTGTGTAACAGTCCGTCGCTATAACTAAACTAGAATCCAACTGAATTTTGTCCTGTTTTTTTATCCAGACGGTGAACCCAATCCTGATTCTGGTTTTGGTTCCATTTGTTGACACAATTGTCTACCCCCTGATTGCTAAGTGCAAGTTAAACTTTACGTAAGTATGACAGGTGACACACTTTGCCAGGTTAAATCATGATTCTGGGATCATTTGTGGATGTATTTCAACAGGCTGTAGGGCATTGGCATGAATGATGGTGGATGCTGAAGATGGAAATCAGACTGGTGGTCCCTTTACAGTAAAGCTTAATAGAGTTATCATGGTAATCCTGGCTTCAAGTGAATCTCACCCGAGCCCCCTTTCTTCAATTGTAGCACTGCTCCAAAATAAGCTTAAGGAACTGAATCTCATCTTCCTCGTTCCATCCCTCAGAACTCACACTGTATTCAACAATTTCCAATAATCAACCATTATTGCCTTTCAATTTCACAGTTCCAGCAATTACAGTCTTTTATATCTCTTTCCTGATGATCATGAATAATCATCCATTTTCTCATATCTCGGACCCTTCTTAGGTTAGTCACTAAATCCTTTATTACCACCCTTCACCCTGCTCCATCACATCATGTATCATTGAACTTCTGTTGTTTACAAATTGTGTCTTCATCTATATTACAAAAAGTCTGATCTTGACCGATTTTGGCCCACTGTGCTGCGATTTCCAAGAGAACACCGCTATCTATGGCCATCATTTTTGGCCACCTCGCTCAGAGCTCCCTTCCGCCTTCTGGGACAAGAGGATTTTTCCCATTGATGAAAATTCAGAGAGATATTAAAGTTTTTTTTTAAATTGCCATTCTCTCTGCTGCCCCTGCTGGAAGTAGGGGGACGGACTATAAAACCAGGAAGTGGTGTGCCTCACTCAGTCTCTGCAAGATGGAGGAAGCCATCTCTCTGAGCTCTGAATAACATTGAACACATGCCTACTCAACTGTGAGTGCCCTTAATGTGGTTTGAAAATGAAAATATGGTTGGTTTGAAATAAAAAGGCACTGCCTGCAAATAGTTGTTTGGGGGGTTTAGGTTGAAGTAAAAAGGCACTGCCTGCAAATGGTTGTTTGGGGGGTTTGGGTTGAAGTGAAAAGGCACTGCCTGCAAATGGTTGTTTGGGGGGTTGGGTTGAAGTGAAAAGGCACTGCCTGCAAATGGTTGTTTGTTGGGTTGAAAAGGCACTGCCTGCAAATGGTTGTTTGGGGGGTTTGTGTTGAAGTGAAAAGGCACTGCCTGCAAATAGTTGTTTGTCTAAACTTGACAACTTCCTGTTTGCACTATATTGATTTTAGATAAAACGCTACTACTTACGGCTGTGATCTTTGGCCATCTTACTCAGTTCCTCTCCTCTCATCAGGTGCAGAGGATTCTTCCCATCAATGAAAAACAAAAGTGTTATTAGTGTTTAAAAAATGTTGAGAATCTCTCTCCTGTCAATCACGCCATGAAGGCCACACCTTTTCCGGTGGGAGGGGGAGGGATTATAAAACCCGGGAGTGTGGGTGTGGCTCAGTCGCTGCATGATGGGGGAGGGAGAGGTCACGACTCTGTCTGAGCTGCGAATCAACTGAACACACTGAATGTCTACAGTGTGGTTTTATGGTAGTTTTTATGGTGGTTTCACCCTGCTTGAAATAGTATGAAAATGCATTTGAATGTGGTGGCCTTGCACAAAATGGTATGAAACTGCATTTGAATGTGGTGTCGTTGCACCCTGCATGAAATGGTATTAAACTGCATTTGAATTTGGTGGCCTTGCACCCTTCTTGAAGTGATATGAAATTGCACTTGAATTTTACTTCGGAGTCACGTGAGTGACTACGTGAAGAACCCCGCTTCCAACGCATGCGTGCCATATAGCTACACGCATTGCACGAGTCAACAGGAGGGGGAGGACGTCCCCCAGTAACGGGAGAAGACAAAAGGGCCAGCAAAAGGCAGGTAAGGCACTCTGCATTTTATTCAACAGAAAAATGGACAGAGTAAAGAGGAAGCGGTCTGCTAAAAAGCTGCCCGAGAAACGCGTTGAAAAGGGCAGAGACAGCAGCCGCCGGCTCTAGATGCCTCGGTAGAGGAATCAGCTGTGCCAGAAATCGTTCTGGCACCGATGAAATTTACTTCCTGGCCTGGAGGCAAAGTTCAACACAAAACTCACCACATAGAAGAGCCTGACTTGGAGCAGCAGCGGGCGACCAGCCCGTATCAATATCGGACCAGGGCTGAGCGGGTGCGGGAGACGAAACAAACCCGCTATGAGTGGCTGCATACGGAGCAGCCAGGAGAAACAGCTGACCGGGAACAGACGTGGACCTACAGTCAGGACCGGTGTGGCCAGCGGCGGGATGAGGAAAGCCCGCAAACCAGCACCCGTGAGTACCGGGGACGGGAACAGCGGGGATGCAGCAAAGAGCAGCACACTGCTGAAAGGCTGCAGGAATGGGAGCAGCCAAAAATGGCAAGTGCAGCTCAACAGAAAGCACGACTAAAGGAGCTGCTGGAGGAGCTCCTTTACAGTGGCAGTCCCATGAATGTGGAGACTAGCCACAGTGGGCAGGCAAGCCCCATATGGGTACCCCGTGAGGGACCCCCTGAAATCTCAGACTCTTCGGAGGAGAGTGGGCAGGACCCTGATGGGCCAGACCCTGATCACACAGCTTCCCATGATCCTGAAACTGCAGAAAAAGATACACTGCTGGACATGGTGGCAGATTACTTCAAACCAAGTCAAACAGGGGCAGACTTGGATCCAGGATGGCAGCCATTAATATGCTGGCCACAATTTGCAAACAACAAAATCACAGAGACAAGCCAGACATCTGCCACCTGGTAACTGTGATGCATTAAAAGTCCCCCAACCCTTTTGTTTGGGCAGGGACTTGACCGACCTCAAGATCCAAAAAAACCTAAAGGGGATGAAGAGGGATCACAGACACTGGGGCTCATCAAAGCCCAAGCGCAAAGCTCTGCTTATTTTGAGGAATCATGCGGAAGGTACCAGCCACATGGAAGACAATTTGCAAAAAAGTGTGGCTCAATGGGCACCTTGAGCGGCAGTGCCAGAAAAGCAATACACTGGGGCTCCCGCAGCGCAAAGGCTTTTTTTAGGGTATGGCACATGGGACCGAAAAGTGTGGCCATACCTTGCCAGAAAAACAATAAACCCGCATGCGGTATGGCCAGGGACCTCACCCTGGAAGATACAACCTCGTACAACACGAATCGAATAAAAACAGAACCCCCCTTTTTCAAAAAACCAAGGAAATAACTCAACCACCGGTAACCATGGAGGTAGGTGGGTGTGGTTCTTTTGTAAAAAAGGGACCCACGACGGTGGGGGGGGGGGGGGGGGGGGGGGGGGGGGGGGGGGGGAGGTTGCAATACTACAGTTACGAATGGTGTAAAATCACTATAGACTCGAATATTCTAAGCAGTATTCAGGGTTATCTGATAGAATTTACTCATTCCAATAACCCCCCAGTACAACATACACCAGAAAGGCATTTCATCCTTACAAAAACCGAACAATCTAAAGCCCACATGGAGCTACAACGATTGTATACAAAAGGTGTGATTGAACATACTATTCATGAACAATTAGAATTTGTATCAAACATATTTATTAAAAATAAAAAAGATGGGGGTTGCAGGATTATTATTGACCTTTCAACCCTAAACACATTTGTTCAATATGTTCATTTTAAGATGGATACCTTTATCACTGCTAAAGAATTAGTGTCAGCTGGGTTCTATATGGCAAGCATCGACTTAAAAGATGCATACTATACAGTACCCATCAGAGGGGAACACAGACGGTATTTGAAATTTAACTGGATGGGGGAACTTTGGCAATATAGAGCCTTACCAATTGGGCTAACATCAGCCCCCAGATTATTTACTAAAATTCTGAAACCAGCTTTGGCATTGTTACGTAAACAAAGCCATAGGGTGATGGCATTTTTATTGTTGGCACAACTTATGAATTGGCACTTCAAACAGTACTTGCCACAAAACAATTGTTTGAACAACTAGGGTTTATCATCCATCCAGTTAAGTGTAAATTGATACCAGCAACTAATATGGATTATTTAGGATTCACCATTAACACGGTCAATATGTCAATAACTTTACCAATAGATAAAGCCGCAGCCCTACAGGAGGATTGCAGGGAGCTTCTTAACACCAACAGACCCTCCATTAGACGGGTAGCCCGGATAATTGGGAAGATTGTGGCTACATTCCCGGCCACACAATTTGGGCCATTACATTATCAAAATTTGCAAAGAGCAAATATTAGAGCACTCAAATTTAACAAGGGTCATTTTGATAGACCTATGGAGCTGCCTACGGGAAGCTATAATTGAACTACAGTGGTGGGAACATAACATTAGGTATTGCTCCAACCCCATCATTATTGACAACCCGTCTATGGTATTACAAACAGATGCCAGCGCCATTGGTTGGGGAGCCACTAACTCTGTTTCCAGTTGTGGAGGGAGGTGGAAGGAAGAAGAGGCAGTATTACTTAACACACGTGGTATTAATTACCTAGAGATGTTAGGGGAATTTTATGGCCTTAAGTCATATTGCTCAGCAATTAAGCACCAACATGTATGATTACAAATTGATAATACCACCGCGGTGGCATATATTAATCACATGGGTGGAAATATATCGACATCTTGTGATCCATTGGCAAATTTAATTTGGCAATGGTGTATCCAAAGAAACATTTGGATATCAGCAACATACCTACCAGGTAAGCTAAATTCAGTGGCAGACACCAGATCACGCAAATTTAATGAAAACACGGAATGGATGTTAAATAAAAATATATTTGCTGAAATTACAGCAAAATATGGTAGACCAGATATTGATCTTTTTGCATCCAGGTTGAATCACCAATTACCAAGGAATGTGTCCTGGGAACCAGACCCTGGGGCAGAAGCTACAGATGCTTTCTCACTGCATTGGGGGAAATGGCTTTTTTATGCATTTCCCCCGTTCTGCCTCATCAATCGGGTACTAAGGAAAATTCAACAAGACTCGGCATCTGGGATTCTCATAGTACCCGATTGGCCTACTCAACCGTGGTATTCGGTCATACAGGGGATGGTGTTACAACCATGTTCCCTTATTGGACATAGCCCGAATTTATTAATTCATCCAGTGACTGGGGGCAGTCACCCATGCCATAAGACTATGGATTTGTTGATTTGTAGAGTCTGAAAGACCCACTACACGGCATGGGGCTGTCAGACAGGACGATGAATCTCATCTCATCCGCACTAAGACTGTCAACACGGAAGCAGTACCTCGGACACATCAAGAAATGGGACATATACTGCTTTGACAACAACCTCGACCAAAGGGCCAAGAACATTCCGGCCGTATTGGAATTTTTAACAAGCCTCCATTGTGATAAACGATTGGGCTACAGTGCCATCAATAGTGCCAGAAGTGCACTCTCCAATTACCTACATTGTTACGGCCGCGTGCATACATAGTGCCGGTGCCAGGGAATCGGTTGGTGATCCTCTGTGTCCGTGCAACGGTCTGAGTATGCTGGCAGCCCTCGGCTACCTCAGCGGGGTGCTCAAACCCGGGTGGTGGGTAGATCACAAGGAACGGAGCGGCACACGGTGGGAACGCACCCCCTGGTAACAAAACTTATGAGGGGCATATTCAATGCAAAACCCCTAAAACCAGGTACTCCAAAATCTGGGAGGTGGGTGTCGTTTTTGAACATGCTGAGGAGCTGGTCGCCCATAACAGCATTATCACTTCAGAAACTGACCATGAAGATGGTTATGCTCATTGCGTTAGTTACCGCACAACGAGTCCAGTCATTAAGCAAACTGAGCCTGGACTCCTTGATCATCTCACCAGAGAAACTGGTGTTTGTCATACAGGATTTAATAAAACAAAACAGACCAGGTTCATCGGGTCAAGTGATTGAATTTATGGCATATCCATATGACGAACGCCTGTGTATAGCAAGACATATCCAATTATACATGGAATATACTAAGAGCATTCGAGGTCAGGAAATGGCTTTGTTAATTTCTTACAAGAAACCGCACAAAAGTGTCATGACCCAAACTATTTCAAGGTGGCTCAAATGTGTCCTAAAGATGGCAGGAATAGACACTAATGTTTTTAAATCTCATTCCACCAGGGCTGCAGCAACATCCGCAGCAAAAATTCTGGAGGTGCCCACAGACCAAATCCTCAGAATGGCAGGATGGTCATCCGAAAGGACTTTCCAAAGGTTTTATAACAAACCAGTTTTGGAGCCATCATCGTTTTCGGAAAGCATTTTACGTTCAATAATATAATTTGCCCGAAAGGTTACAGGGCTATGATTTCAATTAATAAATTTATTTTTTCGTTATATCACACAAGTCTTTGTATGAGTGTGTTTAAAATTGCTAATGATGCTCTCTCCCAATACCCAAGGCAGTTGTGAAGCATGGACTCGTTCCACGGCATGAGGTCACAGAGCTTTGAAATCTTCATGTAGTCACTCACGTGACTCCGAAGTAAAATAGTAAGATTAAACGAAAACTTACCAGTTTGAAGTTTGATCTGTATTTTATGAGGAGGAACGTTGAGGGAATACGTGCCCTCCGCTCCCACCCTCCTATGATCATATCAAAAACTGGTATCTCTTTGATAATCTTACTATGTTAGGTCATTATAGTTTCTGTGACCTCACACCGCTGCTTTGAAGAATCACACGCATGCGTTGGAAGCGGGTTCTTCACGTATTCCCTCAACGTTCCTCCTCATAAAATACAGATCAAACTTCAAACTGGTAAGTTCTCGTTTAATCTTACTATTCAGTGGCCTTGCACCCTGCTTGAAATGGTAGGAAAATGGATTTGAATTTGGTGGCCTAGTACACTGCTTGAAATGGAATTTCAAGGAATAGCCGTGAGTCAACTGCCAGCCCACCAGCCGTGAGTGAGCTGCCAGCACATCAGGCTTGAGGGACTGAGCTGCCACCCCAAGAATCCATTTGGCCCACAATGTTCACACTAGCCCTCTGGAGACCAGTAGTCACTGCAGCCAACAACATCCATACCAGCGCTCCAGAAAGCCCCCCCCCCCCCCCCCCCCCTACCAGCGCTCCAGAAAGCCCCCCCCCCCCTGCCCCCCCCGCCCCCCTGGCCACCAATATTGGAATTGGTGGAGAGGTGGAATATTGCATTGGGGGTCCAACCCTCCTGTGTGAACATGAGACCCAATGGGTCCCACTTAGTCTAGTTATTCACTACAATTACTGCATCTTTAACTTTAGCATCCTTCAAACATCTGACCGTCGACCTGAAACCTTAATTATGTTTTTCCTTTTATAGATGCAGCCTTACCTGCTGATTATTGCCAGCATTATCTGTTTAAAATGAATACAAAGGTTCAAAGTCTAATATCCATCTGCGGCTCAAAACATTTATCTCCTGTACTCCGAGTACCACAGATTTCTCCTCTTGTCCTCCTCCTTTTAATTTCCCTGGGATAATGATGCCTGCTTGGGAGTATGCACAGGAATATAATTTAAGTCCGAATTCTTCATGTCTTGGCAATTCAAGCGTCTGTCTAAAATCCTCTTAAACATTGTAATTGTTTCTTATACTACCACCTCTTCTGGAAGTACGTTCCAGATATCAGCCACGCTCTGTGTAAAAAAAAAAAACTCCTCTCGGATCCCCTTAAAATCTCCTTCTTCTTACCCTAAAACCCATGCCTTCTTGTTTTCGATACTTCTATAATAGGGTGATTTTGCCTTCCCACGCTGTCTGGGTCTTTCATAATCTCCTATGGCCATCCCTCAACTTCCTTTTCTCTAAGGAACACATGTCCAGCCTATTCAATCTCTCCCCAACAATAACATCTTCCACTCCACGCAATTTCCTGGTGAATCTGCTTGGCACTCCGTCCAGCGCATCTCCATATAGATGCCTTTCTAGAGGGAGATGTAATGCACCTACATCATGATTATTGAAGATGCTGTGTTCCTGTTTGGCTCACCGTGTGCCTGGTGCCAGGTCCATTAGTTCCCTCCCAAACATCCTCTCTCCCTTCCCACCTTTGCCTCTCACCTTTGTTCATTTATTTACCTCTGATAGTCAAACAAGTTTTGCCTGAAAACCAAACACCTAAGTCAGCCTTGAATGTATTCACTTTTTCCCTCTCCCCAGCTCTCAGGGATAGAGAATCCAAAAGACGTAGCATTTCAACAGCAGAAATTCCTTCCTACCTTTGTTTTCCAATAGATGACTCCTTTATTCTGAAACTATGTCTCCTCCTTCTTGACTCCTCCATGAGGGTCCATGAGGCAACTTTAGCATTTGCCTCGTCACAGCCCTTGGAAGACTGTACATTTCAATAATGGTGCAACAACAGCGCAGTTAGTAGAGCTCCTGTCTCACAGTGCCAGAAACCCTGGTTCAATCCTGACCTCGGGTACTGCATTCCCTGTGAGTTTCCCCAGTCTCCTCCCACATCCCAAAGATGTACGGGTTGGTTGATAAATTGGCCACTGCAAATTATCCCGAGTGTGTAGGTGACGGGTTGAATCTGGGGAGAGGGGATGAGAATGTGAGGAGAATAAAAAATGTGATCAGTACGAATGGTCAACATGGGCCGAAGGGCCTGTTTGCATGTTGCAGGGCACAATGGAAGAGTTCATGCTTAATTCCCATTTCGTAAAGCCGTCACTATTTTAACAAAGGAAATGAGGCAGAGTCCTGCTGGGCCAAATGACATGTGTCTCTGCTGGATGCTCCATAAGTGCTTTTCATAAGTGGACTTTTATTGTGCTTGTAGACCGCTGAGAAAGATGACGGTCGGGATGTTCCTTGCAGCTCTGGCCTTCATTGCTGCTGCTTTGGTGCAAATTCAAATCGATGTGAGTAAAGTGTCATATGAATTATAAAGGGAGCTTCCAGAACATGGAACCATTAAAGTTATGGTTCTTCCGATGAGACCTGTCCTTGTAGTCTTTTGGAGTTGGATACAGATTTTTCAGATAATCAGCAGCTCCAGCCTTTGTCCTGTAGTCGTAGTGACATACAGCAGGGATACTCGGCTTGTACTCGCTATAATTTAGAAGATTGAGGGTGGATCTTATAGAAACTTACAAAATTCTTAAGGGGTTGGACAGGCTAGATGCAGGAAGATTGTTCCCGATGTTGGGGAAGTCTAGAACAAGGGGTCACAGTTTAAGGATAAGGGGGAAATCTTTTAGGACTGCGATGAGGAAAACATTTTTCACACAGAGAGTGGTGAATCTCTGGAATTCTCTGCCACAGAAGGTAGTTGAGGCCAGTTCATTGGCTATATTTAAGAGGGAGTTACATGTGGCCCTTGTGGCTAAAGGGATCAGGGGGTATGGAGAAAAGGCAGGTACAGGATACTGAGTTGGATGATCAGCCATGATCATATTGAATGGCGGTGCAGGCTCGAAGGGCCGAATGGCCGACTCTTGCACCTATTTTCGATGTTTCTATGTTTCTATGCTCTGGTTTTCCCTCACATCCTGAAAATCTGTGGTTTAGTCTGTTAATTGGAAGCTGTAAATTGCCCCTAACGGATGGGAGAGTCGTAGAATCTTGGGAGAGATGTTTGAAATGTGGTCAGAACAAAATGGGTCAGGGTAGGATTAGTATAAAAATAGGTCATAGTCAATGGGATGAAGGGCCTGTTTACTTTCCACTCTATGATGCATCAGCAATTAAAATGGCACTGGGTGATCCTAACTAGATCTTGCTTCTTTTCCTTTTAGAAAACTCTTCCTCATTTTCCTGTTGGTGACCAAAGCCAAATTAAGATTATAAATGTTGGTAAAACAGGAATCAATGCAACCCTGAATGGATTATCCCAGTCTTACAGTGTGCAGCCATCACAGGTAAGTAGTATCAATGACTATTCTGACCATCCCTCTGACCTTGCACAAAGCAGCCTCTCCCATTGTGAAGGCACTACATTCCATCAGCATTCCTCCTAAATTCCTCCAGTTTGCGGATAATTATACATAAGTGATCCTACCATCAGGCTGATGTCAGCTCTCCAATGAGTCTGAAGAAGGGTCAGTTTCAGCCCGAAACGTCGCCTATTTCCTTCGCTCCATGAATGCTGCCTCACCCGCTGAGTTTCTCCAGCATTTTTGTCTACCTCCAATTAGTCTTTTTGCTTGAGGGACAGTGTGGGCCACTCCTCGTTCTACATTTTAAGAGACATAAGGAACAGCAGATGCTGGAATCTTGCGCAGAACACAAAACGTTGGAATAATTCAGCAACACATTTCCAACTCAGAATAGTATATGTTAGGGGGTGGGTGTGGGGATAGGGTGGGGGTAGGAGCCTCCAGGTGGTAAGTGGTCATAAATGATAGGACTAGATTTAGGCCATTCGGCCCATCAAGTCTATTCCGCCATTCAATTGTAAATGATCTATCACTCCCTCCTAACCATATTCTCCTGTCTTCTCTCCATAACCTCTGACACCTGTACTAATCAAAAATCTATCTATCTCTGCTTAAAAATTATTCACTGACTTGGCCTCCACAACCTTCTGTGGCAAAGAATTCCACCACCCTCTGACTAAATAAATTTATCCTCGTCTCCTTCCTATAAGAACGTCCTTTAATTCTGAGGCTTTGACCTCTAGTCCTAGACTCTCCGACTAGTGAAAACATCCTCTCCATATCCACTCTATCCAAGCCTTTACTATTCTGTGTGTTTCAATGAGGTCCCCCTCATTCTTCTAAACTCCAGCGAGTACAGGCCCAGTGCCGACAAACGCTCATCAGACATAAAAACGGCTTTTTTACACGAGTAGTAGCTCTGCTCAATAACCAAAAGTCCGTAGCCTCATTTTGCTCTGGTATTTTATTTCATTCACATGTTTAAACTGATGTTTTATTATTAATGTCTAGTGTTTTATGTGTCATTCTAAATTGTTACTGCATGTCGTGTGGTTACTTGTGAGCAGAGTACCAAGGCAAATTCCTTGTATGTGTGCATACTTGGCCAATAAACGTATTCATTCATAAACGTATTAATTCAGCAGAGGTAACCCACACATTCCTGGAATCATTCTTGTAAACCTCCTCTGGACCCTCTCCAGAGCCAGAAAATCCTTCCTCAGATATAGTGCCCAAAATTGCTCACAATTGCTCACAACCTTATAGAGGTGTTCAGCGTGGTGTTCCCCTGCACCAACTGGCCTTGTGCTTCTTACTGATAGAGGTAATGGGTTTGGAAGGTGCTGAGAAAGTGGTCTGGGTACACATTGTAGATGGTACACACAGCAGACATGGTACTTCTCATGGTGGAGGCAATGAATGTTTGGTCTGATGGATGGGATGCAGATCAAGTGGGCTGATTTTTCTTGGATAGAGTTAGCCTACTCAAATGTTATTAGAACTGCCCTCACTAGGAAAGGTGGAGAGCATTTCTTTGCACAACCTACTTGTGCCATGTGGCTGGTATAAAGAACTTTAAGATGGCAGGAGTTGAACCATCCACTGAACTATCAGAAGCATCCACAGTCTCTGACCCTGTACCCAATGATCTATTGTACATTTTCCTTGATCTCCATTCCCTTTATCCTGTTTTCACACCTTACACTTCCGTATCTATGCACTTCCTTATCTATGTAACACCCACTCCCTTACATCAGTCTGAAGAAGGGTCTCGACCCGAAACATCACCCATTCCCTCTCCAGAAATGCTACCTGTCCCACTGAGTTACTCCAGCATTTTGTGTCTACATAGATACATAGAAAATAGGTGCAGGAGTAGGCCATTCGGCCCTTCGAGCCTGCACCGCCATTTGATATGATCATGGCTGATCATCCAACTCAGTATCCCATCCCTGCCTTCTCTCCATACCTCCTGATCCCTTTAGCCACAAGGGCCACATCTAACTCCCTCTTAAATATATCCAATGAACTGGCCTCAACTACCTTCTGTGGCAGAGAATTCCACAGATTCACCACTCTCTGTGTGAAAAATGTTTTCCTCATCTCGGTCCTAAAAGTCTTCCCTCTTATCCTTAAACTGTGACCCCTAGTTCTGGACTTCCCCAAAACCGGGAATAATCTTCCTGCATCTAGCCTGTCCAACCCCTTAAGAATTTTGTAAGTTTCTATAAGATCCCCCCTCAGTCTTCTGAATTCCAACGTGTACAAGCCGAGTCTATCCAGTCTTTCCTCATATGAAAGTCCTGCCATCCCAGGAATCAGTCTGGTGAACCTTCTCTGTACTCCCTCTATGGCAAGAATGTCTTTCCTCAGATTAGGAGACCAAAACTGTACGCAATACTCCAGGTGTGGTCTCGCCAAGACCCTGTATAACTGCAGTAGAACCTCCCTGCTCTTATGCTCAAATCCTTTGCTGCTGCACCAAGACCTACCTTTAATTTAAACCAGCATCTGCAGTTCCTTCCTACACTAGTAGCTACAGTGTTGTATTACTGTCCAGGTTAAGTTTCTGGTTAATTGTGGCCTGCAGGATGGAGACAGTGGGAAGCTCGCTGTTGATAATTCCATTGAATGTCAAAGGCAGCTGGTTAAATGCTCTCATAGTGGTCTTGCTAATAACATAAACAAGCCTACGTCTTGCAAATGATTGTTTTTTGTTGTTGATGCAATATCCCATCGTTTTCAGGCAACTGACTATATCACTGTCCCAACAATGGCTCTGAAAACTATTGCTGTTGACGATGGCAAACAGAACAAAGTCATTCAAACTCATCTTTCCAATAAAACTCGCCACACACTGTTGGTAACAGACTTGCCCACTCTTGATGACGAATTGGTGAGTGAGCTTCTGTGTGTGTGTAATAAGGGTGAAATAAAGACTAATTGTGATATACACTGATTGATGCAAAATCTACATCTCTTTTTGTTATTTTTTCAGTTGAAGGATATTAACAACAAACCAGAGGAAGGAAAAAATGCCATCAGGTTGGTTCCTTCATATGGAAAATCCTGCACCTTCCACTCTCTGTAAACTTGAAAACTGTAGACTGTAAGCTTAGGAAGTTCAGCATGTCCCCTAGAACTCTCACCAACTTCTACAGATGCACCATAGAAAGCATTTTATCAGGATGCATAACAGCTTGGTTTGGGAACAGCTCCAGCCACGACCGCAGAAATTGCAGAAAATTGTGAACGCAACCCAGACCATCACACAAACCAAGCTCCCTTCTATTGACTCCATTTATACCTCACGCTGCCTCGGCAGGGCCAGCAGCATAATCAAGGACGAGTCGCACCCTGGCCACTCCCTCATTTCCCCTCTCCCATCAGGCAAAAGGTATAGAAGTGTGAAAACGTACACCTCCAGATTCAGGGACAGTTTCTTCCCAGCTGTTATTAGGCAACTGAATCATCCTACCACAACCAGAGAGCAGTGCTGAACTACTAACTACCTCTTTGGTGACCCTCAGACTGTCCTTGATCAGACTTTGTGTTTGAGAAGGAACTGCAGATGCTGGAAAATCGAAGGTACACAAAAATGCTGGAGAAACTCAGCGGGTGCAGCAGCATCTATGGAGCGAAGGAAATAGGCAACGTTTCGGTCCGAAATGGTTTGAAGAAGGGTTTTGGCCCGAAACGTTGCCTATTTCCTTCGCACCCTTCCATGGCCTTACCTCCCCTTATCTCTTGCAACTGCAAGATCATTGGTTCTTCTAACTCTGGCCTGTTAAACAAATCTCCCGATTTAATCTTTCCACTCTGACTCCAGCCGCCCGATCCTTGAGCTTCAGATTTCCCTTCCCATACTCCTCTCCACTATTTAAAAGTTAAAACTCTTTGACCAAGATTTTACACCAGTCCTATTAGAAACATAGAAACATAGAAATTAGGTGCAGGAGTAGGCCATTTGGCCCTTCGAGCCTGCACCACCATTCAATATGATCATGGCTGATCATCCAATTCAGTATCCCGTACCTGCCTTCTCTCCATACCCTCTGATCCCCTTAGCCACAAGGGCCACATCTAACTCCTTCTTAAATATAGCCAATGAACTGGCCTCGACTACCCTCTGTGGCAGAAAAAAGTTCTTCTCATCTCGGTTTTAAAGGATTTCCCCCTTATCCTTAAGCTGTGACCCCTTGTCCTGGACTTCCCCAACATCGGGAGCAATCTTCCTGCATCTAGCCTGTCCAACCCCTTAAGAATTTTGTAAGTTTCTATAAGATCCCCTCTCATTCTCCTAAATTCTAGAGAGTATAAACCAAGTCTATCCAGTCTTTCTTCATAAGACAGTCCTGACATCCTAGGAATCAGTCTGGTGAACCTTCTCTGCACTCCCTCTATGGCAATAATGTCCTTCTTCAGATTTGGAGACCAAAACTGTATGCAATACTCCAGGTGTGGTCTCACCAAGACCCTATACAACTGCAGTAGAACCTCCCTGCTCCTATACTCAAATCCTTTTGCTATGAAAGCTAACATACCATTTGCTTTCTTCACTGCCTGCTGCACCTGCATGCCTACTTTCAATGACTAGTGTACCATGACACCCAGGTCTCGCTGCATCTCCCCTTTTCCTAGTCGGCCACCATTTAGATAATAGTCTGCTTTCCTGTTTTTGCCACCAAAATGGATAACCTCACATTTATCCACATTATACTGCATCTGCCAAACATTTGCCCACTCACCCAGCCTATCCAAGTCACCTTGCAGTCTCCTAGCATCCTCCTCACAGCTAACACTGCCCCCAGCTTAGTGTCATCTGCAAACTTGGAGATATTGCCTTCAATTCCCTCATCCAGATCATTAATGTATATTGTAAATAGCTGGGGTCCCAGCACTGAGCCTTGCGGTACCCCACTAGTCACTGCCTGCCATTGTGAAAAGGACCCGTTTACTCCTACTCTTTGCTTCCTGTTTGCCAGCCAGTTCTCTATCCACATCAATACTGCACCCCCAATGCCATGCGCTTTAAGTTTGTATACTAATCTCTTATGTGGGACCTTGTCGAAAGCCTTCTGGGAGTCCAGATACACCACATCCACTGGTTCTCCCCTATCCACGCTACTAGTTACATCCTCGAAAAATTCTATAAGATTCGTCAGACATGATTTACCTTTCGTAAATCCATGCTGACTTTGTCCAATGATTTCACCACTTTCCAAATGTACTGCTATCCCATCTTTAATAACTGACTCTAACAGTTTCCCCACTACCGATGTTAGACTAACTGGTCTGTAATTCCCCGTTTTCTCTCTCCCTCCCTTCTTAAAAAGTGGGGTTACGTTTGCTACCTGCCAATCCTCAGGAACTACTCCAGAATCTAAAGAGTTTTGAAAGATTATTACTAATGCATCCACTATTTCTTGAGCTACTTCCTTAAGTACTCTTGGATGCAGCCTATCTGGCCCTGGGGATTTATCGGCCTTTAATCCATTCAATTTACCCAACACCACTTCCCGACTAACCTGGATTTCACTCAATTCCTCCAACTCCTTTGACCTGCGGTCCCCTGCTATTTCCGGCAAATGATTTATGTCTTCCTTATTGAAGATGGAACCAAAGTAGTTATTCAATTGGTCCGCCATACCCTTGTTCCCCATGATCAACTCAACTGTTTCTGACTGCAAGGGACTTACATTTGTTTTAACTAATCTCTTTCTTTTCACATATCTATAAAAACTTTTGCAGTCAGTTTTTATGTTCCCTGCCAGTTTTCTTTCATAGATTTTTCCTTTCCTAATTAAGCCCTTTGTCCTCCTCTGCTGGTCTCTGAATTTCTCCCAGTCCTCCGGTATGCTGCTTTTTCTGGCTAATTTGTACGCATCATCCTTCGCTTTGATATTTCCCTTGTTATCCACGGATGCACTACCTTCCCTGATTTATTCTTTTGCCAAACTGGGATGAACAATTTTTGTAGTTCATTCATGCAGTCTTTAAATGTCTTCCATTGCATATCCACCGTCAACCCTTTTAGAATTAATTGCCAGTCAATCTTGGCCAATTCACGTCTCATACCCTCAAAGTTACCTTTCTTTAAGTTCAGAACCATTGTTTCTGAATTAACAATGTCACTATCCATCCTAATGAAGAACTCAACCATATTATGGTCTCTCTTGCCCAAGGGGGCACGTACAACAAGATTGCTAACTAACCCTTCCTCATTACTCAATACCCAGTCTAAAATAGCCTGCTCTCTCGTTAGTTCCTCTACATGTTGATTTAGATAACTATCCCGCATACATTCCAAGAAATCCTCTTCCTCAGCACCCCTGCCAATTTGATTCACCCAATCTAAATGTAGATTGAAGTCACCCATTATAACTGTTTTGCCTTTGTCGCACGCATTTCTAATTTCCTGTTTGATACCATCTCCAACTTCACTACTACTGTTAGGTGGCCTGTACACAACACCCACCAGCGTTTTCTGCCCCTTAGTGTTTCGCAGCTCTACCCATACCGATTCCACATCCTCCAAACTAATGTCCTTCCTTTCCATTGTGTTAATCTCCTCTCTAATCAGCAATGCTACCCCACCTCCTTTTCCTTTCTCTCTATCCCTCCTGAATATTGAATATCCCTGGATGTTCAGCTCCCAGCCTTGGTCACCCTGGAGCCATGTCTCCGTGATCCCAACTATATCATAGTCATTAATAGCTATCTGCACATTAAACTCATCCACCTTATTACGAATGCTCCTTGCATTGAGACACAAAGCCTTCAGGCTTGTTTTTACAACACTCTTACCCCTTATACAATTATGTTGAAAAGTGGCCCTTTTTGATTTTTGCCCGGGTTTTGTCTGCCTGCCACTTTTACTTTTCACCTTGCTACCTATTGCTTCGACCCTCATTTTAACACCCCTCTGTCTCTACGCTCACACATTTAAGAAACCCTTTCACTGTAACTCCATCCTCCACTATCCCATTCGACACCCCACGCCCCCTTATTCAGTTTAAAACCACCCGTGTAGCAGTGGCAAACCTGCCTGCCAGAATGCTGGTCCCACACCTGTTAAGATGCAATCCGTCCCTTTTGTACAGTTCCCCCTTACCCCAAAACAGATCCCAGTGATCTAAGAATCTAAATCCCTGCCCCGTGCACCAGTTCCTCAGCCACACGTTCAGGTCCCGTATCTCCCTGTTCCTGCTCTCGCCAGCACGAGGAACTGGAAGCAAACCGGAGATAACAACACTGGAGGTCCTGCTTTTCAGTATTTTTCCGCTATTGTGACTCCTCAGTCAGTTAACACTTCAAGATGTATCTGAAAATCTATTGTCAGTAGTTGATAGACATCTCACTTGTCTATTTTTGGCTTATCTGCATCAGTAGTTGCACCCTGGCTTTGTAAAATTCTTTAACTTATTCTCTACATTCAACCACATTTTGAAATGATTGACTTTGGTTTCTCTTCAGATTTATTACCACGTTGACCGGCATTGACAACCTCAAGATGGGCACTGTTGATTTTGGAAATTTGACCAGATTATTTGTCTCTAACTACACGCTTTTCACCAAAGGAACGTAAGTGACTTTCTTTGTAATAACCCAGTAAAACCGCACCTCTTGCAGACGTGGGAGGAAACCCACACAATCACAGGGAGAACGTGCAACCTCCACACAGACAGTGTCGGAGGTTAGGATTGAACCCGGGTCTATGGAGCTACGGGGCAACGACTCTACCAGCTGCGCCACTGTGCTGCCCATTGTTGTTGAATTTTGTCTTTGTGCAGCAGCAATGGAGGCTAAAGAGAGTGAGGAGCAAGGGCAACGAGGAACCATGGTGCCCAGGAGGCATCGACTGTGAAATATTCCTCTACAGGCCCTAATTTTCTTATCTTTTTTGACTTAGGAAAAAAATCACATTTATCAGTAATGGAAATAAATGCTCACAAGATTCAATAAATTTTGGTTATGGGAGCTCGTACACGATCATCATCAGTGAAACGGTTTGTATGCCAAGAGATCTCGGTTTGCCTGAAAATTCTTTTGAATTTTATTCTTCAATCTGTTACTCTTCACAACACCGATCAGTTCTCTCTGTATTCTCCTCTACACCCTAAGTGATCCAGAGACTTATAGCCGTTCTTAGTGGGTTATGGTTAACATTGCCAATAATTTCCATTTAGATTAAAGCACATTTCAGAGGTTATCTACATTGAGATAAATGAGGAGAGATTACACCCGTAGTATGGCCAAGCTGGTGGGTATAAGGAGGAGAAGAGGTGTGGAAGAGGATTGTAAAGGGGATTCCAGGGTCAGGCTCGGGTTGCTGAAAGCATAGGTGGCAATTGTGGGGAGATTGACCCAGAGATACTCAACATACCAAAAGTACAAGAGTGCAGAGACCTTGAGGGGTCATGGGCTGGACAGGGGCACAGGAGGGGAAGGAAGGAGGAGGGGGTGTGGATAAAACTGAAGCATTGCATGAATAGAAGCCAGTGTTTGCTGGCACGCTTCCTTGTGATGGACAAATATGATTTGTCATTCTGGATGCTGGCAGCAGAGTTTGGGATGAGCTGAGGGTCATCAAGTCAAGTCAAGTGAGTTTATTGTCATGTGTCCCTGATAGGACAATGAAATTC
This sequence comes from Leucoraja erinaceus, assembly GCF_028641065.1. Classification (NCBI taxonomy): domain Eukaryota; kingdom Metazoa; phylum Chordata; class Chondrichthyes; order Rajiformes; family Rajidae; genus Leucoraja; species Leucoraja erinaceus. Next base: position 15,710,597 of record NC_073382.1, read on the forward strand.
TTGCTTTGCTTCAGCACACAGAACATAGTAGGCATTTACTACAAAACAGATCAGTGTGTCCATATACCGTAATATAAATATATACATACATGAATAAATAAACTGATAAAGTGCAAATAACAGATAATGGGTTATTAATAATCAGATTTTTTTCCGATCCAGGTTTAATAGCCTGATGGCCGTGGGGAAGTAGCTATTCCTGAACCTGGTTGTTGCAGTCATGAACGGTCATGAAGGGTCAATGGGAATGGGAGGTGATGGGATGGGAATGGGAGGGAACAGAAGCTTCTAACTTGTGTCATATTATTGGTAACAATACTGTATGTTTTGGTTGTTTAGTGTATCTCTCAGGATTTCAAATTAAATTACATCGAAGACATTCAAGCAAACAGTGTTCATATGGCATTGCAAATCCCTCAATACATTTTAATTACAACTGGGGAGGTGGTCTTCTCTGTTACTGGTCTGGAATTCGCATATTCCCAGGTGAGTGATAATGTTCAAACATTTTCTGGTACTGTAACTCTTGATAATGAAATTCCAATGATCAGTGTCCAAGGTCTGTGACCCAGCAGCGCAAAGAAATGTTCAGCCTATTAATAAACAATCCCTCTCTTGCTCCATTTGAGCTTCCAATTCCAACACGAGACAATCATTTGAAATGTTGTAGGAAAGACCTGCAGATGCTGGTTTAAATCGAAGGTAGACACAAAATGCTGGAGTAACTCAGCGAGGCAGGCAGCATCTCTGGAGAGAACGAATGGCTGATGTTTCGGGTCGAGACCCTTCTTCAGACTTGAAATATTGTTTTGTTTGATGATTGTTAAATATTGTACCATACTCTGCTAAATCTTAAATATTCAACTTCCACAAATCAATGACCTGATTTCTCATATTTCTCTATGACAATGGAGGCGGCGATTGGGGCCATCAAGTCAATGTGAACTTATAGAACAATTCCCAACAATTCCCGCAGCCCGTTTTCTCTCTCAATGCCCATCAGCTTTCCACAACACTAATGCCAACCACATACAGCAGCCAATGAACCTACCAAACCCACACGTCTTTGGGATGTGAGAGGAAACCAGAGCATCATGAGTAAACCCACAGTCGCAGTGAGAATGTGCAAATTCCACACACAGAGAACCAGAGGTCAGGACTGAACTCGGGTCACTGGTGTTGTGAAATAGCAACTTTATTTGCTGGGCCATTGAACTGTCCTCTCTCTATATGGTCCTGTGCCACCATAGAACACAAATTTTGTTCTCTTCATTTTTCTGGTACCACATTAACAACATGAGTCCGATTTTGTGCACAGAATTTTGTGGCCTTTGACCAGGAAAATAAACTAATTAATGCACCATTTTCCCCCAGGCACCTTCCAACATGAAGTCAGTGCTCCAGGCCGGTTGGCTCCTGACCAACGCTTTCGGAAACATAATTGTGCTGATAGTAGCGGAAGCTTCGACCATTGAGGAACAGGTACGTGGCATTCAGGAGGTGGGGGATTTTAGACTGAAGAAGCTGAGGTTGAGTGCAGTTTTGATAAAGGACAACAAGATCATTTAACCGGTTGGGGAACAAGGACATGGCAGACCAATTGAATAACTACTTTGGTTCTGTCTTCACTAAGGAAGACATAAATAATCTGCCGGAAATAGCAGGGGACCGGGGGTCAAATGAGATGGAGGAACTGAGTGAAATCCAGGTTAGCCGGGAAGTGGGGTTAGGTAAATTGAATGGATTAAAGGCCGATAAATCCCCAGGGCCAGATAGGCTCCATTCCAGAGTACTTAAGGAAGTAGCCCCGGAAATAGTGGATGCATTAGTGATAATTTTTCAAAACTCTTTAGATTCTGGAGTAGTACGTGAGGATTGGAGGGTAGCCAATGTAACCCCACTTTATAAAAAGGGAGGGTGAGAGAAAACGGGGAATTACAGACCAGTTATTCTAACATCACTAGTGTGGAAACTGCTAGAGTCAGTTATTAAAGATGGGATAGCAGCACATTTGGAAAGTGGTGAAATCATTGGACAAAGTCAGCATGGATTTATGAAAAGTAAATCATGTCTGACGAATGTTATAGAATTTTTCGAGGATGTAATTAGTAGAGCGGCTAAGGGAGAACCAGTGGATGTGTTATATCTGGACTTTCAGAAGGCTTTCGACAAGGTCCCACATAAGAGATTAGTATACAAACTTAAAGCACACGGTATTGGTGGTTCAGTATTGATGTGGATAGAGAACTGGCTGGCAGACAGGAAGCAAAGAGTAGGAGTAAACGGGTCCTTTTCACAATGGCAGGCAGTGACTAATGGAGTACCGCAAGGCTCAGTGCTGGGACCCCAGCTATTTACAATATATATTAATGATTTAGACGAAGGAATTGAATGCAACATCTCCAGGTTTGCAGATGACACGAAGCTGGGGGGCAGTGTTAGCTGTGAGGAGGATGCTAGGAGGCTGCAAGGTGACTTGGATAGGCTGGGTGAGTGGGCAAATGCATGGCAGATGCAGTATAATGTGGATAAATGTGAGGTTATCCACTTTGGTGGCAAATACAGGAAAGTAGACTTTTATCTGAATGGTGGCCGATTAGGAAAAGGGGAGATGAAACGAGACCTGGGTGTCATGGTACACCAGTCATTGAAAGTAGGCATGTAGGTGCAGCAGGCAGTGAAGAAAGCAAATGGTATGTTAGCATTCATAGCAAAAGGATTTGAGTATAGGGGCAGGGAGGTTCTACTGCAGTTGTACAGGGTCTTGGTGAGACCACACCTGGAGTATTGCGTGCAGTTTTGATCTCCTAATCTGAGGAAAGACATTCTTGCCATAGAGGGAGTACAGAGAAGGTTCACCAGACTGATTCCTGGGATGATCATGGCTAATCATCGAACTCAGTATCCTGTACCTGCCTTCTCTCCATACCCCATGATCCCTTTAGCCTCAAGGGCCACATCTAACTCCCTCTTAAATATAGCCAATGAACTGGCCTCAACTACCTTCTGTGGCAGAGAATTCCTGAGATTCACCACTCTCTGTGTAAAAAACTGTTTTTCTCATCTAAGTCCTAAAAGATTTCCCCCTTAAATTTATCCTTAAACTGTGACCCCCTTGTTCTGGACTTTCCCAACATTGGGAATAATCTTGCTGCATCTAGCCTGTCCAACCCCTTAAGAATTTTGTAAGTTTCTATAAGATCTCCCCCTCAATCTTCTAAATTCCAGCGAGTACAAGCCGAGTCTATCCAGTCTTTCTTCATATGAAAGTCCTGACATCCCAGGAATCGGTCTGGTGAACCTTCTCTGTACTCCCTCTATGGCAAGAATTCTCTCTTGACTTGACTTGACTTGAAAAGAACATACAAACTCTTTGCAGCCAGCACCCGTAGTCAGGATTGAACCGCCGTTAGATAGCCACTCTAGAGCTGCGTCACTGTGCCGCCCCTTGTATATCCAGTTGTTACATCCTCGGAAAACTTGACTAAACCCTATAAAACATTGCTAAATTTGTCAGGGATTGTAATGATTCAATGTATATTTCATCTGTGCATTTTGAGGAAATTCTTGGGATAAAACTGGATTGATTCCATTGCTAATTTATTTTTCTTCCCTACAGTGGGCTGAGTATATTTTGTTTGCTGCTCTCTTGATAGCCGTTTCCATAATATTCGGCATCATGGCCAGATACTACACTTATGTGGATCCCAAGTTAGTGGAAGCTGAGTATGAGGAAAAGGAACTTGCCAGAAAGAAAGAAGAAGAATTAAATGCAAATCAATCAACAGCTCAGTCAGAATTCTAAATGCAGCAAACAGAAACATTTCTGTTCAGTTTAACCAGACATATCCTCACAGAAGGGACCCATGGGCTTAGACTTGCAGTCTACTCAATAAGAGACCCCAGTGTGACATCGGTTCCTCATTTAGAAGTCCCTCAATGAACACTTTCTTCATGATCTACACCGGCCAACGTTTCAGTGTTATTCCCAAAAACTTGAAAAAGCTTGAGCAAACACATTTAAAGCTGAATATATTGATAATTTCTTTATAACACGATGCACAGATCTGCCACACTGCTGTCAAATGATTACCTTTTTGTGTATGATATAATAATTCTGATTATATTTTTTTACTGAGATATTGCAATAATTCAAGGATATATTTCTTCTTGTTAATTCTGTCTATTATTGCTGGTTCAGTCCAAGCAATAGGAAATTGAAAGCCCTCAACTTTGCCACCCCCACCCAAAGCTATTTTATTACATTGGACCCTCACTTTCTTTATACAGAACCTGCCACAGTGTGAAACCAAAGTAACTCAAGTTATATGTCAAATCAGGAGACTTTCCAAACTAGATCTCCAAGATCAGGAGACCTTCCAAAATAGATATCTAGAATCGGGAAACTTTCTCCAAAATTGTCTGAATATTCCGAGAAGGATTGTAACGGGAATGTACTTAAAATGTCATTCATGTTGAAGAAGATATAAATACGGATATTAAAAGTGATGTGTATATATATGCTCAACGTGCTGAATTTATACATTGAGTTTATTTGCTTTATAACATGGAGGTAGAGCTGACGCCATACCGCGCCAGAGACCTGGGTTCAACCCTGACTAAGGGTGCTGTTTGTGTGGAGTTTTTACGTTCTCCCTGTGATCATGTGGGTTTTCTCCGGGTTAAATGTGTAAGAAGAAACTGCAGATGCTGATTTAAAGAGTCAAGAGTGTTTTATTGTCATATGTCCCAGATAGAACAATGAAATTCTTACTTGCTGCAGCACAACAGAATATGTAATCATAATAAATAATATAACAAAAGCTCAGAAAAAAAGAACAAACAATAACAGCGCATTAATAATAATAATAATAATAATAATAATAATAATAATAATCTATTGTAGTACATAGCTTATGAGGTTGTAGTGTTTAATATCCTGATGGCTGTAGGGAAGAAGCTGTTCCTGAACCTGAAAGTTACAGTTCTCAGGCTCCTGTACCTTTTCCCTAATGGCAGTGGTGAGATGCGTGTGTGGCCAGGATGGTGTGGGTCTTTGATAATGCTGGCAGCCTTTTTGAGGCAGCGACTACGATAGACCACTTCGATGGTGTGGAGGTCAGAGCCAGAGATGGACTGGGCAGTGTTTACAACTTTTTGCAGTCTTTTCGGCTCCTGGACGTTCAAGTTGCCGAACCAGGCCACGATGCAACCAGTCAGTATGCTCTCTACAGTGCACATGTAGAAGTTCAAGAGATTCCTCTTTGACATACCGAATCTCCGTAATTTTCTCTGGAAGTAGAGGTGCTGATGTGCTCTCTTTATGATTGCATCAGTGTTTTGGGACCCGGGGAGATTGTCGCAAAATGTGCACGCCCAGGAATTTGACGCTTTTGACTCGCTCCACCATCTTGATATAAACATCCACCATCCACCATGTTGATATAAACAGGGTTGTGGGTCCTCAACCTTCCTCTTCCAAAGTCCACAATCAGTTCTTTGGTTTTACTGATATTGAGAGCCAGGTTGTTGTGCTGGCAACATTTGGTCAGTAGGTCGATCTCACTTCTATACTCTGACTCATCACCATCTGCAATTCGTCCCACAACGGTGGTGTCGTCAGCGACCTTGAAAATGGAGTTTGCACTATGTCCGGCTACACAGTCATGAGTATAGAGTGAGTAGAGCAGGGGGCTGAGCACGCAGCCTTGAGGTGTTCCCGTACTGATTATCACTGAGGATGAAGTGTTTCTGCCAATTCGAACAGACCGTGGTCTGTGGATGAGGAAGTCAAGGATCCAATTGCAGAGCAATGCGCAGAGATCCAGTTCCGTGAGCTTGGTAACCAGCTTGGAGGGGATGATGGTATTGAATGCCGAGCCGTAGTCAATAAACAACAGCCTGACGTAAGTGTTTTTATTGGTCCAGTGCAGAGTGGAGAGCCAGTGAGATCGCATCCTCCGTGGACCTATTGTGACGGTCGGCAAACTGAAGTGGGTCGAGGTTCTTATTGAGGTAGTAGTTGATATGCCCTATAACCAACCTCTCAAAGCACCATCACCACGGATGTTAGTGCCATTGATCGATAGTGCCATTGATCGATAGGCATTGAGGCACGTCACCTTGCTCTTCTGGGGTACCGGTATTATTGATGCCCTCTTAAAGCAGGAGGGAACCTCATACCTCAGCAGTGAGAGATTGAAAATGTCTGCAAAACCCCCAGCCAGTTGGTCCGCACAGGTTTTGAGAACTTGACAGGGTATACCATCAGGTCCAGGCGCTTTCCGAGGGTTCACCCCGCTGAAGGATCTTCTGACGTCGGCCTCTGTGACTGTGACTGTGACTGTAATTCCATCAGGGCGAAGATAGACACAAAAACCTGGAGTGAAGAAGGGTCTCGACCTGAAATGTCACCTATTCTGTAGCTCCCAAGTAGTACACGAGGCCCGAGATCATGGTTAAATACGGGGTTTATTTTCGGCTCCAACCAACCCGTGAGAACTGAGCCAAAAACAAGGCAACAAAAAACAAAAACAAACAAAATAAAAATGCAGTTTACAAAATACATGCATGTACGTCCATACAGCAACACAACACCACACTAACCAAGCAAATAAACAACATACCTCGTCCACTGCTTACTACTTAAGAGGTATTTCTTGGTTTCTTCTTAGTCATGGCTTCTGTGTGCGCCCACAACCGTGCCCCCCGGAAACTAAGTCGGCAATTAGTTCCCCCCTTAGGAACACTACTATTTCAGGTAGGAACCAAAAACCGTGAGGTTCAGAATTTAACTAACTGCCAATGTGGGGCAGTTACACTCCCACCAAATCACATGTGATTTCTTAAAACTTAGAGACATACATACTGCATATAAAATATTAGTTCAAAATATTATCTAACTATGGGTCTCTCCAGATGAACCGGTTTGGAGTCTATGTTGTCCTGCTGTGAGACCTCTTGAGGCGTGATCTGCTTGGTTCTCCTCAGAAGTTACATGCCTCCATTGTGCAGACTCTGTGCTTCGCGTGATGCGTTCCACGCGGTTTGCTACGAACACGTGGAATCTTCTGGCTTCATTACTGATGTATCCAAGTAAAACCTTTGAATCAGTCCAGAAGATTTCTTGACGGCATTCTACTTCGAGCTCTTTCTTGAGCATGACACTGATGCGGACAGCTACCACTGCTGCTGACAGCTCTAGTCTTGGTATGGTCGTCACCTTAGTAGGGGCGACTCTTGACTTTCCCATTACTTAGGTACAGTGGACTTCACCTGATGTGCTGACCGCTCTGCGATATGAGCAAACTCCATAGCCCGTCACACTGGCATCGGAGAAATGGTGGAGCTCATAGTGCTGGACATTGAAACTTGGTGGAGCGTAGCATCTCCAGATCTTCACACCAGCCAGGTTTTTCAAGTCTTGGAGCCAAGATTCCCACAGGGGTAGAAGGTCATCTGGTAAGGTGTTATCCCAACTGAGCTTGTCACGACACATCTGCTGCAAGATCTGCTTTCCTACCAAGATGAAGGGTGCCACAAATCCGAGCGGGTCATACACTGAGGCAACCGTGGACAAGACTCCTCTTTGGGTGAATGGATTTTCTTTGACAATTACCCTGAACTGGAATTCGTCAGAAGCCACAGACCACTGGACACCGAGTGCTCTATCCATGTGTTGTTCTCCCAGTGCCATGTCCAGGTCCTTGGCAGCTTCAGCACATTCCTCTTTAGGGATTGTGGCTAGGACTTCCTTGCTGTTAGAGATGAACTTATGTAGCCAAAGTTTGCCTGTGCTACATAGCTCTCTCGCTTCTTTCACTAGTTTGATTGCTTGCCTTTCAGATGCTACACTTGCCAAGCCATCATCCACATAGAAATTCTTCTGGATGAATTGGATGGTGTCTTCACTGAAGCGTCCTCGTCCTTCAGCGGCCAGGTGTTTGAGTCCAAAGTTGGCACAGCCAGGAGAGGAAACTGCACCAAACAAGTGGACTTTCATCCGATAGATGGAGGGTTGTGCTTCAAGATTTCCATTCTCCCACCATAGGAAACGTAGGTAATCCTGATCTTCTGCCTTTACATGGAACTGATGAAACATGCGTTCTATGTCACACATGATCGCCACTGGACCTCTACGAAAACGACAAAGGACTCCCAACAAGGTGTTCGTCAACTCTGGACCTGTCAGGAGATGATCATTCAAGGCTGTCTCTTGATACCTCGCGGAACAGTCAAAAACGACACGAATTTTCCCAGGCTTTTGCGGATGATACACCCCATGGTGGGGAATGTACCATGCTGGAGCTTTACTGACGTCTTCTTGTGAGACCTTTTCTGCATCTCCACGGGTTATGGTCTCGTCCATGAAGGTCTTGTAGTCTTTGTAATACTGTTCATTTCTTTTCAGCTTCCTTTCTAGGCACCTGAGACGATGGATGGCACATATCTTGTTGTCTGGTAAGTTGGGTCTTTCTTTCTTAAACGGCAGTGGCATCTCATAGTGACCATCCTCCTTGAGCCTGATGCCTTTTTCCATCCTTGACAGGAATCGGAGGTCTTCTTGAGAGATGTTGCCTTCCTCTGAAATTCTTTCCACAAAGTCAGCTTCCAGCACCTTGATGACAGCTGCAGGTGAGACTACTTCCTTGATCTGTGTTCTACAGACATAATGCACTTCGCTTGTGAGGTTTGAAGAGGACTGAATACCTGATATCACTTGCTTCACGATAACCTGGTGACTCACTCCAATAGCATCTCCATAATCGAGACATAGGTTGCCATAACCCACTACACTCCAGCCCAAGTCGGTTTTCAGTGCAAAGGGCTGATTTTCTTCACCAGGTAGCACTTGTCTTGGGACGAGAGCTTGAGGACAGTTGTAGCCAATTAGTAAGCCAACGTCGCAGCTTTGATGTGGAGCTATGTCATCTGCGATGTGTTCGAGATGAGGCCATGCCTTTGCAGTCTCTGGTGAGGGAATATGATCTCTGTTTGCAGGTATGAATTCTCTTGTGTAGGTCACTGGCAGCTGGATTATCTTGTCTGAGTAAAATCCTCTTACTTGTAGACCAGTCAGTTTCCTACAGGACACAACTGTGTTTCTTGAAGCCATTGTGGAGAGCTTTAGCTGAACTGGTTCGTTCTTCACGTGTAGAGCTTTTGCAGTGTCTTCTAGGAGAAAGGTTGTGTCACTCTGTGTATCCAGAAGTGCATACACAAGAACTTCACGATTAGGCTCACTTGTGGCTGACACCCACACTGGGATGATGGTGGACGTATGGGTGTCTTTGACATGCTGGATGACTCTATTGGATGTTGCTTCAGGTGAGGTTCTTGTTGTCTTATCTTGTGATCGGTTCATCTTGCCTTCCGTTGACCGCTCACGGTCTCTTGCTTCATTAGGCCTTGTTAACATCCTTCCTTCCTTGGTGCGATTGTCGTGGAGGCAAGTTGGATGTCTCCTTTCACATGTATTGCAGATCATTCTGTTTTCACATTCCTTTGAGCGATGGCCAGACTTCAGACAGCCAAAGCACAACTTCCTTTCTTGAACAAACTTGACTCGTTCAGAGACCGTCTCATCCATGAATTTGTAACACTTGTGTAGACTGTGACCTTCCCTCTCACAGAACACACAGCTTGTGGCGACAGCCTTCTCATCAGAGTTTGTTACCAATACCTTTGCTCCAGGACCTCTGTTCATTGAAGCCTTGCTCTTCTCAACTTCCCTTGGTTTTAGAGCGTAGAGGGACGTTATCGGGTTGCAAGCAATTTTTGCTTCACGTGTGAGGAACTTGACGAATTGGCTGAAGCTTGGGAACCTGTGACTTTGTTCTTCCACTTCTATGACTTTCCTGTTCCATCTTGAGGTCAGCCAGTCTGGAAGTTTAGCAAGCATTTTCTGATTCTCGTTGCAGTCATTGATACCTCAAGACCTCTAATCTGAGACATGGCGGCCTCACAGCTGCGAAGGAAGTCAGTGAGTTCTTGAAGTTCTAAACTGCCTTTGGAGCTTATCTTGGGCCATGAATCAAGCTTGTCTCTGAAGGCTTTGGCGATGAGGAATGGATTGCCATATCTCTCTTCTAGGATGGTCCACGCTGCATGATAGGCTGACTCTGTGCCTAGCAGAAAGTAACTCTCTATGGCCTTCTTGGCAGCTCCACCCACATACCTTCGCAGATAATATATCCTTTCTTCACCTGGTAGGTTTTTCTTGTCAATTAATGTCTGAAAGGAAACCTTCCAGTCATTGAATCTGAGTGGGTCGCCGTTGAACGTTGACGGTTCCGGTATAGGAAGACGACTCGCACTGATGGACTCTGCAAACACTCTCACAAGAGCTGCTGTGCTATCTTCTTGTTTTGGAAGTGTCATAGCTTGTGGTGGAGGGTGATGCTTCGACAGGTTACTTTCCTGGTTGACTTCCTTCTTCTCCTTCAGAGAGACGTGTTGATAGAGCAGCTCGTCTATTTCATCGTCTGAGCATTCACTCTGCTTATATACTTGCTGTCGTGCCTTGGCAGCCTTTAGCTTCCCTATTGTCTCCAATCGCACTATTTGTCTGCGTTTGGCCTCTAGCACCCTTTTTCTCTCTGCATCTTCCGCTTCAAGTCTTTCAAGTTCTATAATATCCTGTTCTTGCTCTAGCAGCGCTTGTAATGTGGCTTCATTGGCTGCGACTTCAGCAGCGGCTTCTAGTCTGTGTGCAGAAGACTGGCTTGAATGTCTGGATGTGATTTTTGAGTTGCCCTGAGAACGAGCAGAGGACTGAGAGGATTTGGTGCGGTGAGATTTGATGCTCATCTTATCTGAGGCTGCAGACTTGAACACAGATTCTGTATCTTTAACACCTTGTTCTTCATCCACTTGACATTCACTCTTTCCCGTGTTTAGATAACCTCTTGCCGTTTTGATTATCTTCTTTGTTACTGCTTCACAGGTGTCTACTCTGCGACGTGTGTCATGATCTAGAATGTCGATGCGTCTCAGCTCTTCATAAACAGCGTTCAGATTCTTTGAAGCATTGCTTACCTTGGTGATGTGTTCATTCAGCAGGTTGTTTGAGCATTGACCACTCAGCGCCCCTTTGGCGTCCTTAATGACAGCCTTCCACTTCTCGTAGCTCACACTGAAACGGTGTGCAACCTTTCTTCTTTGCTCATCGTGCAGTTCTTGGCCCTTTTTCCGTTAGCTTGCGGACTCTTTGGCCTCTTTGTGGCTCTTGTGAGGAAGTGTGGATATCATCTCCAGTGCCTTTGGTCGTTTGTGGTTGTGCGTCTGGGCAGTGCTGTTTCGTGTCATCACCTTCATCATCTTCTCTGTCACTTTCAGAGGATAGCTCAAACTCTGACATTTTACTTGGTTTACTTTAGTTTGGTTTAAATCTAATATTTTCTTATGTTGAGTAAGTACCTAATTAATAAATAATTTTTATAGTGTTATCAACTTAAATCACTATGAGTGATAATTAGACAAATAAAGGTATCAACTCTTCCACATAAAGTTACATATGCATTAAACACTTGTTAAGTAACAGAAATGCACATTATATCTCAGTCTCTTGTGCAAAACACTTAAAGTCCTTTAGTTGTAGAAAATAACAACATCAACTTATTCAATGAAAATGTAGAAAATATATCAGTCTCTTGTGCAAAACACGTGTTTTCTTAACAGCAATATTCACACTAGGGGCACTTGGGCCTTCCTGTGGGCTTGCTCTTGTGTTTCGGCGTAGGTGGTGGTAGAAGATACACACGCAGCATGGATATGGTTCGTCTCTTCTCGGCTGCTGCCGTCTGGTGACGTCCTCCTCGGCTACTCATGCAGAGCAGTCGAGTTCTCACTGTAGCTCCCAAGTAGTACACGAGGCCCGAGATCGTGGTTAAATACGGGGTTTATTTTCGGCTCCAACCAACCCGTGAGAACTGAGCCAAAAACAAGGCAACAAAAAACAAAAACAAACAAAATAAAAATGCAGTTTACAAAATACATGCATGTACGTCCATACAGCAACACAACACCACACTAACCAAGCAAATAAACAACATACCTCGTCCACTGCTTACTACTTAAGAGGTATTTCTTGGTTTCTTCTTAGTCATGGCTTCTGTGTGCGCCCACAACCGTGCCCCCCGGAAACTAAGTCGGCAATTAGTTCCCCCCTTAGGAACACTACTATTTCAGGTAGGAACCAAAAACCGTGAGGTTCAGAATTTAACTAACTGCCGATGTGGGGCAGTTACATATTCCTTCTCTCCAGAAATGCTGCCTTTCCCGCTGAGTTATAGCTTTTTGTGTCTATTTTCTCCAGATGATCCGGTTTCCTCCCACATTCCAAAGACGTACAGGTTTGTTAGGTTAATTGGCTTCTGTAAATTGCCCCTAGTAAGTAGGAACTAAAACTCGGGTGATTGATAGTCAACATCGACTTGGTGGGGCGAAGGGCCTATTTCTATGCTGTATCTCTATTAAACTAAAAACCCGCATGTTATTTTTGTACATTGCCTATGTTGTGAGGGCGGAAATCATTTTGTTTTGCAGAGAAACTCAGCGTTGAACACCCAATTGTAGCTACCCTGGAGAATATAATGGTCAGTTGCCTTTGACATCACTGAGTTTTTAAGAAGGAACTGCATGTGCTGGAAAATCAAAGGTAGACAAAAGTGCTGGAGAAACTCAGCGGGTGCAGCAGCATCTATGGAGCAAAGGAAATAGGCAATCTGAAGAAGAATTTCGGCCCAAAACGTTGCCTATTTCCTTCGCTCCATACATGCTGCTGCACCCGCTGAGTTTCTCCAGCATTTTTGTCTACCTTCGACATCACTGACACAGGTTGTCTAACACTGGCAACACAAGAGGTCGCTGTTCCATGACGAGCAACTCAAAATACACCCCAGATTTCCCAGATTTTGAAAATACATTTTCTCCCCTCAATTTTCTTTTGCTCAAAACTGCCTTGGTTCGTTGTGATCAGCAAACATTTTAGCATTTATTTTCATACGTTGATTAATATTTCAGAGTTGCAGCATTAGCATTGGGATGTGTTCTTTCGGTATATTAAAACTAATATTTGACAAATTCTTATTAAAACAAGTACAAGATCAGGAAGATTTAAGTTGTGCTTCATGGAAGTTGTCCACAATCACAATCACAATCATTCGCGCCATTTATACTGTTACTGGGTAAATTACTTGAAAAATCAATTGGAAACTTTACCCCACGGAATTTTTAAAAGATTGAAAAAACTGCTGTCTCCTCCCCTTCTCAGCTCTCCCTCAGCCTTCGGGCTCCTCCTCTTTCTTTTTCCTTTCTTGTCCCCGCCTCCCCCCCACCCTCCATCATAGGGTCACGAGATTGATCCCTGGGATGGTGGGACTGTCATATAACCATATAACCATATAACAATTACAGCACGGAAACAGGCCATCTCGACCCTTCTAGTCCGTGCTGAACACATAATCTCCCCTAGTCCCATAGACCTGCGCTCAGACCATAACCCTCCATTCCCTTCCCATCCATATAACTATCCAATTTATTTTTAAATGATAAAAACGAACCTGCCTCCACCACCTTCACTGGAAGCTCATTCCACACAGCTACTACTCTCTGAGTAAAGAAGTTCCCCCTCATGTTACCCCTAAACTTCAGTCCCTTAATTCTCATGTCATGTCCCCTTGTTTGAATCTTCCCTACTCTCAGTGGGAAAAGCTTATGAGGAAAGATTGAAAAGACTAGGCTTGTATTCACTGGAGTTTGGAAGGATGAGGGGATACTTATATAAAATTATAAAAGGACTGTACAAGCTAGATGCAGGAAAAATGTTCCCAATGTTGGGCGAGTCCAGAAGCAGGGACCACAGTCTTAGAATAAAGGGGAGGGCATTTAATGCTGAGGTGAGAAAAAACTTTTTCACCCAGAGAGTTGCGAACTCATGGAATTCCCTGCCACAGAGGGCAGTGGAGGCCAAGTCACTGGATGGATTTAAGAGAGAGTTAGATAGAGCTCTAGGGGCCAGTGGAGTCAATGGATATGGGGAGAAGGCAGGCACGGGTTATTGACGATCAGCCATGATCACAATGAATGGTGGTGCTGGCTCGAAGGGCCGAATGGCCTCCTCCTGCACCTATTTTCTATGTTTCTATTTTAGCATCATCTGCAAACTAGGCCACAAAGCTTTCAATCCCCTTATCCAAATCATTAATATACAACATGAAGAGAAGCGGCCCCAGCACCGACCCTTGCGGAACTCCACTAGTCAATAGACAATAGACAATAGGTGCAGGAGTAGGCCATTCGGCCCTTCGAACCAGCACCGCCATTCAATGTAATCATGGTTGATCACCCCCAATCAGTACCCTGTTCCTGCCTTCTCCCCATATCCCCTGACTCCGCTATTTTTAAGAGCCCTATCTAGCTCTCTCTTGAAAGCATCCAGAGAACCCGCCTCTACTGCCATCTGAGGCAGAGAATTCCACAGACTCACCACTCACTGTGAGAAAAGGTGTTTCCTCATCTGCGTTCTAAATGGCTTACTCCTTATTCTTAAACTGTGTCCCATGGTTCTGGACTCCCCCAACATCAGGAACATGTTTCCTGCCTCTAGCGTGTCCAAACCCTTAACAATCTTATATGTTTCAATGAGATCCTCTCTAATCCTTCTAAACTCCAGAGTGTACAAGCCCAGCTGCTCCATTCTCTCAGCATATGGCAGTCCCGCCATCCCGGGAATTAACCTTGTAAACCTCCGCTGCACTCCCTCAATAGCAAGAATGTCCTTCCTCAAATTAGGGGACCAAAACTGTACACAATACTCCAGGTGTGGTCTCACTGGGGCTCTGTACAACTGCAGAAGGACCTCTTTGCTCCTATATTCGATTCCTCTTGTTATAAAGGCCAACATGCCATTTGCTGTCTTCACTGCCTGCTGTACCTGCATGCTTACTTTCATAGACTGATGTACAAGGACCCCCAGATCCCGTTGTACTTTCCCTTTTCCCAACTTAATGCCATTTAGATAGTATTGGCAAATTGGCCATTTAGATAGTCACTGGCAAAAAACCTTAAAAACCTGCATTTTATTGCAACTCTTTGTTATCTGCCATCCAACCAGCCTGCTATCCATGCTAGTATCTTCCCTTTAATACGATGGGCTCTCATCTTCCCTAGCAGCCTGGCACCCTATCGAAGTCCTTCTGAAAATCTAGGTAAACAACATCTACAGCCTCCCCCTCTGTCTGTCCTGCTATTAACATCCTCAAAGAACTCCAGCAGATTCGTCAGGCAAGATCTACCCTTCGCAAAACCATGCTAACTTCGGCCTATTTTATCGTGAACTTCCAAGTACTGCGTAACCTCATCCTATATAATTAACTCTAAAATCTTATCAACCACCGAAGTCGGGTTAACCGGCCTATACTGTAGTTCTCTTCTGCTTTGCTCCCTTCTTGTACTGCGGCGTGATATTCACAGTTTTCCAATCTTCAGGAACCACTCCTAACTCTAGTGATTCTTGAAATATCACAACTAATGCCTCCACAATCTCTGAGGCCACCTCCTTCAGAACCACCGGGTCCAGGTGACTAACCCACCCTCAGACCTTTCAGTTTTCCTAGCACCTTCTCCTTAATTATCGCCACTCTACTGACTTCCACCCCCTGATCCTCTAGGACTGCATGCACACTGCTGGTGTCTTCCATTGTGAAGATTAATGCAAAAAAGTGAACTCAATTCCTCTGCCATTTCTGAATTTCCTTTTATCACTTCTCCTGTATCATTCTCCAGTGACCGAATGTCCACTCTCGCCTCTTTTTTACTCTTTATATATCCGTAGAAACTCTTGCTATCCTCTTTTATATTGTTGGCTAGCTCACATTCATACTTCATCTTTTCTATCCCTATTGCCTTTTTTGTTACCTTTTGGTGTTTTTTAAAAACATTCCAATCCTCTAGCTTCCCATTAATCTTTACAATGTTATATGCTTTCTCTTTTTGCTTTTATGTTGTCCTTGACCTCCCTTGTCAGCCATGATTGTCTTATTCTTCCCCTTGGAATCTCTCTTCCTCCTTGGAATGAAATGATCCTGCACCTTCTGGATTATCCGCTGAAATTTCTACCATTGCTGCCCTACCGTCAATCCTACTAAAGCCCCTTTCCAGTTCCACCCTCATGCCTCTGTAGTCACATTTGCTCAGCTGTAATACCGACACATCCGATTTCACCTTCTCCATTTCAAATTGTAGGTTAAATCTTATCATATTGTGGTCACAACCTCCTAATGGCTCAATTATGAAATCTGGTTTTACCCTTGCAGTTTTTCAGCTCTACCCACAGAGACTCTACATCTTCTGATCCTATGTCACCTGTAATTGGTCTGAATTTCATTCCTTACCAGCAGGGCCACCCCACCTCCTCTGCTCACCTGTCTGTCCTTGCAATAGGATGTGTAGCTTTGAATATTTAGCTCCCAGTTCCGATCCTCTTGGAGCCATGCCTCCGTACTGCCTACAACATCATACCTACCAATTTCCAACTGTGCTACAAGCTCATCTACTTTGTTCCTTATAACCATATAACCATATAACAATTACAGCACGGAAACAGGCCATCTCGGCCCTACAAGTCCATGCCGAACAAATTTTTTTTTCCCCTTAGTCCCACCTGCCTGCACTCACACCATAACCCTCCATTCCCTTCTCATCCATATGCCCATCCAATTTATTTTCAAATGATACCAATGAACCTGCCTCCACCACTTCCACTGGGAGCTCATTCCACACCGCCACCACTCCCTGCGTAAAGAAGTTCCCCCTCATATTACCCCTAAACTTCTGTCCCTTAATTCTGAAGTCATGTCTTATGCTACGAGCCTTATGCTACGTGCATTCGAATATAATACCTTCAATTTGGTGTTGCCCACCTCTCCTCTCACGAACATCGCGATTTTACCCGACCTTACTCTTTTCCCCCTTTTAAAATGTTCTGTCCTGTTATTTCTGGAGACTTCCGTGGCCTTTCCTGCACTCTCTTTTCCGATAACTGCTGGCTGCTTTTCCGAGGCAGCATGCAGTATAGATGGTGTGGATGGTGGGAAGTTTGGTTGGTGTGATGGACTGAGCTACATCTACAACTCTCAGGAATTTCTTGCGGTTTTGAGCCGGGCCGGTCCCAAACCAAGCTGTAAGGCAACTCGGCAGTATGCTTTCTATGTGGTGCATCTGTAGAAGTTTGTAAAAGCCACTGGAGACATGCCAAACTTTCTCCGTCTCCTCAGACGTTGGGTAAGCTTTCGGCTGCCACATCCAGTTTAGTGACATCCTTCCTACAGAAAGACAACCAGAAATGTAGGCAGTTCCGCAAATTTGGCCTTACTTTGTGCAGCTGGACGAGGCACCCCAACTCCTGTTCTCAATGACCTGACTGATGAAAGACAAGTGTAGCAAATGCTTTCTTCATCACCATGTCCACCTGTGTCACCTCTTTTGTGGAACTATATACATGCACCCCAAGGTCACTCTGGTCTTGAGCACCTCACAAAGCCCTACCACTTACTATAAAGTGATTGCCCCAACACTGTTCACCATCTTCATTGCAACAACCATCCACATCATCAAGACCGACCTATCCCCAGAAATCGGAATTGTCTACAGAACAGATGGCAGACATTTAAATCTTGCCCGTCTCAAGTCCAAAACTCAGACATCTATGAGCTCCCTCATCGGGTTCCAATATGCAGACGACAACTGTGTTGCAGCTCTCTCAGAAAATCCTCTGCGACAGATCCTGACTGCCTTCAACAGTGCATGCATGAAACTTGGACTTACCATCAATTCCAAGAAGACTCAGGTTATCTACCAATCATCACCAACTGAGACAAATCGAAAATAGCCATCAATTCAACTTGGTGAAACAACCCTGGAAAATGTGGATCACTTTCTGTTCCATGTACCTTGGAAGTCACCTCTCTTCTCATGTCGACCTTAATGATGAGATTAAACATCGTCTTAAGTGCGCTGGAACAGCTTTTGGACGTCTTCGCATGAGAGTCTTTCAAAATTGTGGCATCTGAACAGGCACCAGAATGTTAGTGTGCAAGGCAGTGGTGATTCCAACGCTCCTGAATACATCAGAAACCAGGACAACATACAGACGCCATCTGAAAACACTTGAAAGGTTTCATCAACGATGTCTTCAAAGCAGCTTAAATACCAGCTGGGAAGACAGAAGAAACAACGTCAGCGTGCTGAATGAAGCAAAAACATCTAGCATCGACGCCTTCGTCATCAAGAACCAACTGAGATGGGTCAGTCATGTTATTCGGATGGAAGACGAGCAAGCAAACCAAAGCAAACCCTCTGCTCCCAGCTTAAAGAAGGCAAACTTAAAAGAAGCGGACGAAAGAAGAGGGTCAAAGACGTTTTAAAAGCCAGCATGAAGGAGAAATGTGAAATCGACATCGTCAATTAGGAAAACAATGCCAAGGACAGGAAACTCTGGCGAACCATTATCCAATAAGGAATAGCGACCTTCGAAGCCAAGGGATCGGATTAGAAGAAAAGAGAAGAAAACGGAAAGAGAGGCAGCAACAACTAAATCCCGATCTGCCATCTGGAATTACCTGTCCTGAATGCCGAAGAACTTTCAAAGCCAGGATTGCTCATAAGCCACCTGAGTCCATAAAAATAACGGAATGTAGACCATCATCCTCGACCTCGAGCGATAGCCATGTCGACTTCAAAGTCATGCCCTGGGTTATCTTACCAAAATACAACACCTTACAGTTATCGAATTAAACTCCATCTGCCATTCCTTGCTCCATGGTCCAGTTGACCAAGATCTTGTACTAATCATAGAAAACCTCCTGGTAAAATCAACTACCTGAAATCTCCTTTGGTTTGGCTTGTTATTCTCTTATAGGTGTTTTATGAATGCAAATAATGGTTATTAGATTCATTCAGTAAGTTTGAATGTGGCTTAATAGTTTGGGTCCTGGACCATGTAACAGAGGTTTTTATTTTTATTTTAAGTTTCCAGCATCCCCAGCATTTTTGCTTTTGCAGAATTGATAAAATGATGTTTCTTTCTTTGAGAAGTTGGCTGAGAGATATATATTGTCCCTAGGACAATGGGTCCTGAAATATTTGTGTGGAATGAGTAGGTTAACCTCAGATGAGCGTTTGTCGGCACTGGGCCAGTACTCGCTGGAGTTTAGAAGAATGAGAGGGGACCTCATTGAAACATACAGAATAGTGAAAGGCTTGGATAGAGTGGACGAGGAGGGGATGTTTCCATTAATGAGAGATTCTAGAACTAGAGGTCATAGCCTCAGACTTAAAGGACATTCTTTAAGGGAGAAGATGAGGATAAATTTCTTTAGTCAGAGGGTGGTGAATCTGTGGAATTCTTTGCCACAGAAGGCTGTGGAGGCTGTCAGTGGATATTTTTAAGACAGAGATAGCTAGATTCAGATGGTATGGGGTTAGGAGGAGAGAGATAGACCAGCCATGATTGAATGGTGGAGTAGACTTGATGGGCCGAATGGTCTAATTCTACTCCTATCCCTTATGACCTTATGACCTGAGAGTGTGGACGAGGATTTGATTTATCATCTGAGTTACTCCAGCACATTCTCTCTGTCCCCACTGAGACATTGAAGGTCCCCTGATCTCAAAAGAGCTTGTCGATGGTTTAAAGTATCCTTTAAAAAGAAAAAGACAGAAAGTGCTGGAGTAACTCAGAAGCAGGCAGCATCTCTGGAGAACATGGATAGATGATGGGTCGAATTGGGACCTTTCTTCAGACTGATTGTGCTATGGGTGGGGGAGAGAAAGCTGGCGGGGAGTTGGGGGCTGGACAAAGCCTGGCAAGTGATAGGTGGATACAGGTGAGGAGGGTTTTTGATGGGCAGATGGTTGGACAAAGGCCAAAGATGAAAATACAAAAAAGTATTTGATAATGATGGAAGGGTGAAAATCATTAAGCCAAAGGAAGGAATGTGGGTGGAAGGGGAGAAATGGGTGCAAGTCCAGGGAAGGGTGGTGCACAGGGAAGAGAGGAGGGGTAATAGATGGGAGGTGGTGTTGTTAATAGGTTTGTTACTCAAAAATTGGAAAATTCAAAGTTCATACCATTAAGTTGTAAGTTATCCAAGCGGAATATAAGATGCTGTTTCTCAACTTCATATGTGATCACACTCTGACAATGGAGAACGCCCAGGACAAAAATATCAGTATGGGAATGGGGAGTTAAAATATTTAGCAACTGGGGGATCTGGTAAACCTTGGCAGACCAAACAAAAGTGTTTGGCGAAACGGTCGATAAGTCTATGCTCGGTTTCACTGATATAAAGATTGGGTGAATCAAATTGGCAGGGGTGCTGAGGAAGAGGATTTCTTGGAATGTATGCGGGATAGTTATCTAAATCAACATGTAGAGGAACCAACGAGAGAGCAGGCTATTTTAGACTGGGTATTGAGTAATGAGGAAGGGTTAGTTAGCAATCTTGTTGTACGTGCCCCCTTGGGCAAGAGTGACCATAATATGGTTCAGTTCTTCATTAGGATGGAGAGTGACATTGTTAATAGTAAGATTAAACGAGAACTTACCAGTTTGAAGTTTGATCTGTATTTTATGAGGAGTTACGATGAGGGATTACGTGAAGAACCCGCTCAGTGCGCAGGCGCGGCATACTTCCTAGCAGCGGTGTGGAATCACAGATAGACACAAGTATTTGAAGTAACATAGTAAAGAAAAAGAGACATCAATTTATCAGTTTGATCCATATAATGAGGGTGGGAGCGGAGGGCACGTAATCCCTCATCGTAACTCCTCATAAAATACAGATCAAACTTCAAACTGGTAAGTTCTCGTTTAATCTTACTATTTTACTTCGGAGTCACGTGAGTGACTACGTGAAGATTTCAAAGCTCTGTGATTTCAAACCGTGTAACAGTTTTACTCACTCACTGCCGAAAGTTCTTGAGGGAGGAAGTGTTATCGTAATTAACCAATGAATCTGTGTTTCAAGAAAACAAAAAGGTATTTATTAACAATAACAAAAAATAAATTGCTCCCCCGGGCTTAAATTAAATATTTGCAGCTTCTAATATCTTTGCTGCAAACAAATCAGGTTTCATCAATGATTTTATTGTAGAATGTTCTGAATGTTGATTCCCTCGACCATCCTGCTGTATTCAGGATGAGGTCAATAGGTACATCCATTCTTGCTGCCGTTGATGTGGACGCTGCCCTAGTGGAATGAGATTTAAAGGTGTTAATATCTATCCCGGCAGCTTTCAATACCTGTTTTAGCCATCTTGAGATGGTTTGGCTTGTTACCCGGCCATGAGGTTTTTTGTGGCTGACCCATAAGGCTTGTTCACTCCCTCTGATGTTGTGGGTTGTGTCGATATACTGTAGTAGGTGGGTCACCACACACAACCGTGGCTCTGGTGGGTAGGCCCGGAATACCACTAGTGAATTGGATGTTCCTGGCCTGCTTTGTTTCACCAGACCTTGTAGAATGAATGTGATCTGGTCTGGAGTTGTTTTCATGTTGTCCAGTCTCAATTTGTGTAGCGACTGGACCCTCTGAGCGGATACCAGTGCCATCAGCATGAGCGTCTTCAGTGTTGATTGCTCGAGGCTGAGGGATCTAGCTGGTGGCCATTCCCGGAGGTATGTCAGGACGACACTGATGTCCCAAATATGGGTATACCTGGGCTTGGGGGGCTTGATATTGTAAATGCCCCTCATCAGTTTTACCACCAGTGGATGGGATCCCATAGCCTGATGTCCTGCTGGTTTGAGGTAAGCGGAAAGAGCACTACGTGCCGTGTTGATGGCACTGTAGCTGATCCCTTCATGATGGTGTAGATAGGCCAGGAACTCCAATACGTTGGTTACTGTGGCTGTTTCATATGATGTCCCTGTTTCCTGGCAGTACTTCTCCCATTTTTTGATGCTGGTTAAGTACTGCCTCTTGGTGGATGTTCGCAGGGATGCTGACATGGTGGTGATGGTTTGTTCGGATAATCCCAGGTCCAGGTAGGGTCTGTTCAGAACCTGCAACCCAGGAGTTTAATGTCTTCATGGCATGGGTGGCTTATGCCTGATACTGGGTGAATTAATAGTCCTGGATCACTGGGAAACACCATTGGTGATTCCACCACCATGTCATGTAGTACTGGGAACCATGGCTGTGTAGGCCAGTCGGGCACCACCAAAATACCAGAAGCCGAGTCCATCTGGATTTTGCGAAGTACCCGACCGATGAGGCAGAAGGGGGGAAAGGCATAGAAAAAGAACTTTCCCCAATCCAGCGTGAAGGCATCTACCGCTGCTGCCTCTGGATCTGGTTCCCAAGCGACATACATAGGTAACTGGTGATTTAGTCTTGATGCAAATAAATCGATATCTGGCGTTCCATATTGCTTGATAATTTTAGCAAATACTTTAGGGTTTAACATCCATTCGATGTTATCATTGAATTTGCGTGACCTGGTGTCTGCCACTGTGTTTAGCTTACCTGGTAGATAGGTAGCTGAAAGCCAAATATGTCTTTCGACACACCATTGCCAAATCATATTGACCAATTTGTCGCATGATAAAGATTTTATGCCGCCCATATGGTTAATATAAGCCACCACCGTAGTATTATCTATTTGTAATCGAACATGCAAGTGCTGCATATTTGATGCATATGCTTTTAAACCATAAAAGGCGCCCAACATTTCTAAATAGTTAATGCCCAGTGTAGATAGTAATGATGATTCTGGGTTAGTCCATCTACCACCTGTGCTGGATATGGAGTTAGTTGCTCCCCAGCCTTGAGCACTGGCATCTGTCTGAAGAACTAAAGTAGGGTTAGTGATGATAATAGGACTAAAACTATGCCAAACATTTTGTGTCCACCACTGTAGCTCTGATATTGCTTCCGTGGGTAATATCATGACCCGATCATAGTGACCTCTATGTTGTTTTAGTGCCTGTACCTTTGCTCTTTGTAAATTTTGATAGTGCAAAGGTCCAAATTGTGTAGCCGGAAATGCTGCTACCATTTTACCAATTACTGTTGCTACTTGTCGAATAGTTGGTCTTTTGTTGACCATTAAATTATTGCATGATTGTGCTAATCCAATCATTTTTCCCCTTGGCAGGGTAACAGTCATTTGGACTGAGTTAATTGTGAAACCCAGGAAGTCCATGATAGAGGATGGATTTAACTTAGATTTATCTGGATGTAGGTCGAATCCCAGAGTTTCAAGGAGCTGTTTTGTAGCTGAGACTGCTGCCACAGCTAGTTCCATTGTTTTCCCTACTATGAGGATATCATCCAAATATGCCATGACTATATGTTTTTGTTTCCTTAATATTGCCATGGTTGGCTTCAATATTTTTGTGAACAATCTTGGGGCTGACGTGAGCCCATTAGGCAGTGCTTTGTACTGCCACAGCTGCCCCATCCAGATAAATTTTAGGTATCTGCTATGATCCTTGTGTATGGGTATTAGATAGTAAGCATCTTTGAGATCAATGCTTGCCATGTAGTATCCTTTGGAAATCAGTTGTCTAGCAGTCACAAATGTTTCCATTTTGAAATGTATATACTTAACAAACTTGTTTAGGGATGTTAAGTCAATGATGATGCGACATCCACCATCTTTTTTGGTTTTGGTAAATATATTGGATACAAATTCCAAGGGTTCATGTTTGGTCTTTTCTATGACCCCCTTTTTTATAAGTCTCACCAGTTCAGCTTGTCCCTCCCGTTGCTCTTTATCGGAGGGAGAAAATACCCTTTCGGGCCAATGTTGAACTGGCGGTGTTATTTCTGATATAAACTGAATTTTATATCCACTAATGCTGTTGAGTATATACTTGTCACTCGTGACCATCCCCCATGCTTTTTTAAACAAGTGTAATCTCCCCCCTGTTAGTAAAGCACCCTTATTCTCTATATGCTGGTAGGAACCAGACCCACCTACCTCCATGGTTATAGGCGCTTCTGTTTTTTCATTTTCCTGAATGTTCTGTTCTGACGACGTGCTGGCGATGTTGGGGGGGGGGAGGCGCGTTTTCCAGGGGGTCCGCTGCGGGCCCTGATCTAAAAAAGATCTTTGGGGATAAGGTGCGGACCCCAAGCGTTCACCAGTCCCATATTCCGGACGTCGACTGGTGGATGCCGTGGGGTGCTGCCGCTTGGGTATCGGAGGTCTTGGTTTGCTCGTCCCGGGGCCTGCCCTCATTAGGCCGAAAGCTTTTGATGCCTCATCCATCTCCTTCAGCTTTTTGTTAAGATCTTTCCCAAATAGCAGCGAGTCAGCCTCCGCAGCTGGGGCTTTACACAAGCCAGCGAATTTGGGATTGAGGGCAGGTCTTATGATTTCCCTCCGGAGATTGTTGATCTCGAATTGTGTGGTACACATTAATGCCAGCACATCCTGCTGGCATGTATTCATCTCCGTCGTCTCCACGGAACGAGCAAAGGCTGTGATGGCTGACGTCAGGAGCCTTAGGATCCGCTGTAGCTTGAGTTCTTGGGTCCGAATAGGTGCCCCCACATTCCCCCAGATTTGGCTGTTGAGGCTTTTTACCTTGAGGGCCTCACAGTTTTCTGGTGCTGTATGTTGTTCCAGCACCTCGGTGAGCACCTTTTCCAGTAGTGGTTTATTGGATAGGTGGTTAATGCTGGCTGCCATTTTTGGCTCCAGCGGTGCTCCAGCCCGTGGGGTTGCTACAAAGCGGTCCACCACACCCAACAGCTGTTCCTGTTCCTGCACCCCTAGCATACTCCCGATTTCGTCCGCCTGCCCCTGTTCCAGACCAGCCCTGCCCTGGTCACCAATGCTAGCCTCCTGGTATGAGGGAGCAAAG
This sequence comes from Leucoraja erinaceus, assembly GCF_028641065.1. Classification (NCBI taxonomy): domain Eukaryota; kingdom Metazoa; phylum Chordata; class Chondrichthyes; order Rajiformes; family Rajidae; genus Leucoraja; species Leucoraja erinaceus. Next base: position 15,735,474 of record NC_073382.1, read on the forward strand.
GGCAGTGCACAAGACACTGTGGAGGAGGTACCTGTCCTGTCTCCCCGGGAGCGCTGCTGTTCCCGGTGGACCATCTCCTCCAGGAGCTGCTGAATGCAGCTCAGGCGGCTGTCTCTCCTCCGCTTTGGTGGAGACATGTCCCCCTCCGACGAATCGGATATGACCGGCCGATTGGTCTTCCTGGCCGCTTTCCCAGTCCGCCGTGCAGGCTCTGGCGAGACTGGGCTTGGCTCGGTCTCGGGGATAGCGAAACGCTCTGAGAGCGACGCTGCCGCCGGTTGCTGCCCCGCTGGAATGGAACGCTCCTCTGGTGGAGTTAAAGCGCGGGCAGTTCTCTTTGAGAGTTTTCTGCGTTGAGACATGTTCTGTGAAAGCCTGCAAAACACAAAACGCAACTCTCCTCTGTTATCCCAACGCACCGTCTACTTACCTGACGGTCCGTTTTAAAGTGCAGCTGGAGAGCCTGACTCCAGCTGCCGCCGCTGTTGCACTGCTGGCGTAATGCCGCGCCTGCGCACTGAGCGGGTTCTTCACGTAGTCACTCACGTGACTCCGAAGTAAAATTCAGAAACAATGGTTCTGAACTTAAAGAAAGGTAACTTTGAGGGTATGAGACGTGAATTGGCCAAGATTGACTGGCAATTAATTCTAAAAGGGTTGATGGTGGATATGCAATGGAAGACATTTAAAGACTGCATGGATGAACTACAAAAATTGTTCATCCCAGTTTGGCAAAAGAATAAATCAGGGAAGGTAGTACATCCGTGGATAACAAGGGAAATCAGGGATAGTATCAAAGCGGAGGATGATGCGTACAAATTAGCCAGAAAAAGCAGCATACCAGAGGACTGGGAGAAATTCAGAGACCAGCAGAGGAGGACAAAGGGCTTAATTAGGAAAGGAAAAATAGATTATGAAAGAAAACTGGCAGGGAACATAAAAACTGACTGCAAATGTTTTTATAGATATGTGAAAAGAAAGAGATTAGTTAAAACAAATGTAGGTCCCTTGCAGTCAGAAACAGGTGAGTTGATCATGGCGAACAAGGATATAGTGGACCAATTGAATAACTACTTTGGTTCCGTCTTCACTAAGGAAGACATAAATAATTTGTCGGAAATAGCAGGGGACCGCGGGTCAAAGGAGGTGGAGGAATTGAGTGAAATCCAGGTTAGCCGGGAAGTGGGGTTGGGTAAATTGAATGGATTAAAGGCCGATAAATCCCCAGGGCCAGATAGGCTGCATCCCAGAGTACTTAAGGAAGTAGCTCCAGAAATAGTGGATGCATTAGTAATAATCTTTCAAAACTCTTTAGATTCTGGAGTAGTTCCTGAAGATTGGCGGGTAGCAAACGTAACCCCACTTTTTAAGAAGGGAAGGAGAGAGAAAACGGGGAATTACAGACCAGTTACTCTAACATCGGTAGTGGGGAAACTGCTAGAGTCAGTTATTAAAGATGGGATAGCAGCACGTTTGGAAAGTGGTGAAATCATTGGACAAAGTCAGCATGGATTTACGAAAGGTAAATCATGTCCGACGAATCTTATAGAATTTTTCGAGGATGTAACTAGTAGCGTGGATACGGGAGAACCAGTGGATGTAGTGTATCTGGACTTCCAGAAGGCTTTCGACAAGGTCCCACATAAGAGATTAGTATACAAACTTAAAGTACACGGCATTGCGGGTTCAGTATTGATGTGGATAGAGAACTGGCTGGCAAACAGGAAGCAAAGAGTAGGAGTAAACGGGTCCTTTTCACAATGGCAGGCAGTGACTAGTGGGGTACGGCAAGGCTCAGTGCTGGGACCCCAGCTATTTACAATATATATTAATGATCTGGATGAGGGAATTGAAGGCAATACAGGTGCATAACCTTTTATCCGAAGATCCAAATAACGAAAACCTCCGAATAGCGGACATTTTTTCAGTCCTTGAAGAAAGGTCCTTGAAAACGTTCACCGAGGGCGGCCCGCAGAGGTGACAGCGGAACCTCCGGTCGGTGCTCGAAGAAAGGGGAACTAAATCCCCATTCATAAAAGAGAAAGTGAGGGTATATTGCGCGGGAGGGTTAATAATTGACAATATGCTGCTGTCTGCCCGCTGAGTTAAAAAGTTCCCACGGTAGACTCACGATACACAATGTATCGTGAGTCTTGCGTGGGAACTTTTTAACTCAGCGGGCAGGGAGCAGCAGATTGTCGCTCCCTTCAGTTTCACCCCACCTACACCCCTCTGCTTCCCGGCCATGTGTGTGACCCCTTCCCTCCCCTCTCCAGTTCCCCGCCCATTGCACCGGCGTGAGGGCTTTGCACTGTCTTCAAGTCGGCGATGCCAGCATACAGTGCCAGTCACCGGAGACGTCAGGACCAACGGGACACCGACCCCCAGGCCCACTGCAAGCACGGAGATCCCAGAGACACACAGTCAGCAGCAGCCCAGCCCCGTTCCAACTCCAGAGGAAAACTGCAAACTAGCGAGAGACATCAGGACCACCAGAAGCCGCTCCCCGATGGGCCGCTACGGCGACAAGTGGCAGTTCGCCCACAGCCCGAGCTGTGCCCCTCATCGGGACACCGACCCCCAGGCCCACTGCAAGCACGGAGATCCCACCCAGAACAGCAACTCCAGCCAAGCCCCGCTCCAACTCCAGAGGAACATGCTCCCCGTAGGGGCAGAAGCTGATGGTGTGCAAGGTACGTCTTGTTCTTGGGTTGGCGCAGCTCGGGCTGTGGGCGAACTGCCACTTGTAGCCGTAGCGGCCCATCTGGGAGCGGATTCGTCAGGAGTTGGAGGGGGAGGGGGGTATTGTGCTGTTTGATCGCCCCCAGCTATCCCAGGGACAGAGAGAGGACGTTCACCGAGGGCGGCCCGCAGAGGTGACAGCGGATCCTCCGGTCGGTCCTCGACGAAAGGGGAACTAAATCCCCATTCATAAAAGAGAAGGTGAGGGTACATTGCGTGGGAGAGTAGGAATCCCAAGACAAAGTTGAGTGAGCGTTCACCGAGGGTGGCCCGCAGAGGTGACAGCGGAACCTCCGGTCGGTCCTGGAAGAAAGGGGAACTAAATCCCCTTCATAAAAGAGAAGTGGAGGGTATATTGTCCGGGAGGGTATATCGCCTACCTGGAAGAAAAAGGACATTTTTTCCAGGATGTCGTCTGCACACCAAAGCTCACGTTTGGCGCCAAACGCACGTCGCCTCTGCTGCACACAGATATAAGAGTGTGAAAATGTCGCCTTAGGCCGCCTAAGGGCATGTAGCCCCGCTAGGGTGACATGAGTGTGATAGGTGATTCAATGCTGCGGTCACATTTACAAATTCAGGAACTCATTCAACACACTGCATTTCATACAGACATTTATTCTGCAAGAAAAAACTCCATTGAAGACTCAAACTCGCGACCGAGGAACTGCCGGGATCAAGGCGCAAACTCGCGACCTTGCGGATATGAGCCGAGCACTGCACCACTGAGCCAGCCATTAAAATCTACGCTAAAAAATTTCCATTCCGAAGGCCGACAAATTCCGAATTACGAAAAGTGTCTGGTCCCAAGGCTGTCGGATAAAAGGTTGTGCACCTGTATCTCCAAGTTTGCGGATGACACTAAGCTGGGGGGCAGTGTTAGCTGTGAGGAGAATGCTAGGAGACTACAAGGTGACTTGGATAGGCTGGGTGAGTGGGCAAATGTTTGGCAGATGCAGTATAATGTGGATACATGTGAGGTTATCCATTTTGGTGGCAAAAACAGGAAAGCAGACTATTATCTAAATGGTGGCCGATTGGGAAAGGGGGAGATGCAGCGAGACCTGGGTGTCATGGTACACCAGTCATTGAAGGTAGGCATGCAGGTGCAGCAGGCAGTAAAGAAAGCGAATGGTATGTTGGCTTTCATAGTAAGAGGATTTGAGTATAGGAGCAGGGAGGTTCTATTGCAGTTGTACAGGGTCTTGGTGAGACCACACCTGGAGTATTGCGTACAGTTTTGGTCTCCAAATCTGAGGAAGGACATTATTGCCATAGAGGGGGTGCAGAGAAGGTTCACCAGACTGATTCCTGGGATGTCAGGACTGTCTTATGAAGAAAGACTGGATAGACTTGGTTTATACTCTCTAGAATTTAGGAGATTGAGAGGGGATCTTATAGAAACTTACAGCATTCTTAAGGGGTTGGACAGGCTAGATGCAGGAAGGTTGCTCCCGATGTTGGGGAAGTCCAGGACAAGGGGTCACAGCTTAAGGATAAGGGGGAAATCCTTTAAAACCGAGATGAGAAGAACTTTTTTCACACAGAGAGTGGTGAATCTCTGGAACTCTCTGCCGCAGAGGGTAGTCGAGGCCAGTTCATTGGCTATATTTAAGAGGGAGTTAGATGTGGCCCTTGTGGCTAAGGGGATCAGAGGGTATGGAGAGAAGGCAGGTACGGGATACTGAGTTGGATGATCAGCCATGACCATATTGAATGGTGGTGCAGGCTCGAAGAGCCGAATGGCTTACACCTGCACCTAATTTCTACGTTTCTATCAACATAATCAAGGACGAGTCTCACCACGGTCACTCCCTCTTCTCCCCTTTCAAGATGCCTGACAGTGCCAACTTGGTATACGCGACAATGAACTAAGCCAAACTAAACTAAATTGTTTCAACAATTAAATCAATGACAGCTAATGTGCAAATCTCTACAGAAATGTTGTGGTAAGTGTAACCATTCTGGCCCTCATCCACTGCATCCCTTTGCGTGTGGTCGCGAGAAGCCAGGGTATTCAAACACCAAGTGTCACTACTTGTGAGGTTCTGCCTGTCCCGTAGTAATGTGAAGGATGGTTCAGGCCACAATACTGTGGGAAATTGCATTCATTTGGACTGTGCTATACCTCACGTCACTTAGAGAGAAGTTTGCTGAGAAGAACCTTTGACCACAACTCAAATACTGAGTTGCATGGTCTGCATGGAATCCAAGGGATGATTCTTCCATTCACAGTCAAGGTTCAATGTCAGGAGCCAGAGAATTCAACTTGTAAACTGGAAACAAATAAAAAATTGTCTTCCAAACACCAGGAAGACAAGAAAATCGTTACAAGGCCTTCTACGCCCGAACCTCCATACTCGGAAACAGCTTCATTCCCAGAGCTATAGCGGCTCTGAACCGGTCCTGCTGAGTGCCCCCCATCCCACCTGGACTGTCTCCCTCAAATGGTCACGTCGCACAGTTTATTTATTTATTTATTTATTTATTTATTTATTTGACATTGGTTGTAAGCTGCATACCAAATCTCGTTGCACTGATGTGCAATGACAATAAAATATATTATTATTATTATTATTATTATTATTATTATTATTATTATTATTATTATTATTATTATTATAATGCTAGAGTAACTCAGTGGGTCAGGCAGCATCCATGGAGAACATGGATAGATGATGTTTTAGGCTGCAACCCTTCTTCAGACCCAAATACTGCAAGAATTCACAATAGTAAGAGGGCAATGAACAACCTATCTTGTCACTGAAGTTGTGGTCCTTGGGACGACACCTTATCTTCTTATAAAATACTGGCCATTGGATATTTTAAAAGTCAAGATTTTAAAATGCTTAATTGTCACCAGTACTATCACAACGTTTGAAAAACATTTAGACAGGTACATGGATCGGACATGTTTAGAGGGATATGGACCAGGAGCAGGCAGGTGGGACTAGTGTAGATGGGGCATGTTGGGCGACGTGGGCAAGTGGGCCGAAGGGCCTGTTTCCACACTGTGTGACTATGACTTTATGTACCGAGATGGAGCAAATGAAACTCTTACTTGCAGCAGTGTAACAGGTTAGTATTTTAAGGACTTCTCAGGCAGAGCCTTGGTTTAATGTCTCACCTGAAAGGCACGGGATTACAAGCTGACACAGTAATACTTAATCTTGGCCCAATGAGCAATTAAGTTCATTAGGGGAGCATTCGAAGTTGCTATAAACATTTGTACCAAGTTGGATGAAGAGCACTCTCAATCACCTGACTGATTAGAAATGGACCAGGTTCAAGGTCAGAACTTTAAAAATTGATTTCCAAGTCTCCAGTTAGTCTCTTCTCAAGATTAACTTTCCAGAGAGCACCAGGCCCCCTCTAACCGGTAGCAACATGAAAAGGTTGGTGATTTAATTGAAACCCTGCAATTCAAATGACGTGGATTATTTAAAATTTAGAAACCGGACATTTTTTCCAGGATGTCGTCTGCACACCAAAGCTCACGTTTGGCGCCAAACGCACGTCACCTCTGCTGCACACGGATATAAGAGTGTGAAAATGTCGCCTTAGGCCGCCTAAGGGCATGTAGCCCCGCTAGGGTGACATGAGTGCGAGAGGTGATTCAATGCTGCGGTCACATTTACAAATTCAGGAATTCATTCAACACACTGCATTTCATACAGACATTTATTCTGCACGAAAAAACTCCATTGAAGACTCAAACTCGCGACCGAGGAACTGCCGGGATCAAGGAGCAAACTCGCGACCTTGCGGATATGAGCCGAGCACTGCACCACTGAGCCAGCCATTAAAATCTACGCTAAAAAATTTCCATTCCGAAGGCCGACAAATTCCGAATTACGAAAAGTGTCTGGTCCCAAGGCTGTCGGATTAAAGGTTGTGCACCTGTATCTCCAAGTTTGCGGATGACACTAAGCTGGGGGGCAGTGTTAGCTGTGAGGAGAATGCTAGGAGACTACAAGGTGACTTGGATAGGCTGGGTGAGTGGGCAAATGTTTGGCAGATGCAGTATAATGTGGATAAATGTGAGGTTATCCATTTTGGTGGCAAAAACAGGAAAGCAGACTATTATCTAAATGGTGGCTGACTAGGAAAAGGGGAGATGCAGCGAGACCTGGGTGTCATGGTACACCAGGCATTGAAGGTAGGCATGCAGGTGCAGCAGGCAGTAAAGAAAGCGAATGGTATGTTAGCTTTCATAGCAAAAGGATTTGAGTATAGGAGCAGGGAGGTTCTACTGCAGTGGTACAGGGTCTTGGTGAGACCACACCTGGAGTATTGCGTACAGTTTTGGTCTCCAAATCTGAGGAAGGACATTATTGCCATAGAGGGAGTGCAGAGAAGGTTCACCAGATTGATTCCTGGGATGTCAGGACTGTCTTATGAAGAAAGACAGGATAGACTTGGTTTATACTCTCCAGAATTTAGGAGATTGAGAGGGGATCTTACAGAAACTTACAAAATTCTTAAGGGGTTGGACAGGCTCGATGCATGAAGATTATTCCCGATGTTGGGAAGTCCAGGAAGTCCAGGATAAGGGGGAAATCCTTTAAAACCGAGATGAGAAGAACTTTTTTCACACAGAGAGTGGTGAATCTCTGGAACTCTCTGCCGCAGAGGGTAGTCGAGGCCAGTTCATTGGCTATATTTAAGAGGGAGTTTAAGAGTGGCCCTTGTGGCTAAGGGGGGATCAGAGGGTATGAGAGAGAAGGCAGGTACGGGATAGTGACTTGGATGATCAGCCATGATCATATTGAATGGTGGTGCAGGCTCGAAGAGCCGAATGGCCTACACCTGCACCTAATTTCTACGTTTCTATCAACATAATCAAGGACGAGTCTCACCACGGTCACTCCCTCTTCTCCCCTTTCAAGATGCCTGACACTGCCAACTTGGTATACGTGACAATGAACTAAGCCAAACTAAACTAACATTGTGTTCAACAATTAAATCAATGACAGCTAATGTGCAAATCTCTACAGACATGTTGTGGTAAGTGTAACCATTCTGGCCCTCATCCACTGCATCCCTTTGCGTGTGGTCGCGAGAAGCCAGGGTATTCAAACACCAAGTGTCACTACTTGTGAGGTTCTGCCTGTCCCGTAGTAATGTGAAGGATGGTTCAGGCCACAATACTGTGGGAAATTGCATTCATTTGGACTGTGCTATACCTCACGTCACTTAGAGAGAAGTTTGCTGAGAAGAACCTTTGACCACAACTCAATACTGAGTTGCAGGTCTGCATGGAATCCAAGGGATGATTCTTCCATTCACAGTCAAGGTTCAATGTCAGGAGCCAGAGAATTCAACTTGTAAACTGGAAACAAATTATAAATGGACCAGGTTCAAGGTCAGTACTTTAAAAATTGATTTCCAAGGCTCCAGTTAGTCTCTTCTCAAGATTAGCTTTCCAGAGAGCACCAGGCCACCTTAACCCGGTAGCAACATGAAAGGTTGGTGATTTAATTGAAACCCTGCAATTCAAATGATGTGGATTATTTAAATTTTCTGGTTGCCAAACAAGTTTTCTTTTTCTCCTGGCTCACTGTACAATGAGCAAAGCCTCGGCGAATGGGTCACAAATTCTGCTCTTTCTGGAATCAGACAAAATCATCCCCCTTCTACAATGTCTCAACAGGCACTCATTTATCTCTTGTTTCTCAAACTCTCCACAGATGAAGAGAAGGAGCCGGAAAAGCGTCAGAAAAGATCAATGGTGGGTGGCATTCTCCTTATGTTTACTCTTATTTGTGTTCTGATTGTCTTAACCCTTGTTCATTGAGCGCTTCAAAATCATTCATGCTGTGTGACTTGCTGTGGCAGGAAGGATATCTCCTTGATAGCTTTGCCATATGACCCCTTTACAAAGAGCAAACTAGCCGTTGAATTTCACCCTCTATCTGCCTAGGTACTTGTCGACTCTCTGGTACATCTATGTAATTCTATGTCAGAGTGTTTGTTACTGTCGAGGTACTTGTGGAGTTGTAAGGAGCCTCCGGTACTTCTATGTAATATTACAGCAAGTTATAAGAAAGCAAGTTCAGACATTAAGGGACTCAAGAAGTTTAGGGGTAATATGAGGGGGAACTTCTTTACGCAGAGAGTCGGTGGCAGTGTGGAATGAGCTCCCAAGTGGAAGTGGTGGAGGCAGGTTCATTGGTATCATTTAAAAATAAATTGGATAGGCCTATGGATGAGAAGGGAATGGAGGGTTATGGTACGAGTGCAGGCAGGTGGGACTAAGGGGGAAAAAAAAAATTGTTCGGCATGGACTTGTAGGGCCGAGATGGCCTGTTTCCGTGCTGTAATTGTTATATGGTTTATATGGTTATATTATTTCTGGAGACAGCAGTTAATCATTTCAGTATTGTTTTGAACTGTTACTTGATGTGCTTTAGTTATGACGCCTGCCAAGTCACCCATCAAATCACACAGAAGTGTTTGTGCTCCAAGTAAGAAAACACGGTATTATCTGAAATTATACCTTCAGTTATGAGTTGCAGACACCCAAGCCATATATGTATTTTTCTGATGTTATTCCTGAGACTTCAAAACCAAAATGTAAAATCTGCAAATTTTTGGAAAAGACTAGAACCCCCTCAAGGGTCAGGCAGCACTGTGGGTTGAGAAAAACGTGTCCATGTTTCAGGTGGAGTTGGCATCGATTCTTTGTGTTGTCAGAACTGGGAAAGATTTGAAAAAAGATAGTTTTAAGATGCAGAGAAGAAAGGGAGAGAGGGAGATAGAGAGAAGGATATACTGTATGTGAGAGTGTGTAGCCAGAGTTATTGTAGTGGGTCATGAATGGTCGATGGGTTAATGGGGCAGCAGATAAACATCGAAACATAGAAAATAGGTGCAGGAGGAGGCCATTCAAGCCAGCACCACCATTCATTGTGATCATGGCTGATCGTCCCTATCAATAACCCGTGCCTGCTCCCCATATCCCTTGACTCCACTAGCCCCTAGAGCTCTATCTAACTCTCTCTTAAATCCATCTAGTGATTTGGCCTCCACTGCCCCCTGTGACAGGGAATTCCACAAATTCACAACTCTCTGGGTGAAAACGTTTTTTCTCACCTCAGTCTTAAATGACCTCCCCTTTATTTCTAAGACTGTGGCCCCTGGTTCTGGATTCGCCCAACATTGGGAACATTTTTCCTGCATCTAGCTTGTCCAGTCCTTTTATAATTTTATATGTTTCTATAAGAGACCCCCTCATCCTTCCAAACTCCAGTGAATACAAGCCTAATCTTTTCCATCTTTCCTCATATGACAGTTCCCGCCATCCCAGGGATCAATCTCGTGAACCTATGCTGCACTGCCTCAAACCCAAGGTGTGCCGTCCTCGAATTAGGAGACCAAAACTGTACACAAGACTCCGATGTGGTCTCACCAAGCCCTATACAACTGCCGAAGACTAAAGGGAGAGAAATAATCTAAGATATTCCCATAAAGGGAGTTAGAGAGTGAGAAGACAAAGCAAGAAATCATGAAAACATTGTGATAATAACAGGCCTTTGTACACAACCGTTCATAGACTAGATAACTCCTACCAACTTATCTCTACAACCATCCTGACCTCATCCTATCTTCTTCTCCCTCATCTTCGTGCAACTTAAAACTAATTTGTCTTCTCTCTTCCTGTTCAACTTGAAACTCTTTTATATAGACTTGCATGGGTGAACTGTCTGAGGATTGACTAGCATTATGTTTTTTGTTGTTATTGCAATATTTACTAAGCTCTAGAGTCTAAGCCAGTGAGGCACATAGGAAGTATGACACTGTTGAGATCCAGGAACAACCAAGATGGCCTGGTGGTGGGATTGTCAGATGGGCGGTAAATTCGTGATGAACATGTTGAAGACTCTTTCCGCCATCTCTGGACAAGTTGGGTGACAATTTTTTAATTCAACAAGAGACTTTATTTCATTGATCAATATATACAAGTCATGAAAACCATTCAAAACAAAACAAATTCTTTCTCGACATTTTCGGAGACTATACAAGTTTTTTCGTTTCGATACAAGTGTTTTTTTTACATTTTCAAAAGTTCACCAAAACAGTCCACACCCGTGCCACTCTTGGCCCCTGTCCACGTAATACATGATATACATGTTTTACCAGTAGAGACAAATTCATTTGACATTTTCACTTCCCCAAATAATTTCACCCACACAATCCCACTCCATGTGTCCCAATGCGCGTGGGATCCTTTCCCTTAAAATTTAATTGAGAGGGTTCTCCGCCACCAAAACCGTGCCCACTATGTCCAGAAGAGGACTGACCCTAGACTTTGGCTCCTTCCCCCACCGATCCTATGGCTTGGCTGCACCAAGCTTCAGCGAGTCCTTAAGAGACGTACTCCTGCCACGGCTGCAGTGGGACCAGTCGGCAAACATCCCTGACGGAACACTCCGCTATTGCTGGTTGGGGAGCAACGCTCGGGCAGACCAAAAGCGCGTGTCCCCTGGGCAACAGTCCGGTAAATCACAGAGTCCTCTTTGACGGAATCTGTTCAGGATTAAATCGTTGCAGGGACCCCTGCCTACTTCGCCATCTATTTTTTCAAAACCCACCTCTGCAAAGAGGGTGCACTCCGTATCCTCTCCAACGACAAAACGTCACCGGGGGCCAGCGTGAGCTGGTATTTAGGTTACGACGGTTGCAGGAAGGATCTACACAGAGAGGGCAAGTTGGGGACATGTGACCAGCATGTGCAAAAACTTGACGATGGTCTATATTAACCCTTTAGACAGCCATTGTTGTTGGGCATAGTTATGCCCCTGTCCCACTTCCGAAACCTGAACGGAAAACTCTGGAGACTTGCGCCCCACCCAAGGTTTCCCGTGCGTGTCACGGAGGTTTTGTCAGTCTCCCTAACCTGCTTCCACTCCCTGCACCCCTCTCAGCCACCACATGCCACCTAATACAGGGTCTCAAAGGGGTGTTGGTACCATTTAAAATGGAAGCTGAGAGAAGATTTGATTGGATGGTAGATCAATTGGAATAACCATTTAGTGTAGTTTAGAGATGCTGCCACTGAAACAGGCCCTCCGCCCATCGGGGTTCCACACTGACCACAGATACCCGCACACTAACGCTATCCTACACCCCACCCGGGGCCATTTAATTAAATTCTACCAAGCATTTAACCCAACAAAATCTACATCTTTGGAGTGTGGGAAGGAACCAACGATCTCGTTAGAAAACCCCACACAGGTCAACTGTAGGAATGTACAAAACTCTGTACCGACAGTAACCCGTAATGTCCAGGGAACGAACCCGGGTTCTCTGGGCGCTGTAATGTCAACAACTCTACTGCTGCACCACCGTGCCTGCCCCTTGAGCATAGTTTGCTCTTGATCTACTTATGCCCTTAAAAGCCTGCTCGGAGGTGATTAAAGCATATTTGAACGGGGTGGAGGCGACGTTCTGGTCTGGGATATCTTTAGACTTGGAGCGTGGAGATGTGAAGGAGTGACCAGCAAGCCCAATCACCCCGCCATTTATATTAGCCTAGGCTTGAAGTTCGTTTAAGAGTTGAAAATGAGGGTGATGATTTTTGTTTGTTTTGGGGGGGGGTTTACAAAAACTGCGGCAGACAGATGCAGTCAAGCTACAACAACAATGTAAAGTAAAAGCAAACCCAGAATGTCAGAGGAGGGAAAACCCAAAATACCGAGTGGAATACTCATTTGGAAACAAATAAAACCAAGATTTAACATTTTATATCATATACCACTATTGACTTTTTCCCTGTTAAATAAATCCTTTGTTCAAAAATCCATCCGTTATGGACAATGGAGGTTTCACACAGTGGAAAAAATTATGGGCTCAAAATATATGGACCTCTTTATGGGAAAAGGCCACTTTTTCGTTCATTTCAAGAGTTTACCACAGAATTATGGTACTGCACTTCAAATACCTTTCTTCAGCATTCAAATTAGGAGATTTATGTTAAACCGTAATACGAAAGTCTACAGGAGGTAGGAATCAGAAAATTCTTGGATGAATGTTTGAACAAGCATCCTATACTGAAAACTAAAGGCTTATATTATTTAAACACCCCCTACTAAACAACGACGCTTCCCTCATCATAGGCAGGTACCAACGGATACTTAGATCCCGAACCAATATAGATAAAAATGGCGAAAATTGACCTAGTTCAACCTATAAATGAAACTATGTGGGAACGCACAGTTACAACAAATATATTCCATGTTTTTTAAATGCCGCCAAATAATTTAATACAATTCAGAGGTCTTACAAGACTAACTACTCTAAACTAAAACCTAAATAGATTTTACCACAAAATCTCTCCTATTTGTGTTAAATGTCTACAGCATCTAGAGGCTAATTTAACACATACGTTTGCAAACTGTATAAAAACTTAAAAAACATTCTGGACTGATATTTTTGAAACAATTTCAGAAGTATTTAATACAAAACTGGACCCAGCACAACAAAATTACTAATTCCTGGAATATCAGACCACAGTTTAAACACTCCACAAACCAAAGAAATTTCCTTGACTACAGTAAATAATCGGAAAAAAAATTAAAATAACATTTTGGAACAGGCCCTACATAACGCCCCCAATTAAAAGTGGGACTTACCGGAAAAATGGCCCCCGGAAGCCCCGATAATTAGAAAGAATTAGACTGTCTTAATGGACCAAC